>NW_017729031.1:89885959-89897589 GCF_001723915.1 Gavialis gangeticus
CCCCCCCCCCCCCCCCCCCCCCCCCCCCCCCCCCCCCGTATTTGCTTTTGCGGAAGGTTAATACAAACAGGATTCAGGGAGACGGGAGTAGTCCATGTGGCACTACTTTCTTTATTAACTAACCATTATAACCTTCTCTGCTTCAGGGGAAGCTAACCAGGGTCATTTCTATTTTGGGAAAATGTCTTCTGTTTAGGAAAAAAAAGTGTTACCTAAGGCAATATTTAACATGACCTCACACCAGGTGTATGGCCGCAAGTCCTGTTTAATGATACTGTCACTAGCTGTGGTCTATCAAGATCCTCCATTTTTCAAAACAATGGAACGAAACCAGTTTATATGAAGTGAGAGTAGTGCTTCCCCTTCCTTTCCAGCCAGTACGGTACTTAGGGTGGGGAAAGCGGGGCACCAGCCCCAGGTGCTGACCACGATGGGGCACCATAATCCTCCCCCCCACCCTCAGGAGTTTTTGCCGTGGCAGAGAGCTCTGTGATGCCCCTGCCTAGCCATGGGAGCCAGGCAGTGCAGCACTGCACCAAGCATGTATCTGGAGGGCAGGGGGCAAATGGAGCAAACACAATGGTGTTCCCCACTGGGAGCCTTTTCAGAGCAGGCACAGCCCTGCACCCAGTATGTATATATTTGGGGGGGAAGCTAATGGGGCAATACAATTTAACTCCCAGGGAGTCCGGCCACAGGGCTGCTCCAGCAGCAGTCCAGGCAAATAAGACTTCCCTTCTCCTCACCGACACCCACATCCTCCCTGGTCTACAGCAGTCAGCATAACCTCACCTTCCCCACCTGGCTCTGGGAGTCTCGACCAGCTTACCACATCTCTGCCCCCAGTGGAGCCAGGAACCGAGGCCCAACTCCAGTTCTCCAGCATGCAAGGTCATTTTCCTTTCACTTATAAAGACAAGAGTCTTTCTTTTGCAGTTGTAATTTTCTCCCTAGACAGCCCATGTCAAAAGAGCTTTACATCAATGATGTGCTTTTTTCAGAAATAACTTGGCAGCAAAACTGAGAAACAAGGCTGCAGAATAGAGTGAGGAAGCATCACATGCTTCTTCCTGTGAACCACCACACGCATATTGCAGATAAGTTAAGCTTGATCTGATATGCGCAAGGTCTGAATGTTCCCAGAACCTGGCTGACGTTTCCTGAAAGCCTATTACTCGCATTTTGCGCAGACTCGGATCAAACCGTCCTTATGTGGTTTAGATCTTTGCAGATATTGATGAAGGAGCCAGTCTGAGCTGCTCAGCAGAGATGGCAGGACCAAATCATGATGTCTCTTCTTCAGTGATTTTAGTATAGGAGAGGCAAAGCCAAGCATCTCAATTGCGTGTTTCCATCTCTTTTCCACACAATTCTCAATATTGATCTCTGAATAATCCTGTGGTTCGACTCGCAAGCATTTTTATGGGAGAACTAAGTCTGTCGTCTTAAATAGCTAAGTTTTATTTATATATTTTTTGGCTTAGCTTGTAAGCACAGAAATGTGAATGAAGAGAAGAGGAAGAATCTCTCGTGTGTACAAGAGTGATGTGGTCTCTTGGCCTTTTCAAACTTGAAAGCTAATCATTGCTTTTTTCACAAGAAAATCTGCAATAGCAAAGGCTGGAGAAAATATGCGCAAAAAGCGGAAGATATTGTCTCCTGACTCTGTGCGTGTTCCCACTACCCTTTGTGGGACAAGGAGTACTGGTGGCTATGGAGTGTGTCAGTTCCTACTGAACTGATGATACAGAACTTTTATGGCAGGGGTGGGGCACGGGACATGGGACATAACTATTAATCACTGTTGAACAGGGCTGTTTCTAACCTCCCAACTTCTGCTTTAAAACACGGTCTTTTAATCATGTGCCAAAACCACCAGGCTGTTTCCTCCTCTATCTTTTTACTCCTCCCAACTAATGAGATGCCACTGAGAGACAGTTCTGGGTCTTGCTTTAGAAGGCAGGCATGCCTATTTTTTAGGAGAGCCAGACAAATTCTAAATGGAGTCTTGGAAAGTCATGAAAACACTGTTTTCCCTGCATGTCTCCACCTAGCATAGGCTTCCCCTGTTGATGTGCTCCCATGTTTGATGTGTGGCTCTTGCTTTAAAGCTGCAAGTTGTTCTGAATGAATGTAAAAGGAGTCATGATAATACAGCTAGAATCATTGCCCCGTTTTACAGCAAACAAACTCCTTTTATAAACCTAGCCTAGCTAGGAGAGAAGGTGAGCAGAGCCTGCCATGGGCAGTTAGAGAGATTTTACTTGCTCAGATCCTCTGACTTGTAACTTACTGTCTCTACCTTCCTGTATTGCTCATTTTTGCCTTTGTAGATCTTACATCTGTGAAGGAAGTTTGTCCAGTTGTTATCAAACACATCCATCACTGTGATGACTCAACTGTACACCCTAACCACATCCCCTTCTTTCTCTCTCTTCCCCACCCCACCCCACTGCTGACTCACTTGCTGCCACTCGGCCTCAGCCAAACTACCCCACTTGTCAGTCATGTGTAGGGACCC
Organism: Gavialis gangeticus; assembly: GCF_001723915.1. NCBI lineage: Eukaryota > Metazoa > Chordata > Crocodylia > Gavialidae > Gavialis > Gavialis gangeticus. The sequence continues at coordinate 89,888,481 of NW_017729031.1, forward strand.
TCCTGGCTGATTCTGCCCTGGGCTCCCTGTCTGCTTCCTTTTCTAAGGTGCACTGCAGAGAAAACAAATTGCTGGGTGTGTGCATGCTTTTAACATTCCAGTGTCAGTTTGCTACAATTTAGCACCATTAAACCAGTGCAGGTCTGCTTTTTCCTCCAGTTTTCTCTGTGGGACTCTTGGAAGCAAAGGGCTTGCCAATAGGAACACTTTAATGTCATATATTCACCTCCCTCCCTTTTAGCAGAAGCACCAAGAGAGGTCAATTCAGGGTTAATGGAAAAGGCGGGCAGGCACTCCAAAGCAGAGGCAGCTTCCCCATTCCTTTACAGCCTGGAGGAAGTACTGGTCTCTTGCTCTTGCTTTCATACTTGCTCATGTGCGTGCTCACTTGTGCTTGTGTGTGCTTGCTCGCTTGCTCTCTTGCATGCTCCCCTCCATCCTGTTTCAGTTTACTTTAGCCACCAAAAGGAACAGTGTGCAGGTGTGGTGCATACAATTCCTTAACTGGTTTTTTCTCAATATCTCCTATGTGTCAATTGATTGGTCGGATCATGGCACTGATGGTAAAGGAGATTAGATTGGCAAAATAGCCAACAGAAAGGAGTAGGGACAGAAATTACACATATAAGTGATCAGAAACCAATTCAAATCTGTACCACAGAAGTTTAGCACACGTAAATTACTTTCAAAATGGCTGCAACCAGTTTAAGATAAATGTGGATGGATGTAGTATCAGACTTAACTGATTTAGGTTAAATTGGTTTATTGAACTTCTGTCCCAGATCTCTTTCAGATTCAAGTTAACACACAGTCCCCCAGCATCCCAGGATGCTTTGTACCTCCCCTGCAAGCCCCCCTGCCACCTCACAGGGTGGATGGGCTAACCTTGGCCCAAGCTGTCTGCTCCAGTCCAGCAGGGAGGTATGCTGTAGCACCCCCTGGCTTCTGTCCTGAGGCCTTCTGTCTGCAGACATGTGGCTGCATTTCCAGAATCAAAAGGGAATGTCTGTTCATTTGCTTATTGGTTCAAGATACGCAGCTTGAACTAGGCTGCGAAGATTGAATCAATTCAGCCTCAGAGTTTTGGACTGTCTGTACTTAGTCTAAATGAGGGGAAATGGCAAACAGAAGCCAAAACATTGACTCTGATGAGACAACATGAAGAGCAGCGCAACCCAGAATTCATGTAGAAAAATCAGGGATTACTGGGAGGCTAAAATAATGATGAAAGAGATTAGGGAGGGAACATAGCCTATTACAGTCATTCTCTTCTGCTGATTGCTCATTGGTGCATGCAGAATGACTGAACTGCTACTGATGATGCACTTGGTCTATTGGAGATTTTGCTTTCCAGCAGTTTAATAATATGTTTACTTGCTGTATGATATTCAGATACCCAAGTCTGTGGCAAACAAGTGAGACAGTCTTCACTCAAGCTGTATATGTAATTTGCAGCTTTTCTATTTTCGTGCTTCTTACTTAAGAAGGTCTGTGATTGTATCCCGTTGTGGAGATAGCGATACCAGGGTTTTTTCAATCTGGTACCTTTTAAAAGAGGATAGATGAATTTTCAAACAGCTGCCTTAATTAAGGTACATGCTTGACCCTCATTACCACTCTGTATGTGCATCTCTCAGTTGTTAATGCATTATTCTCCTAAAGCTGCTGTAAGACAAGGCAATATTGTCATCTCTATTGTACAATGGGAATTCAAGAGGCGGGGACTGAAGGCTTTTCTCCACAGAGAAATTGTACCAGTATAAACTACAGTGTGGATTTTAAACCATTATAATTGCTCCAATTTAAGAGACTAAAGGTGGTCCAAAAATTCCCATCCAAGAGGTAGAGTAGGTATTTGCATGCATACATACACTTTGTCTGGATGTAGGAAAACCCAGATTCAAGTTCCTGCTCTGTTGGACTCAGTAACTGGCTATTTTGGACTGCAGCTTGAGTGTTTTCTGCGAAACAGTTCTAAAGGCCTTTTTTGAGGTGGAACGAAAACAATTTTTGAACCCTCAGATTTTTGGAAAAACAGGATTTTTTTTTTTTTGGCCTGGAGGAGTAGTGGTTGTTGATTTACATGATGTTGCTTGGGCAGAGGATTATCAAAACCAGAAAAGGGCGTTCTTATTCCAAGATGAGAGGGATTCATGCAGAGTTGTAAGTGCTGGATCTTACCTGAATAGGGAAGCTTTGGGTGACTTATCTAAGACAGCACAAGGAGTCTGTGTGAGGTTATAGCTTGTGTCTGGTCCTGGGATCCTATGGTCATGTCAAACTAGGTGACCAGCCTCTTTTTGCAGTCTTGAGAAACCTTTTCAGAGATTGAATAGATGTGAATGAAAAATCTTAAAGACTTCATTGCCCTGCATGTTATGCATTTATGTACAACTGTACAAAGTGGGTAGGAGACACTACTGTCCTGAACACCTTGCTCTCCCTCTTCCCCTTCTCCATCCCAATTTCCATTGACGTAAATGGCTTAAGCTACAAGGCCAGTTCCCAGGTCTCTGGCCCATTTACCTGATGATTAACCCTGCCTCCCATCCTCTACTCTGACATTTTCATATTTGTTTTTTTAAGGATATGATTATCTGCAATCTTCCTTCCTTTTTTCATCCTTGTTCTCATTTACTGACCTCTTTTCTCTTCTATTCTTACCTCCATCTCCTGTGTCTCCCACAGTTCGAAATTCTCCTTTTGGGCAGTTAGCTCCATCAGACCTATGGGTCTGGCACCCTAACTGGGTTCTTTGGCCGTGTGCTTCCTGGACATGTATGTGTATGGGTGTGTAAGCCACCCACCTTCCACACAGAACAGAATAGATTGTCTTTTGTGTAAGCAGGGTCAACTAGGTGAACAGCTTTTTGAAAAAAAGTACCATGCCCTCATGACCTAAGCCCTCCTAAGATGGCTTGATTTCTGTCAGAGAAGGAAGGCTTATAGGAGAGATGATATAGTGCCCAAAAACATGGTTATGTAGCTCCTAAAACTCTCAACTGACAAATGGAATGGGACATTCCTGAGACCTTTGACACTGGCTTTAAATACAGCAGCAAAAGATAAATTACCTTTCTCAGAAATTGAATTCATGTCTTCCATTAGGGCTGTTTTGACATTCTACTTGTGCATGCTCCAGAAATGTCTTTGTTTTACTGAAGAACTTCTTTCCATTCCTCTTGCCTATTCCTGATAATTATAGAAAATGTAACCTCATGCCAGGCCCTGAACTGTACATCTTGATTAAAGTGATTATTTTCCCCTTGAACGTGGGGGTGGTTCTGACAGGCTACTTAGCTAACTTTCTATTACAGTACTGTCTGGACATCTTAGATACTTTGCTGTATTATCTTCACAGCTGTCCCCAAGGAGGTACAGAACGATTGTTGTTCTTGTTTTACAGATGAGGCTCAAGTACACAAAGATATTTAGGTGCCAGACTCACTGATTTCAGTGAGAGCCACCAAGGTATTTAGGTGCCTAATACCCACTGATGACAAGGGGAGTTAGAGCTGGCTCCACAAAGATATTTAAGTACCCAGTAAGTGACTTTCCTGCGCTTATTTTGAAGTGACAGACAGAACAAACAATTGTACTTCAGTCTCCTGGGTCCCTAACCACTATACCATTCTTCCCCTTGGCTTGCTTTATCAAGTAAGCTTCAGACAGTGAGCAGGAACCAGATGTGTGATGACTGAGGTTAAAGATCACTTTGTTCAAGTGAAGAAGGGGGTAGTGAAGAATGTGGCTCATAAAACTGTTTATACAACAGGATCCCTGGGATAGAGGCACCTCTATTGTATGGGGCAATAAAGTAAGATTTAGTATCTATTTGGAGGCCCAGGTAGAAATCATTAATAGGGAGCTGCATCATCCTGCAAGTATGGACACTATACATGTAGCAGTACACATGTCAGTCGATATGGTACAAATATGTATGTGGGACTTGTGTTAGTCTCTGTCCTTTAAGTCTTCCAAGTACTGCTTGGTAAAGCTGCAGCTAGAGCAATGCTAACAGCAGCTGTTTCAGAGTAACAACCCCTGGGCAAAGAGGCAGGAACCTGTGCCACACACAGAGACCAGTGAAGTCTCAGTGGTATTTTTAGAAATTCTCTGATGTGCTGACAAGTCTGAGACCAGAGGGCTGGAAAGTGGCAAATATAACACCATTATCATTGACAGCACAGCACTGCTCAGTGTGGCAGGCCAAATTTGAAGCATGTGAAGAGGGGATTTGAATATAAAGCAGCTTGGATTGGAGCTAGGAGGCCTCAGCCACCCTCTTGTATCATTTGATTAGTCAAAGACAGGAGGACACGGATACAGAGACCAGTTATAGACTGAGCAGCAGTATGCAGCTGTGGGAAAGAGCTAAGATGCTTAAAGGACTTGGTGAGCTCTGTGAAAGGGGCAGATGCAGCTACCCAGACTGGGATGAGATGCTCATTTATGTCACAGGAGCGCTTAATGGCTCCAGTGTCACTGGGTGCTTCAGACTGTACAGTCTCTGCCTGGCTTTATTGGGCAAAGGAACGGAGGGGGAAAAGAGAGAAGAAGCAACATGATCAGGGTCATAGAGCTGTATAGCTGGGACTGGAACTTGAGTCTCTTGGGATAAAGATATAGATATGGGGGGGCAGGGTATATAGACAGACACACACATATGCACACACACCCCTCTGTTATCCGGCATTCAACTAACCAGAGTGGCAGGATGCACATGGCACTGTACCGTGCTGTGTGCACTGTTTTGCTGCCAGTTGTGCTACTCTGAGGGTATCTGAGTACGCACATTACGCTGCACTGCTTTACTGCCTGCTGCGCTGCTCTGAGTGTACCTGTGCAGGGTTTCTGAGTGTGCGTGCCTCTCCTCCCTGCTGCAGCAGCCTGCAGCCGGCCTGTCCTGGCATTTGGGGTGGCTGACTATTAAGGTATTTTTATCTGTATACTATTTTATTCTTTACACAGTATGTTATACTGCAATGCAATGTACACTGATTCTTTGAAAATTTGCACTACAAGTATGGCATCATCTTCCTTGAGTATAACTCTCAGATAACTGAAATTTGTAGATAACTGGCACCCCCCATTCCCCACTCATGCTGGATAACAGAGATTTTTCTGTATAGTGGCCCTGGTGCTCCTAGATAGGTGGAGGGCACTCACTCCACCTTGTGTAGACCAAACTGGTAATGAGTCACTCTGCGGGAATCCACTGCTGCTGCTTTCAAGTTCTGTTGTCAGCCATCCTCATTTCTGGGTTTGGCATACACAAGTGGGAGCAGGTGAACGAGGCATGTTTGAAAGGACTCTTTCCTTGGGTTTCCATGCCAGGGCTCTATCCACTGGCTGTGGACCCTCTCAGCTGAGAAAAGGGATTTGATCAATTGAGTTGTCAGCATGCTTTGGTCCTAGGGGAGAGTTGCTGGAGAGCTGCATAGAAGCTCAGTGGATATGTCTAAATTGGCATAGCGCCTTACATAAGTGGCATGAAAGAAGCAGTTCCTATGTCCCACCTGTGAATGAAAAAGGAATCAACATGGGGATTTCCTGTCTTGCTTGTGCTTGACAGGGCAAATCTCTTACAGGGCTGGAACCAGAATGATAAGCAGGGCAGCTGACTGCATGCCTCAGGGAGCTTGCATGTGTTTGGGGTTGTCCAGCCTCGGCTGCACTTTAATGGAGGCTGACATTTTGTTTTTGTGGACAAGCAGGAGTTTGTGGTGCTGACGTTCACTTGGCATTTCTGGGTAATCACCTGCAGCCCCGACAAGCCTCAGCATGGCTTCTTGCTTCATTGGGGAAGGGTAGACACATAGCTGGCTGCTGGGACTGTGGTTAGGGCAGCTGGGAAGGGGACAGCTTCTGGGAGGCAATGTGCCACAGAGGGTCTGCGGTTCCACGTGGCCTCTCTTGACTCCAAGCAGACTATTTTCTACCCAACCATTTTATCTCCAGCGTTCTGGGAGGAGCACATTTCTGCAGGGTCTTGACTCCCCATATTTGTAGTTGTCTGTCTGTTTATGTGCCCAGCCACTAGCTAAAGACAATGAGTACTAATGTGCCACAGCTCTCCCCCTCCTCAGGAGCTTGATGGTGTTACTGCCCCTGTGGTTCTGTCATGCCCTAGACATAGGGAACATGGAGCTACGTGGATCTACAGGGGCTTAATTTGCTTTGCACCAAACAAAGGGCAAGCTTCCTGACAGATTAAGTAATGTGACTTGGGATGGCTGTCATGAGGGTGATGCCAAGGATTCAGCTGACTTCCAGAGTTAAAGAATAGGCATCTATCTGTCTACCACTTGTGCTAGAGGGCCAAAGGTTATGACAGACCTGTGACTTGCAGCTATCACACAGGGGACACATAACACACCCTCACTTGGCATTTTGCAAATCTGCTTTAATAGAGGAAAGAGCAGGAAATTCTTCACAAGCCTCCAGCTGAAAAGGATAGCATATTTAGTGATTTTTATGGCCGGGGTGGAAGCCATGAGGGAAAGTTCTGAGTATATGAAGCCATTCTCTTTCCTTGTCATTTCCAAATAAAACCTCAAAATTACTCCTCATTACTTTACCCAAAACAAGGCAAAATTGGGCCTAGCCCAGGTCTAAAGGGTACCAGAGATCCCCTTGAAGGGATGGAGTACACTGCAGTTTGGTCATGTGCCTTTGCTGGGTGAATTTTAATGTGTAGGGAGGAGGCAGTTTGACTCGAGCAGAATCTAGGGCTTTAGAGATTCAGAACTGAACAGGTACTTCCCAGTCCTGTTTGAATCGCATTTGCTGTTGTGTGATTTGGCTTACAGAGCCTGGCACAACCCTTCGTCTCTGGAGGTTCCTACTGAGGTAATGTGGCCCTGGACAGTGGGCAGAATAATAATCCACAGCTGCCCAGATCCCAAGAAGGCTAGAAACAGCTGGGCTGGGCTCTGGATCCCCACCATCAGCTGTGCTGGCAGCGACTGCACGCACGTCTCAGAGCAGACAGTTGGGGAGAGGCCAGGGTTGCACTCCCCCACCATCCGCTATGAGGCACGTGTGCACCTGCCGGTATGGAGCTGGTGCCCACCCTGCACAGCTGAGCCCACCTGACTCCCAACCACTCCAAGCCCAACACCCCACTGGGATGAGGCTGGTGCTGCCCCTTGGTGGGCTTAGCTGTGTGGGATGGGTGGGTGGTGGCAGTGCTGGGAGGGGTGGCTACAGGAGGGCTAAGATGAATTTTGGGGTGGCTATAGCCTTCTCAAAGCCCTCCCTAGTGCCACCCCTGAAGCTGGCTGCAGCCCAGGGGCTGGCTCCCCAGGGAAGCGCAGGGGCTGCAGCAGGCCCAGGACGTTGCCGGGTAGACTCTGTCCAGTAGCCCAGAAGCCCAGTTCTGTGTGCATGCACATGTTTCTCTATGTTTGCCTCTGTCCGGTTCTGTGCCTGTGTGTGCACATGTGTCTGGTTCTGGGTGTGTGTGTCTGATTCTCTGTGTTGGTGTACATGTGGTTCTGTGTGTGTGCATGTGTGCGTGTGCGTGTGCGTGTGCGTGTGCGTGTGTGTGTGTGTGTGTGTGTGTGTGTGTGTGTGTGTGTGGGTCTGGTTCTTTCTCTTCTCTCCTTTTTTCCTCTCTCTTGTTTTTTCTTTTTCTTTTCTTTCTTTCCCTCTTTCTGTCTCCTCTTTTTCTCTTATTTCTCTTTTTTTCTCACTCACTCTCATTGCAGCATGCTTAACAAAAAAGGAATAGGCAATAACAAAGGTGGTAGATGAAGTTTGTTTATTGTCACCAGGTTTAGCATTTTGAGAACCTGGTATTTACTGTGAAAAAATTAAAAGGGCAACGATTATGAACTATATTAATATGCAGCATGTCCTGCCATGTACCTCCTGCCCCGGTTTTGTTTTTCTGGCATGCCGGCACTCTGGTACCTGACAAGGTAGACATTGTGGCTTTTTCGGCACTCTGGCCAAAAATGTTGCCTACCTCTGATCTACAGAATGCTAATAGACTATCCACAGTAGATTAATAGCACAAAATTGTATGGGCTGAAGCTTACTTACTCATATAAAAGACAGACACAACCTACCTCTTTTTGATGGTGTGATCTCTGAATGGGTTCCCACAATGGAGTTCTGTGAAGGTGATTAGTTTCAAGAAATACCAGGCCATTGTTATGTATAATGGATATATATGGTCCTATATCAATATTTGTGCTTCCCAGACACCTGTCCAGGCTGTCCAGTCATCTAGTAAGGAAGTGGAATGAAAGGGCTGGCAATTACCATTGTCTCACCTCTGACATTCAGCAGCTTCATTAGGAAATACCAGGGAGGCCCCCCACTGTCTTTATCCTCATGTGAACCAGAGAGATCTTTGTGCTCAAGAGACTCTTTAGTGCTGTTACATAGCAGTGCCTATTTCTCTGGCTATTTCAGGGATTCCTACTGGCAGAGTAAGCACTGAGCTTTCCCAAACTGTCCAGGTGGGGGGTCTTAGAAGGGAATTTAAAAAGGAAACTTGCAATGCACCATTGCTTAAAGCACAGCTGGAAACTCACTTTAAAAGGATGCTGTCTCCCATTGCTGCTGCTTCTGTTTTCCCTAAAATTGTATTCTTGGTAAAAGAAATGATTAGCAATGGGCTGCCTGGCAGAGTGGTCTGGGTTAAACTGCTGGGGTTGACTGAAAACGCAAAAAGTTAAAAGCAAGGGCAGCAATGAAATGTAGTGTTACCGTCTGGCAGGCATGCAAACTTGCATCCATTTCACCATAAAACATTTTTTAAACTAATGTGACTAAATCTGGCCAACACACAAATTGTCTTGCACATGTTTCATATCAGTTTACCAACACAGTTATCCAAATTGTTACAAACTAACTGTAATCCTATATAAGGCTTGGCACTGGCACAGTTTTTGCCCACATGTATTGTATCACTAGCATAGATGCAGGTATGTTGGGATGAAAGTGCCCTGCTCAAGGCTGAATGAGTCCCATTCCTATATGAAATCAGGCAAACAAGTATAAGCATGACATAACCATACCCAGGATAAAGAGGGTTTACTGGTTTAATTAGATCAGTGTAGTTGAAACCTTATCATCCTTGTGTAAACCAGGCCTG
>NW_017729031.1:89902589-89904673 GCF_001723915.1 Gavialis gangeticus
TTGTATCACTAGCATAGATGCAGGTATGTTGGGATGAAAGTGCCCTGCTCAAGGCTGAATGAGTCCCATTCCTATATGAAATCAGGCAAACAAGTATAAGCATGACATAACCATACCCAGGATAAAGAGGGTTTACTGGTTTAATTAGATCAGTGTAGTTGAAACCTTATCATCCTTGTGTAAACCAGGCCTGATGGCAATGATGGGGGGGTGGGAGGGAGGGATTGTGCATATTTAACTACACTGGTGTATAGACTATCTGATAACATTGCACCAATGTAACTAGCTTTTGTTCTGCCATAAGAACACCAGTCACAACACTGACACAGCCTCCCCCCACCCCAAAGAATCCCCACAAACATAATCTGCCGTATCATTATAATTTTAATAAATGGCTACCCAAAGTACAGTTTTTTGCTTTAAAAAAAAGAAAAGAAGAAATACCAAAGATTCAATTAATTCTACTAAATCCATTAAATCAACTTTTATTAGGCTGCAAGGTGCTGACAGCTGCCATCAAATAGGTCTGGGACCCAAAGACAGCCACAGCCCTGTTTGAAGTGGATGGGTGTGCAAAGCAGCTGCCTTTCAGGCTCAAGAGAGAAACAATTAAGCCCCTTTGTGTTTGAGAGGGAGTAAAGGAGGCAACTGCCCAAAGCAATAGGGTGCGTGGCAGTGACTACTGAAGGTTAAATCATGGTGGCTGAAGGATTTGCTGACTGAAAATGCAAAGGCCTAACAGTCTGCATTTATGTGTTAGAAAAGCCACAGAAGTGCCAATAAGACAGAGAGAAAGCAGAGAGCATCTCTATGACAAGACTTGTTGGTGAGCCAGTTTGGGGCATTTCTGAGCAAGGGAATTTCCTACTGTGGGTTGTTTTCTCCTGTATTCAGGGAAACTGTGTCCTGTGTGCAGTTTTTATAAACAGTTGCACCAGAACTTAAATCTGATTCAGCATCAATTTCTCCTCTTGGCAGAAACAACTTAACAGGGCCCTGAATATTGGCAAATATTTTTCAGCCAAAGGGAAAAACATTATCAGTTTTATACAGCAGCCACTAACATTTTGTAGTAATGAATGGCAGAATAAAAGCTTCAGACAGAAAAACTGATGTAGGAAATACAGTGTAGCCTTCCTGTGTGAATGATCTTACTTTGCTTTTTTTATTATTTTTTATTTTACCTTGTAAGGAATCAAAGTAAACTGAACTGATATCAGGATACACTAGCCAAGGGCTGTCCCCTGCCACTTCCCTTGTTTCAATGGCCCCAGTGCCACTGCAGTGGCAGTGTCCCAGTTGGTCCCTTCATTCCTTTGGTAGCTTATGTGCCAAATCAGCTATACCAGTCAGAACTGGAAGTCACATAGACAGCTCCCCATTCTGAACCACTGGAGTAACTAAGGCTGTGCCCTGAGTTTTGCTCCCTGAAGGTTGGTTACTTTGGCTAGGGACAGAAGGTACACATAAACTGGTTTCAGTGATCAGAAACTGGTTGAAACCTGTAACAGAACACAAGTTCCATGCACATAAACCAGTTTCAAAATGATACAGCAACAGGGGAGGGAGCATGGCCAGAGGTGGCAGGCATGGCCCCACCGGCCTTGCCAGCAACTGGGGCTGTGGGGTTGAGCTGAGCTGGCCTCTGGGTGCTACTGAGGGTGGATGTGAAGGGGCCAGCCCGACAAAGCTGTTCTTCTCCCTTTACCTCCAGCTGCGGCTCTTGCTCCTGGTCTTGCCACTCAGCTCAGCGCAACGCCACTCAGGGTGTAGGGAGCTGCAGCCCTGCAGCTTCAGCCCAGTGCAAGGAGTTCTGACTCCAGCTCCAGCTGCCTTCTACATGCTCTGCCTGCGCAGTGCAGTGAGCAGAGCAGTGCACCGCGGTGCGGCAGGGCTGGGTAGCAGCAGCTGGCATGGCAGCTGGAGGCAAGGGGGGGCAGAATATCACCCTCAGCCCCAGCCAGCCTGCAGCTTGTAATGAAGCTGCAGCTGCCAGGTGCTGCACAGGCAGGGGATGTGGCAGTGGCAGCCCCACCCAGCCAGCCCTCACCTGTGTTGCTAGTCTGGGTTGTTACAGAGCCACA
>NW_017729031.1:89904704-89915893 GCF_001723915.1 Gavialis gangeticus
TAGTCTGGGTTGTTACAGAGCCACAGCTGCTGGGACATGACAGCCCCACCTGGCCTGGGTGCAGGGAACTGGGAACAATCTGGACATGCAGCAACTGCAGCCCCAGCCTGAGATGCTGGGAAGGGCCTGGCCCCTCCATGTCTGCCCTCGGCAGCACCCGCAGGCCAGCTTGCTTGAGCCTCAGCCCCGCAGCTGCAGCCCCAGCCCTGGGCAAATAGCAGGGCCATGCCAGCTAGCTCTGGCCAGGCCTTCCTCCACACAAGCAGGAGCAGCAAGGAAAGCTGGGCAGACCCTGGCTGGAGTCCCATGCCTGCCTGGAGACAAGGGAATTTAATCCTCCCCACCCCCCATTTGCCTGGGTGGTGCAGGGGGTCTGGCCATGCCCCTGTCAGCTTCCCTCCAGCCTTGCGGCTGCTGCATAAGGAAAGGGAGGGTGGCTCTAGGGCCCCTGGCTCCTAGTCTGAGCCACTGCAGGCATGCGCCCACATTTCCGGAATTGAAAGTGAATGTCTATTCACTTGCAAATCTGTTCAATCTTTGCAGGTTAGACTAACCTGCAAAGATTGAATCAATTCAGGCTCTGGTGTTTTGAATGTCTGTCCCTAGCTTTTAACTACAGGCTGGGCCAGCATATCTGCTGAACCCGCCTAGAGCAGAGAAACTCTATTGTGCCCTTAACTGCTTCAGCTCTCTGCCCTCCCCACCCAGACAGGGGAAGTGAGCCTCCTCCAGCAGACAAATTATTTGTCCAAAACACAGTGCATGGAGCAGAGGTTTGCCTTTTTGTCTACATATTTTGAAAAGCAAGGAGTGATGCTTTTTGTTGGGAGGAACTGTACTGTAAATAATAATCCACTCTCAAACCAGGCCAGGAGTGGGGGGTGGGGAGGGGGGCAAGCATGGCGGCATCTTTCAAGCTGGAACTCACAGAAAGACCCAGAGGTACGTGGGGGCAAAAGGGAAGAGGAAAGCAGATTATCAGATTCCTCTGCAGCTGACTCACCCTGGTAACCGGATCCTAGGTTGGAAATACCAGGCAGCTCAGCAGTGATAAGGGCTATGGAGTTAGGGGCTGAGACAGGGTCTGCGGTGATGGGGGGGAAGAGTACAGATAATGCAACCTTTGGCACCAGATGTTTGAGCCTGGAAAACAAACAAGCTTCCTTTTCTTTCTGGCTCTGTCACTGGAATTGCTAATCCATGGCCTTTCATGAAGGGGCCAGCAGGGAGTCTAATAACCAGAATGCAAGCACAGGGATTGCTTCACTGCTCTTTAATTCACGGACCAAAGTTTCCACCACCTTCTCCGCAAACTGGACTGCTCCAGCAATCCTCACTTCAGCAGTGGGAGAGTTTGCCGTTCTTCCCAAGTCCTGATCTCTGCTGTACTGCCAGGGCATGTGGAGCTGATTTCTCGCATCAGTTTTGTTCATATGAATATGGTGGTATAAACTGCAGGGACTCTCATGACTCATGGATGAGCCCCATTCATCCTTTCAGGGGACCTGAGCTCAGTGTGGAAAGGGGGAAAAAACAGCTAAGCTCCATTTACGTTGCTCCTTCTGGGATGTGCAGTAGAGCAGGGATGGGCAAAATGCAGCCCAAGGGCCAGAAGTAGCCCGCCAGGCCATTCTATCCGGCCCGCAGGTTCCCTAAAAAATGTAGAAATTTAATATTTATCTGCCCTGGGCTGCCTGTCATGCGGCCCTCGATGACTTGCCAAAACTCAGTAAGTGGCCCTCTGCCCAAAATAATTGCTCACCCCTGCAGTAGAGCCCCTGATGCCAGCTGGGCGTCCAACCTGTTTTCAGGAGTTTTACCAGCCACTCCCCACTTCTCCCCTCAGCTGCCTGGCAGATATGGAAAGGAGAAGGTCACACTGAATCTGGCCTTTGTAGCTGGGCACTCCCCTCACAATCCTGGGGCTCTACATAGAATTTTGAGAGCACCCCCCAGGAGAGCAAAATAAGCAGACTTTGCTACTATGCCAGGAGCTGCTAGAGACTTTTTTGAAACCCAGAATAGGTACAACTCCACTGCTCTCCCTCTCTCCTAGAACCATCTCTCTTCCAGCACTTAGCAGCACCTCCCCTCCCCTCCCAGGGTTTACCTCGGAGTTTAGGAAACAGAGTCCTGCCACTGCTGCTGCCCCAGGGGTGCTGCTCCTGCCCAGCTCTAACTGGGGACTTGAGTGAGCAGCTGTGCATGATGCCAGGCTCAGCTGGGGACAGTGGTGGTAGGGGGCAGTTCCCCCTTTCCTCACCTGCTTCCTGCGTCATTCCCCTGGATATACCCCACCAGCCCAGGGTGCCACACTTCGGACTCCAGATGTTGTGGACATGTCTAAGATGTCTGTGGCTGCAGGGAAGTAGAGCTGCTGGCTGGTGAGCTATGCTGTTAAAGAGGGGTGCAGCCATGCCAATGCATCCCCCCAAATCTGCCCCTACTTCTACTTCTGTCAGACCTATGCATCTCAGACTACTGGCAAGTTCCCCCTCTATACAGAGACAGTTGGAATCTATGGATTAGGAAAGGAAAGTGGATTTAGGAAATGAGGTCCTCGGACGCAATCACATCTACTCCAAGCAGGCTAAAAGGCCTGGAATGACAGTGGGCCATGAAAAGCCACATATCCACGGATTCCCCAGCACAGGTACTGTAAAACAACCACAGGGACCCCAGCTGTCAAAGGCAAACCCAGCTGCCAGAGCATTTTTGGCAATGGTAGGACAGGAAGTGGGTGTGGAACCAGAGCTGCAGAGATTCTGGGCCATCCCGTGACCCACTGGACAGCTGTGATTTCAGGGGACTGGACTTCATGCCCCAGGAAGTCCCTTCCAGTACTGTGTTCTATGTCATGGCTAATGAGGACATAATTGCATTGCTATAACTATACGAGTTTAACTCCCCATATAGACGCTAATTTCAGTACAAGTGCTTTTCCCCAGTGTAGCTTTTGTTGTTTTCCAGGGCAATAAGAGGGTCTGGTGGATCTTGCATCGGGGGCCTCTCCAAACCCAGACCAGCTCAAGATTAGGAGAGTATAATGATAGCCTAAAGTCAGCTTTGGTCTTTCTTCCCTAGGGAAAGGGCTGAGCATCTTAGCCATGTAGCACATAATCTCACCTATATTTTCCATCTCACCTGTGTTGTCCAAATCCTAACTTGTCAGTTGCTCCCATACAAAGCACTCTCTCACCTTGAAGTGACTTGGAAACAACTGCTTGTCTATTATTAGGGCGGGTGCAATGTGGTCCTGGGAAGTATTTGAAATGGTGCCAGTCAGTGTTAATTAAGCACACTGTTGTTAGCCAGTATGGGGCTGTCTTTGTACTTTACATTGGTTTATGTGCACAGCAGGAATATAGGCTCTCGTGAAAGCACAAGTCTGCACGTTTTCTGTTATACAGTAAGCTGCCTGCTCTGAAGACATGGACTTCCACATTGGAGGCAAGCACTGGGCCTAAACCATGAAGCTGGGCTCCATATTCAAACCCAAGCCAGAGTGAGGTTAGCCTAGGTGTAACCTGGGTGCACCCAAGTATATGCTCCCCTCTCCAAATAGAAGGGATGTGTGGCCCTCCGGGAGTGCTGTGAGAGGGATATGCAACACCAGCCTGTTCCCTCTATTCTCTATAGAATCAGGACAGGACAAAATAAATTAACTATATACAGGTTTATTTGTGTGTGTGTGTGTGTGTGTGTATAAACCTGTATATAGTTAAACTATACTTGATCTGAGCCTTCAAGAGGCCAAGATATATACACACAAAACCCAAAAAGTGATATTATACAATATATACACTTTTTACGTATAAGGCTATATTCTATAATTGGTGACTAGGAAATTATACCACCACCAATGGCCTCGAACCCAGCACAGGTAAGTAACTGATCTGAAACAGATAAGCACAAGTAAGTCCAAATAATCAACAAGTAAATATAGGTGAACAACAAATAAATACTGGCAAACCACAGGGGAGATTTCAACAAGGCGGGTAAATATATGTACCAGATATGACAGTTAAACAACAAATCACATTAGAAATAATAAAATATAAGGTGCTAGCTACAAGATGTGAGAGGTGCCTGCACACACTTCAGTGTATCAATGTCACTGTGAGTACTGGAGACTCCCCTTTGATGCTAGGAGCCTTGGCAGTGCTCCAAAAATGGGCAAAGGAAGGGGCCCCAGAACCTCTCAGCCCCTCACGGGCTTGCCGAGGACCCTTTCCTCACAGGGCCCTCTGCTAGACCCCCTTCCAGGGGCTTCTTTTCCTATGGGAACCCTTTCCCCGATAACTCACAGCTCCAATGGG
Source organism: Gavialis gangeticus (assembly GCF_001723915.1). NCBI lineage: Eukaryota > Metazoa > Chordata > Crocodylia > Gavialidae > Gavialis > Gavialis gangeticus. The sequence continues at coordinate 89,909,024 of NW_017729031.1, forward strand.
CAATGTGAGGTCCTTGTCACACCAGCTGGGGTTTATTTCAGCTGACAGATGGAGGCCTCTGGCTCCTGCGGGGCCTCCAATCCCCTCGCAGCCCTGTGCCCCATTTTGGGCTACCTGCTGCTCATGGTTGGGGGCTCAGGCTGCCTTCTGTGGCTCCAAGGCCCAGGTCCCTGCCTAGGACCAGCCGTGCACTGTGTGTGCACGTAAGTCCTGGTCACGTGCCAGGAAATGGTGGACTTGAGCGGCTCCCAGGGTTGGGGTCCTGCTGGACCACGCCATGCCGCACTGCTGGGTCTAGGCTCCAGCCTCGTGCTGGGGGTTGCAAACCTGAGCTGAGCTCCATGCACTGCTGCGTGCATCGAGTAGCTGGAGACCTGAGCTGCCTCGCACAGCTCCCAGGGTCTCACCCTGTGCGCCGCACTATGCACTGACTGGGGCTGAAGCCATCCGCCGCTCCTGTCCAGCGAAAGGCATCTTCAGGGCCTCTTCAGGGCAACTGGGCTGCTCTTCCCCAGCTCTTCTTAGTTCTGCTCTCTTCTCCATTCCTCAGTGCATCTGCCCACCTGCCAAGCATGCTGTTCTTTTATCCCTTCTGGAGGCTCCGCCCCAGATTGTAAAGGAACCAATCAGGGTGAGGTGCAGCCAGTCTACAACCAGATTTGGACTCTTCACATTGCCCTGGGTAAGGGCAAGCCAGCCCCTCCCCAAATGTTACCCAATTGGTGGGAACAGTCCACCAATTGGAATCAAGCTTCTCTGAGTCCCACGCGAGGCAATGGCCAATGAGCCCGCCACACTCGGTACAGAATTTTCCATGAGTGTGTAGTGTATTTGTACCTAGGGTTTTAGATTTGCACTCTTCTCTAATTCTGAGGGACAGTGTTGTTTTGTGCAAAAAGCGTTGGGCTGGAAGATGTGGGTGTTGCTCCTGGCTTTGCTACTGACCTGGTTTCTGACCTTGGGCAAGGTAACTCACCTCCCTGTGCTCCTGTTTTCTACTCTAACCCCATTGGGTTGTTTCAGATCATAAGCAATTTGGGGACCAGGCTGTTTTTCAGTGTGCACTGTATTGTACTTGGCATGATGGAGCTCTGCTCTTGGCTGGAGACTTCTTTGGGTTACTAAAGTACAAATCCCCAGAAAACATTTAAAAGTTCTGAATAGTGCCTTCAAGAGTCAAGGTCCATCCATCTATGTAGATGCCAGCGGTGTTGAATAAAGTCCAAGCTGAAAGCCACGTCAGGAAATTTGCACTAAAATTTTCACAAAAGCAAGTTTTTGTGAACTTTCTCTATATCCTACTTCTGGATCAGCCAAAAATATGCTTCCTCATGGTATTCCTTCCCTTCTGCTTCTGTAGAGAGCTAGGAAATTCAGAGGCACATGATAATGGCATTATATGAGCTAACTGGATGTCTGAAACTATAGACTGAGTCTGGTGAGTCTGGTTTTTTTTTTTCTCTTGGGTAAAATCCTGATTTTGGAGTCAATTGGTGTTTTATTATTGACTTCAGTAGCCCAGTAGTTAACCCATAGTGTCACTACTGCTCTTAAACATAGGAGTATAGAACACAGCAGGAGTGCGTAGGCCACCAGTCCCACAAATTGCAAGCGGTCACCTAATAAGCGTCAAGTCCAGAAGAGTCCACAACTTCCACACTTTTTCTCCCCCCTGCCCCATTCTACACATTACAGCCACTAAGCATCCTTTACACCCCATAACAAACATTTACCTTTACATCCAGACCTTTACTGGATGCAGAAAAAGCTCTCAAAAATGCAGTTTGATTTTTCTCAGGAAGGCTTTCCACAGACACCAACCAAGACTAACCCCACTGACCTGGGTTAGCTAGAGAAGGGAGCCTTTTGGAAGCAGACATTCCTTGCCCTGTGTGGAACTGGGTAACCCACTTTAAGACAGTCTCCCATCATTTCTGACACTGTACAGAGGGCCCTGTTTGGGGATGAAGACAGGGCAATCTTATGGGGCTGGGGCTGAGCCAGTAAAACTCAGTGCTCCATTCAGTAGGCCCCAAGAAGTAAAGATAATAGATGGTGCCAGGGAGAGTTACAACCATAATGAGTTCCACTGAAGTGATACTGCCAGAGGACTAGGAGCACCTCAGGGCCAATAAAGAGACACTGGCATAATCACAGAGCTGCCTTGCTCTTTCCATGGGGTATGAGCTTGCAGTCATCCGATGGAGGTATTCAAGGGGCTGTAGAAAGGGGGGAGCCTTTGAATTCTCCTCCTCTGAACCCTGACCTGGCTCAGGGAGTACTTGTACCCTTCATATGCGTCCCAGGGGCTTCAATGGAAATTTTGCCTGTGTGCAGTCAGGAAATGAGGATGAAGCAGCTTTCCCGCAATAACTTTGCTGATCTCCCCAAGTAGCCGAGAGGGGCGTTGAAATAAATCATGTTGAGTCTGCAATCTGGAAGGGGGCCCTAAGTGTTCTTCCCTACCTCATCCCATGCATGTTCCTGCTGTGGCTTTCATGCCCTGGTGTACTTCTCATGTTCATTCCAGCCACCCAACTCTGCTGACACCTCATGCTGTTGGAGAGACATTTCTTCCTCAGGATGATGGAAAACATTTGCCTTTTGGTCTCAGTCCCTCTGCACCCTGCCTAGGAATTTCCTGTATGTCTTAAGGGTAAAAAGAATGTGAAACTATAGCTCTTTTTTTAAGGAATAGACAAAGGTAGTTAGTTATGGTAGACTGAAGTCTGGTGGAAGGCAAAGTAGAAATTTCTACCCTGCCTTCTGTTAAGGCATAGCTATTATAGAAGCCTTCCCCCCTGCCTACCTTTTTATGCTGTCTAGATGCAGGGTTGAATCTGTTCTATATTCAGCAGATCCTGTGCTGCTGTAGTATCGTGCTGTGGGATTTTCCCCTTGCTCACCTCTTTTCTGAACAGCGTCCCAGTTGTTCTGGGCTTTTTGTATTTAAAAAAAAAAAAAACTTTTCCATGTTCGAAACCCCCGTATTTTGCTTGCCCTCAGCCATATGGTCACAGGAGCAAGCTAGGTAGCTAAAGGTAGTAGCCAGACTATTGGTGGGTCTTCTGGTCTTTACAAGAGAGATTCTCACCTCCAGAGAGATCTTGCAGCTGGTTGGAAAGGCAGAGCTGTTCTGCAGCCAGTTGTGCCAGGGGCTTCCTCAAAGGGGTGATTCACCCCACAGTACTGTTACGGCTAGTGTTGGGGAAAGGGTAGTTAGGTATCAGTTACCCTTACAAAAAAGTTAAAAACTCAAGTTGCTGATATGTTCTGCAACCCTATGGATAGTCATGCCTAGGCTACCTGGCAATTTCAGTAAGCAAATATTTGCAACGGGGATTGAAAGCAAGGCTTATGGTTGCATCATGCCCTGAGTGTGCATAGAGAGCCATGAGTAGGCTCCTATGGCTTGGACCTGGGATTAAGGTCCAAGCACACTGGGTGGAAAGGGTACAGCACTGAAATATCCCCCAGACTGCAACAGATTCTTCCTTTAATCCCTAAAGCCTTTTCTGGAGTGTCGATAGATTACCACAGAAAAGTACTGCTGGAAGGAATTTCAAGATATTATCTAGAAACCAGTCCCTTTTTGAAGGCAGAATCATTTTTGGCTAAAACAGAGAGAGCGGTCACCACTATATAATAATATTCCTTCTGTCCTTTCTATTTCTGACCTGTCTCATTGCCTTGGCAACTTGAAGTGGTGGCACCCTGCAGATTTGCAACCAGCTGCTACTTAGAGACTAAATGGCTGCCATTTGATAGGGAGCTGGCCATCTCTGCTGGGGTTCTGTTTCCCTTAATTGGGGTGCTGTGTGCTGCTCCCACCACTCCTCAGCCCTGTGCAGCTCATAACCTCTAAAAGCCAATGTTCCCTTCCTAGGCACGGTACTCGTCCCCAGAATGGTTGGAGACTGATCCCTCCCCCTTTGCGGCTAAATGTCCATGGTTTAGCTCTTTGGTGGATCTCAAGTCTTGGTTAATACAATGTTCCTTTAATTCCATTTCCTCCCGTGTGATCAGTGCACACGTTCCATTGTCCATAGTTCACCCCACCTTTTCCCTTAGCAAAGGAAATACAGTTTCCCCACTTGCTCATTCCCAGACTGAATCCAGAAAAGATGGGATATGCTCTGCCATGAGCTATTTTTCTAGTTCTCTGACTTGGGTGGAAGTAGTTTGTATGTATATTTTGGTAGATGCTAGGCTCCATAGGAGGATGAAAGTGAAAATTCCTATCCCTTCCCAGTCTATAGGAAGTGTAAGCAGACACGAGCTTTGGAGCCTGCTCATAAAATGTTACTTCAGTTAGGCAATTCTTCATCCCTCTAATTAAATTATGGGATTGGAGCCATCTCATTCCTCACTCATCTAATGCCAAATGTGTGTTCCAAGGGAGCGCCCTCCAGTAAAGAGAACACTGCCTGTACTCAGTGCTCTGCACCAACCTAATGAAGACCATTCAGTCTGCCGCAGTTGTGCCTTTATTGTACTGCACTGCAGACAGGTTATGTTGGAAGGTGTGGGCTTCTTGAATGACAGTATCTGATCTGCATTTCACCAGGTTAAGTCACCTAGTTTGTGTGTGCAGCTGTTTCATTGCTTAATATTTCATTTAAATATGTTGGACTTGCACCGTTCTTTCAGATGCCATCCTGCATATGACATCTGTCTCTTGCAGAAAGATCATTCATACAAGAAAGTATTTAACTCATTTTCCCATAGTAGGTCTTTAGACCAAATCACATCCTGCCACCTATTGCCTAGTTCCCACTTCAGATTCTTAGCAAGCACTTGAGGACTGAAGCCTGCTTGGAGACTTAGCCCTTCTTTAGGTGCACAAGCGTTCAGCTCTATACAAGTCTGAGCAGGTATCTGGTAATAGCCAGTTCATAGATTCCATTGATTTCATGGACCTCAGAAGATCTTCGAGTCCAGTCCCCTGCCCCAGGGGCAGGAAGTCAGCAGGGGTCATAGGATCCCAGCAAGATAAGCATCCAAATGTCTCTTGAAGGCATTCAAAGTAGGAGCTTGCACCACCTCCGGTGGCAGTCTATTTCAGACCTTGGGGGCTCGGACAGTAAAGAAGTTCTTCCTTAGTTCATGCTGGACGTACTTATTATTATAGGCATTAGCAAAGTTTCTGTGTGCTTCATTATCATTGTTCTTATCAATATGAATAATTTGCCCTGTGGTAGCTCTTAGAGGGCTACAGCAATCCAAGGCCCTGTTGTGCTACATTCTGTATAAACAGAGAAAAGCACAGTCTGAAAGTATGGAAGGGGAAACTGAGGCACAAAAAAGGAAGTGATTTGACCAAGGTCATAGGCAAAGCTGGGAGTTGAACCCCACTCTTACTGAGCATGGTGCAGTGAATCAAGGAGGCCTGAGTGTCATATGGCACTATCTGTGCTTTATGTCCCTGGTAGGGAAACAAAAATAGTAGCATCAAGTTTGCTACGTTTGAAGGAGGGAGTCACTTACTGAAGAAGCTTGTTTATTTGGGTGTGACTGGATCAGAACAAATGCATAGCAATTTTTATCCTAATTCTACCAGGAAACCAGAAGTGAAAGCATTCGGAGTGTGTGTTGTAGCAAGTTCAGCTTTATAGCTGATAAGTAGGTTGAATATGATTGTTGTGTCAAAGCCTGTCTGGATAACAGAAGCAAAGTTGATTGAAACAAGAAGCAGTCATAGCAGCCCACAAAAGAGGAAGCCCTGACAAATGAAAAAGAGTTCACTGACCTTTACTTTGATTTCATTTAGTTTCTGTTGATGATGATCCTCTTGCATCCTCTTACAGAGAGGATAGAGCTAAACTGCTCAGTGGTGGCAAATGACAAAACAAGGATCACTGGTCTGAAGTTGCAGCAAGGAAAGTTTAGGTTAGATACTAGGAAAAACTTTCTCACTAGGAGGGTAGTAAAGCACTGGAACAGGTTACCCAGAGAGGCTGTGGAATCTCCATCCTTGGAGGTTTTTAAGACCTGGCTAGGCAAAGCCTTGGGTGGGATGATCTAGTTGGAAATAGTCCTGCTTTGAGCAGGGGGTTTACTAAATGACATCTTGAGATCTCTTCCAACCCTAATTTTCTATGACTTGATGATGCAAGTTGCCCCTGTCCAGGCAGGTGCCTCCAGAGCACTTACAAAGGAATTCTTGCTGGGCTGAAGTTGGTCATTAATAGAGACTTGATTGGTTTCTCATCTTAGAATTCAGCATTTTACCAGAAATGTCTCCAGGGAAATAAAGTGCTATAAAGTTTCTCTGCTTTCATCCCCTGCAACAGAAAAGGCCCAATCACGCTGAGAAAGGTGGGTTACCACTGCTAGTTAGAGAGCCAGTTCAGTTGCAGCAGTTCAAAGCATGCGTACACACAGTTAAAAAGGGGTTGGCAAGAGAGCAAATCTGGGCCTGTGAAGCAGCCGATGATTTTGAGGAGTCTGATGTAGGCAGAAGATGGAACCCCAACAGCCTTGGTCATCTGTGGAGGTCCCATCTTTGGCCTACATTAGTCAGTCTGCCTACATATTGGTTGGGAAATAACAATGGATTTTTTTGTTTTGGAATAGGTTAGCCAGGATTGAAGTATTTTGCTTTTTTTCTACTGAATAAAAGCATTTCATTTCTGGTCAGTTCCACATTAATCTATGTCTGCCTAAACTGCCAAGTTGTTTCAAGTGAATGATAAGTTAGGTATCTTATTTCCAATTCACCTGTATGGGCTGTTGTCACTGGCTGGACCAAATATCCCATAAGACACTATGGTCTCTGTCCTGACTGAACCAGCTGAGTCGCATGACCGTAATCTCTCTCTCATGGAGTTGGGCCTTCTGTGCTGGGGGGGGTCAGGCCTGCTGCAGTTG
>NW_017729031.1:89915912-89917874 GCF_001723915.1 Gavialis gangeticus
GACCTGGACCTGCCCTAGTATGAAGCTGGATTAAAAAAAGATAATCTCCCAGCCTGTGCTCCCCAATCACAATTGTGAAGCAGGGGCTGAGAGTTCCCTGCTGCCAGGGCAGGGGGACATTGTCCCTGCCCAGGCTCTGGCAGTAGAGCCTGCCCCAGCAGCAGGCAGCTCCCGGGGCAGGTAGCAATCTCCCACACCCTCCTGCCTGGCTGACTGGGAGCACATTTGCTCCTGGTCGGTGTTCTATAGGTGCACTACTGTGCAGTAAGTAATTGGGAGTAAATGTACTACTTGTATTTATAGGTAGCAAATTTACCTGCAGTTACTACACAGTAATTGGCTCTAATCTCAAATAAAGTGTCCCATTTAGATGCGCCCAATATGAACAAAATAAGGAATATGATCAAACTTCTCTCATGTACACAACTATGTCCCCAGTGAGGAGTAATCAGAGGTATAGTTCTCTTCAAAAGGTCATAGGTTCTTACTGTGTTATTTACTAATCCCTGCTTCCCACCAGGCTGCTCATTTCCAGCTGCCAGGCTGCAATTGGAGGAACTGTTTCTGCTGCATTGCGCACATAACAAAGCTGGGGGGTGGGGGAGGTAGGGGCAGCTAAAGACTGCAGATATCCCTGTTTCAGCAATTGTTTGGTTTTTGTTTTAACTGCAAAGGCAATACTGAGTTTATTTGCAGCTAGATTCACCTCCGTTGGCAGGGTGTCACTTTCTCCAGCCATGCTGATCAAATGGTGTGAATTGGTTTTTCTGTCTGGGTCTTTGGAGTAGACTGAACCAGAATGGTCTTTTCTCATGCCCTCTTTTCCTAACCAGTTTTTATGGTCTTCAGCACTGACTATGTGTTGGGGGTGCACGTGCAACCCCTGCGATTGGCCATCACTGCTGGCGGCACCTGCGGGTGGTCGCCGCTTGGCACACCACCCCATCCCTGCAGCTATCAACACTGCCACGGCTGCCTGCAGGAGCTCCCCGCTCACTGCCACCACACTGGTGCTGTTGCTGCATGCAAGCAGTCGCCGTGCCCCCTCAACCTCCAGGGGCATGCATCGTTCATGGTCTTCAGCAAATACAGATCCCATCCCAGCTCCTATCAGGCCATGCAGGAAGACAAGCTTTCTTCCCCAGTTTGCAGGACAAGCTGATGCTTCATCTCTAAGCTGAAGCAATGCCCTTTGGCATCTACTATTTGGCATCATAACTGGAGCACTGTCATGGGTGGGTATAAACTGTTCAGGAAGGACAGACGGGAGAAGAGGATGTGGAGTTGCACTTTATGTAAAAGAGCCATATTGCTCAGAGCCCTCGTATGAAGCTGGAGATAGGCCTGTCAAAAGTCTCTAGGTTAGGGTCAGAGAAGAAAGCAACAATGATGATGTTGTGGTGGTGGTCTGCTAGAGACCACCAGACCAGGAGGAAATAGAGGACAAGGTCTTCAAACAGCTACCAGAAGTTTCCCAGTCACAGGCCCTGGTTCTCATGGGGGACTTCAGTCACCTTGGCAACTGCCGGAAGGCCAATACAGCAGTGCACAGGCAAGTTTTTGTAGAGGACTAGAACAACTTCCTGGTGCAAGTGCTGGAGTGGCCAAGTAGGGGCCATGCTCTTCTTGACCTTCTGCTCACAAACAGGGATGAATTGGTGAGGAATGTACTAGTAGATGGCAACTTGGGCAGCAGCAACCACAAGATGACTGACTTCAGGATACTGAGGAAAGGAGGGAAGGACAGCAGCAGAATAAGGACCCTGGACTTCAGAAAAAAGCAGACTTTGACTTGCTTAGGGCAGATTTTCACAACCGGTGTGCTGCAGCACACTGGTGTGCTGTCAAGCACATCCAGGTGTGCCATGGCATTTTGGGCTGAAGTCATACCCCCCGCCTGGCTGGAGCCATGCCCCTTGCCTGCTGCTGCAGCCAGCCAGACGGGGGTAGGGGGGGCACAAC
>NW_017729031.1:89922874-89932660 GCF_001723915.1 Gavialis gangeticus
CCAGAAGTTTCCCAGTCACAGGCCCTGGTTCTCATGGGGGACTTCAGTCACCTTGGCAACTGCCGGAAGGCCAATACAGCAGTGCACAGGCAAGTTTTTGTAGAGGACTAGAACAACTTCCTGGTGCAAGTGCTGGAGTGGCCAAGTAGGGGCCATGCTCTTCTTGACCTTCTGCTCACAAACAGGGATGAATTGGTGAGGAATGTACTAGTAGATGGCAACTTGGGCAGCAGCAACCACAAGATGACTGACTTCAGGATACTGAGGAAAGGAGGGAAGGACAGCAGCAGAATAAGGACCCTGGACTTCAGAAAAAAGCAGACTTTGACTTGCTTAGGGCAGATTTTCACAACCGGTGTGCTGCAGCACACTGGTGTGCTGTCAAGCACATCCAGGTGTGCCATGGCATTTTGGGCTGAAGTCATACCCCCCGCCTGGCTGGAGCCATGCCCCTTGCCTGCTGCTGCAGCCAGCCAGACGGGGGTAGGGGGGGCACAACTCCAGCCAATGATTCAAACACTGCACCACCAGCTTCCCACTGCTTGCCACACCCCCCTCCCTGGTCTGCGACGTCTAGCCACTTGCCATCTGATCCCCTCCTCCATTGCCTCTTGCTCCATGGTGTTCAGCTGCTCACTACCCCCTTCCCCCTCTCCCTCCCCACCCCCCATCTGCAGCATTCAGCTGCTCGCTGCCCTTCCACCCTCCTCCACCTCCGCTCAGCTGGTGTGCTGTGCGGTGGAGGAGGCTGGCCATGTAAGCGTGCCGTAGGGTGAAAAATGTTGGGAAGCAATGGCTTAGGGAACTCATGGGCAGGATTCCCTAAGAAGCCAGTCTTGCAGGGGAGAGGAGTCCAAGGATGCTGGCTGTACTTTTAAAGAAGCCTTACTGAGAGTGCAGAAACAAATCATCCTGATGTGGTGGAAGACTAGCAAATATGGCAGAAGACCAGCTGGGCTTAGCAGGGAACTCTTCAGTAAATTAAATCATAAAAAGGAGGATTATAAGAAGTGGAAACTTGGACAAACAACTAGGAAGGCATACAAGAATGTTGCTTGGGCATGCAGGGATGAAGTCAGGATGGCCTGAGCACAATTGGAGTTGCTGCTTGCAGGGGATGTGAAGAGAAATGAGACGGGTTTCTACAAGTAAATCAGTAACAAGAGGAAGATCAGAGAAAGTGTGGGTCCTTTACTAAATGGTGCAGGCAACCTAGTGACACTAAGTAAAGTACTTAATGCCTTTTTCATCTCAGTATTCACAGGCAAGGTCAGCTCCCAGACTACTGCACCTGCCAGCACAGTTTGGGGAGAAGGTGAGCAGCCAACGGTAGTGAAAGAACAGCTTAGGGACAGACTATCTAGAAAACCTAGACATATACAAGTCCATGGGGCTGGATGGGATGCACCTAAGGGTGCTGAGGATGTTGGCTGGTGTGACTGCAGAGCTGTTGCCCATCATCGTTGAAAATTCATGGTAATCAGGAAAATGGCAAACATAGTGCCCACATTTAAGAAAGGGGAAAAGGAGAATCCAGGGAACTATAGATCAGTCAGCCTCACCTCAATGCCTGCAAAAATCATGGAGCAGATCCTCAAGGAATCCATTTCAAAGCACTTAGAGGACAAGAAGGTGATTAGGAACAGTCAGCATGGATTCACCAAAGTCAAATCATGCCTGACCAAACTGATTGCCTACTGCGATAAGATGACTGGCTCTGTGGATGTGGGGAGACCAGTGGATGTGGTGTACCTTGATTTTAGCAAGGCTTTTGATACCATCTTTCACAACATTCTCACAGGCAAGCTAAGGCAGGATGAATGGACTGTAAGGTGGATAGAAAACTGGCTGGAGCATCAGGATAGGAGAGTAGTAATCAATGGCTCGATGTCTAGTTGGCAGCCAGTATCAAGTGGAGTGCCCCATAGGTCAGTCCTGGGGCCGATTTTGTTCAATGTCTTCATCAATGACCTGGAAAATGGCGTAGAGTGCACCCTCAACAAGTTTGCAGATGATGCCAGTTTGTGCTATTCAACACTGGTGAGGCCACATCTGGAGCACTGTGTTCAGTTTTGGCCCCCCCACTACAGAAAGGATGTGGACAAACTGGAGAGAGTCCAGTGGAGGGTGACAAAAATGGCGAGGGGGCTGAGGCACATTACTTTTGAGGAGAAGCCGAGGGACCTGGGCTTATTTAGTCTAGAAATGGGAAAACTGAGGGGGTGGGATTTAATAGCAGGCTTCAGGTACCTGAAGGGGGGTTCAAAAGAGGATGGAGCTAAACTGATCTCAGTGGTGGCAGATGACAGAACAAAGAGCAGCAGTCTCAAGTTGCAGTAAGGGAAGTTTAAGTTAGATATAGAAAGAATTTTATCACTAGGAGAACAGGTTACCCAATGAGGCTGTGGACTTTCTATCCTTGGAGGGTTTTAAGATCTGACTAAACAAAGCTTTGGTTGGGATGATGTAGTTGCGGTTGGTCCCGCTTTGAGTAGAAGGTTGGACTCTATGACCTCCTGAGGTCCCTTCCACCCCTAATTTTCTATGATTTTATGATTCTATTTTCACCTGTGCTGTTTGTAGAATTAACCTGAATGACTGGGAATTGCCAGCTTCTTGCCCAGGTGCCATTGCTGTGTGTCAAGTGCCATGTCCTCTTCCTACCTGTACTCTGCCTACGTTAAATAATAATATTGTTACTATAAGAGTCCTCTAATACTAACTGACAGAGACGGTGCTTGCCAATTCCGGTCCAGCGTTGCCTGTATTCTGTCAAATGCACAACAGACATTGACAGCACTGAAATCACACACAAGGAGTGGGAGGCAAGCACTGAAAGATTTGAGAATGGCAATCAAATGTTTATCCTGCACATTGCATGTCACAGGCAATGAATGTAGCTCAGCCAAAAGCAGAGTGATGATAGAAGCTGTTTGCTTTTAAAACTGGCCTGGCAAGTGCATATTAAATTACCTGCATGGAGAATAATGTTTATCCATAAATCTTATTAACAGTGTGCTGTAGTAATGTAGATGTGAGGGAAATAAAAACAAAAACAAAAAACACAAGGAGGCAGCAGATTCTGAATCATAAAGAAGGAAAGAGCAGAGTGTTGGCTAAGAGCTTGGCATGCCGTAAAAGAGGGTCACATTCAACGATTATATGTAAGGGCTTGGCAATGTGAGGAAATCAAGCAGAACAGATATTGCAGGATTGCTCCCCAGGTGGGTACTCAATTACACAGTAAAAGTGATTTGGTCCTGAAGGGAGCCACCCTGCTTTGGAAATGCACTAACTATTCTGGACGCAAGTGATTTTTGTTCTGGAATAGACTTGCCTCCTGGGGAGTGATTTAGGAATACCTGTGTCTCAATATTCGCTCTAGACAATTTCCCTGTATAGACAGTCTCTGATGGGAAAGGGAGTCTTGAATTTAAAATATCACCTATATTTGATGACTGGAGCACTCTCCAGAATCTTAAGTCAGAACTTTGAGAGATTAAAGTAGGTATGAATTGTGTCAAATACTTCAAATATTTTGTAGTTTTTAACTCTGCATTTTGGGACCCGTATAGCTCCACTGACTACAATGAGGATATTAATGTTTACGTGCCTTATGGAGTATTCTGAGGATAAATACAGAAATGTATGAGACCTCCTCAGATAAGCAGTGATGGAATGAGTTTCCCTGTATGAAGCAGGGATCTCTCCTTTGTTGTTAAGGAGTTGCTCTTTTTGTAAATGCTCTCTGTGGTTAATGGAAATCATCTGTAACAGATTTGCCCCAGTGCCTTGCGTGCTTTCTGCTGGTTTTGTAGCACCAGCAGCAGCAGTTAATTAGTAAATGCAACAGAGCGCTACGAGCCAACCTAGATCCTAGCTCACAGATGGACAGCCTGCCTGCCGGATGCTTGGGGCATTGGCTTTGCTTGTGATCATGGACATGCACCTGCCTAGGCAGTGCCCTTTGGCATTTTCTGCCAGCATGCTGCTTTGAGTGTAACATGGGTAGGCAGAATAGGAATGAGGTGGTAGAAATGGAAAGCTGGCTGTGTGACTTGGACACACACACACCAAAGCATAGCTGGCAGCTCTGATTAGGTTTGCATGCCCTGACAGCATGTGGCTTGGAGAGCTCAGGGTTTTGTAGAATTTGCCAGCAGACTGCTCTTCCCACCCTGACTACTGAAGCTAAGTGGCAGACTCTTTCACCAACCCTGAGGAGGATCCATCTATAAAGGTTTTTTCTGCTCAGAGACTGGCACTGTTCCACCAGTTAAAGCTGTCTCTGCCAAGAGCAGCAGGTCCTGACTGGGAGCTGGAATGGGGCAGTTTTTTTAGCAGGCATTTTTCCTCCTCAGACTCACCAGCAAAGCGCATCAGTGTCCAGCTTCCTGCAACACCTTCTGATTAGGTCAGGTTTCTTCCTTTAAGCTTCCTCACTCTGCCTTGGAGGGGAAGGTGTTGGCAGGATGAGAAATCATGCCTGGGGCACTCTATTTTCCTGGGAGCGTGGGAGAGGATTTTACAGACAACAAACACTACCCTATGACAAGTTTCCAGCTGTCTTTTGTTCATTTACCAGAAACAGCATCGTGGATATGTGGAGGCTAAAAACCTCACCTTTAGCTCTCTGCTTGCCCAAAACGGCCTCTTCCATTTGTGCCCAGACAGAATTTTCTGTTTCCCCAGCAAGGGAGACATCTGCCATCCACCACCCCTGGCAACTCCTTCCTAAGAGGTTGTAAGAGCTCTTATTATTGAAGGCTAAAAGCAGAGGAGCGGTTATCCTGGGATAAAGACTTTTATCCTGAGAATCCTACAAATATACAAGCTCATTGTCCCATTTAAAGTGCCTGTGAAGTATTTGATTTAACACTTTGCCCCAGGACAATTGAGGCTAATTGGAGTTGATTGCCATTCAGGATGCATGTGTAAATGATTGTCCCAACCTTTTTTGATGCCAGACAGAACCTGGGGTACTCAGTCGTATATTTTTAGCCAGTTTTCCTTTCTAATTCAGTCTACACTTTCCTCTTAGTTTTCCTCTTATTGGCAACCCATTCCCCGTTACTAATCCCTTTGTATCCCTGAAGTCATCTCCCCTCTTGGTTATCGGCTGTTATTGCATTCTTCTCATGTTTGTTGTGTTCCCCCCCCGAACAACTTTACAGGCCAGATCTTGGGGTCCAGATGAACCAAGCTAGGTGCTGGACTCAATGTACTAAACTTCCCGCTACCTAGATTCTGGGATTGGCTCAGCTCTTGGTGTAATTCAAAGCAGCCTAAAAGCTGGTGTCAGTTATGTTTGCAGAAACAGTGACCATTGCCTGAGGGGAGCTAGAGTGCAGTGCATGCCAAGGTACCCTGGAGCAACCGGGATACCCAGCACCAGAAGTACCCTAGACTGGGTAGCCTGCAATCACCAGAAGAAGAATCACTGGCTGCTCCGCTGGGGCACCCTCCCAGCCTTGAGCACAGCAGGACAAAAGCACCAGGATCTGGCCCATATATTTCTTTCTTCCCTTTTGTGTGTTCCTCCTATTTTGTCCCTTTCCCCTTTCTGAGGGCTAGGGTGTGGCTGAGTACTGCAGTCATGAAGAGGGGAAATGGGAGGAACTCCTTCCTGCACAGTCATGCTGCATGTAGAGCACAGGGGCAGCGTGCTCCAAATCCACTCTTCCCCTGGAAAGCAAGTGGATGCAAGAGAGGAGAGAAAGGCAGTGAGTCAGAGTGGAGGCTTGATCCAAGTCTTCCTCACCCAGCTACCAAAGCTGAGTGGATGAAAAGTGGTGAATGATTGGGTGTAATAATGGGTTGACATGCCATCCCATTTCTCCCTGTCCTGTTTAAAACAGGAATTCTCTTTCCAAACTGAAATGCCTTACTGGAGCTGCTTCTGGGGTGGGTGAGGTACTTGCTGGCACAGAATTAATGTTGAGAGAGAATGAGATGAATGGTATTTAAGTCTCAGCAAATTAAATACATCCCCAGAATGGGAAAGCACAGAAGGCCCTTTCCCCATGACCTCGGAGAAGCTGGCAAAGAGTGAAATGCGCAGTAGCACAGGGCTAAGGGAAAGTTAAGCTGAAAAGAAATATCCTTGCCTTGCAGTGGGTGAGAACCAGTCTGTCAAGGGAAGGATTGCCAAGGTCCTGTTTGATTGTGGGTCCTGGCCCAAAGACCACACAGGAGCCTTCAAACAGCCCTGGCGGGTCCCTGGGCTGAGACTAAAAATTGAGTCTCAGCCCTAGGACCACACTGGAGTCTTGAACGGGCTCTGGTGACATCCCAGGGCTGAGTCCAGATAACAGCTACTTACAACAGGAATTCTGTCTCCAAAATCAACTAATTTTTGGTCTCAGTCCTGGGATGTCACCAGAGCCCGTTCAAGACTCCAGTATGATTGCATTGGAGCTGGTTAAACATTAATGTGCAACTGCTCAGAAAACTTTCAATGTCACTTTAATCCTTATTACAATCTAAATATAACACGTTAAATGTAATGTTTAACAAGGTCTATAGATCTTATGGCTAGAGGGGACCACTATGATCACCCAGTCTGTTCTCCTGTATATTAGAGGTGAGAGACTGTTATCCGTTCTTGTGTCCACTTCAGACATTTGTATCTTGTGGGGGTTTGAAGAATGAAATCATTAATGCATAGAAAATTCTTAGACATTACAGTGCCACACAGAAGGCTTTAAACAAACTTACCTGGTGCACTGCTCATCACTGGTCTACTGGATGGGGCACCAGGCAGAGACACAGGAAAGTGGAGATGTATCTGAACCTTGAATCCAAATGCTTCCAGTGCTAAAGGGCATAAGCGGGGTTGCACCGGAATGCTGGGGTGTGAATCCCTCTCTGATCTTTCGGTTCCTCTCCAAAGGTTAAATCAGAAAGGCTTCTCTTCAATTTCTGGTTCAGATATGACCAAAATACCTCTTATGTCTTATTTATGAGCTGGGGCCTACTGAGATTCCAGATGTTGGCATCAAAAAGAATAGATTCAAACAAAACAACGGCGGGGGGAGAATGCTTACATTTTCCTGGTTCCTACCCTCCTCCTTTCCAGCACTGAAATGTCATTAAAATGTGACCAACTTTGTGAGTAGTACCAGAAAACGTTCTCTTAATAACCTCCAGTGACTTTCATGGAGCTGTAGCAGTTTCTACCAGGTATGAAAGTTACCCTGACTCTACAATCAAATTAATCAGACGTGAGGGAGCAATAAAAAGTGTCCAGAGTATAAAATGTAAAAATAAAAGCACTCTTCCAAAGTCAGCTACCATTCTGTCAGCATGCACTGTGCGTCATGGCTACCATGGAAGCAAACGCACTGAATGCTGATGAACGGCTGTCACTCCAAGCCCGTTTCCATTCCTTACTAATCAGTATCCCCTGGGTGTGTGGCCACCACCACTTCTACTGCCTGATTCCAGTAACAAGCAAGGTTGAAATGCTGGACAGGTGGCTTTGTGGTCTGGTGTAAACACAAAGTATTCCAGGCATGGAGAGTGGATATTATTGCCCTACTTGTTAGGCTAAACTGTCATTGCAATCACCCATTCCTCTAGCATTTCCCAGTAACAGTTTAGGATGCTGCCCCACTTGTCATGCTGTTACATCTTTGTGATGTGACATGTTTTGTTCCTCTCTCTTTCACAGACTTCATAACTACTGAGGAAACAGAGGTTAAGATGAGAACAGGGGAAAAGGTTTGTTTGCATCACTCTGCGGGAGTTTGCTATTAAGTCTCACTTTAGCGGTATGCTATTCACACCACATTAAGTATGAAGGTCACATATGAGTCTCTTGTGGGGTGTCCTTGCTGAAGCAAAACCATCTTGTTGGTGTGCACCTCACAGCTGCATAGTAGCTCAGCATCGGCATTCAGGTAAATCTATTTCAAGTCTCTAAATTCTGGAAGAGGGCTGGTGGCGAATAGCGGGCAGTCTCATCTCTAGCAGAGAGCGATGCTTCGCATGGGTCAGCTGTTTGACCAAGAAGGCAGCAGCTTATTTCTTTGTTTGGATTAGATCAGGGCCTTAGCCAGGAATGTGACATTGTTACACACACAGACTCCCACCATCTCACATATAGCCATAATTTACCATGACAGATGGGCCATTGCACACACAATATGATCATCAGTGCCACGATCGTACATCACTATGTGACACCACGCACAGAAAGGGTGCCAATAGAGATAGAGACATCTAGCAGTGTGTTAATAAGTTTGGCTGAATAGAGGTGACACTCACTTATTCCTAAAATGATTTTTAGAACTGTGTGAAACCTAGGGAGCATAGATTGCTCCTATCCTGAAAATCAATCAGTGTATTTAGGGTGGGATTTTTCAAAAGTACCTGGATCATTTAAAAGCATGTTTCCCTTCCTAGAAATCCAATTACTTTAAATGGGACATTTACTGTGAAAACATCATACCTTTTTTTTTTTATATTTTACATGATTTTATTTGTTACTTAGGACACATAGACTGACCAACTCAACAGCTGCACAAGAAGTAGTGTGGGTATCAGGGGCCCTAATGGGCAGCCCAACCTGGGCTAAATGTCTGGGGCTTGGACTGACAGCCCTACCCCAGCTAATGATTCCAGATGCCATGGATAGGGCCTCTTGATTAGCAGATGGGGAGGGCAGCCTTCCTATTTAGTTCCATCTATGGCAGCAGGTTAGCCAACAGTTCCTCTGAAGGTGTGCTCCAGTAAGCCTCTCTGAATCTTGCATTTCTGGTTTCTGACCCCCTGTTTGGCCTGGACTCTGGTTTTTGGATTTCCCTTGGGATCTGGTACCTTGGTATCTTGCTCCTGAACCTTGACTTGGCTTGTGTTTTGGACTCTGCCTCTGAATACCCCACCTTGGATCACTAGTGTGGTGGTCTCAGATTTCTGACCCTCGTCTCAGCTGGTGTGTTGGGCTTTACCCCTTGCTCTTGCATTACCCCCATGGCCTAATAATTGAGCTAGACTGCCCATGCCCCCATCCTTACAGTAGACTGGTGAAAATGACTGAAATATTTCCTCCTGTGTACGTGCACATACACGCATGCATTTTTGGTCGTGGAAATGTCAGAGAAAATGTGTATGAACATGTCAACCTTGTTAACCAAGGCTGAAGCTACTTTAAAAAACAGCTAAAAAAATGAAAGTGCATCCTGTGTTTCTTTTCTACCTCCCCCCATTAAAATTTAACATAAAAATTTAAAAAAAGTTTGAAGAAAAAATGGTATCTGAGTATGTTAGACTAATTTGTGCTTCCTGAGAATTTCACAGTGCAGTTCCTATTTTCCCAGACCTCACTGAGACAATCAGCCAAAACAACAAAATTTTGCATGGGATATTCTTTTCAGCATCCTACTGGAAAGGCTGCTGTTTCCAAACACATCTGCCCTACTTGCATGTTATACAGATACTTTAGCAGCATTGCATTCCTTTGTGACTGTGCCTAAAAATTGTTAAAATATTAAGGGGGCAATTCCTTGAATTCTTTATCCTCTTGGGAAAAGTGACTGCTATGTCCAGCTGTCACAACCCAGGAGGATTCTTGTGCAAGTATTTGTTGTTTATTAACAGGAACTATAACAGGTAGAACGGGCCCAAATCTAGTATCTGCGCACTGGGTTTCAGCAGGCTGCTGCTGCAGGCTAAAGCCAGTGGCAGCACTGCAGTCTTCCTGGCACTTGGCATGGGCTGTGCTGAGTGGCTGCTGCTAGACCCAGCCTGCAGTGGCAGCATGCTAAAACATGCCCATGTCCCTGG
>NW_017729031.1:89937660-89939505 GCF_001723915.1 Gavialis gangeticus
GCACTCCCCAGGAAGAGCTGGGCAAATGATCAGAGAGCTGGGGAATCAAACAGGGAGCTAGATGTCAATATCAGAGCAGTCCTTCCCTCCCTCCCTCCCCCCCCTCCTTAGTTTCTGTTTAGCTGCAAGCAAGCCCAGCTTCAAAACTCAAAAAGTTTCTAAACTTTCAAAACAGTTCAAGTGCCCTCATTTTGTTTTGAAGCTTTCATTTCTATTTCACTGGTTCAAGCTCAAAACACATGGAAACAGCCTCAAAATGAAACAGCCATCAAAATTTCGCATAGCCCTAATGACTACTGTTTTGCTGGCTTTTTGCCTCCTTTTCCCCCCCCCTCTTGTTGGACAGCTGCAGTTTTCTATTATTGCATAAAGACTTCCTTGTTCTTTCATGGCTATTTGATTTTCTAAGAAAAGTTGTGCTTAATGCTGGCAGGGGCTTTGATGTGCTGATTTTATCGGACATTAAAGTTCCTTGCATGCTTGAAGCTTGACCATTCTGGCTAACTGAATAGCTTGAGAAACAGTGATATGGATGCTGAAAGCTGCTATCTCAATATCTGGTGAAGGTTAAATATCACAGCATAAACTTGTTCCTAGATTAACAGGTAGCTTCATATAAGGTCATGTAATAACTTTGTATTGAAGACTGCATAAGAGCAGTGTGTTTTAGTACAGCCAGTGTAAATTTACACAGCTCCGCTGACTCTGTGGGTGCTGCATCAATTTGCATGAGCTGAGGATCCCGTTTTAGACATTTTGACTCAGCAGAAACCGTTGCTTAAGAGCTGTTGCTCTGTAAACAATAACCCCAGCAATCTCCCCAGAGTATGTTCTCCTTGCATTATGGTTTGCTGATACCACACTATTCCATTGTGTGCACATTTGAGAAATATGATGGTCAGTTCAAGTGCTAGCCATTTACAGGCTGAGGAAAAACAACCAACTCCAACCTTCTTTCATGCAGGGTTACTTAACACCAATCCGAGTCCTCACACCTGGTAGGGTGCTCTTTCAGTAGTCCGAGGCCACATGCAGCAAAGGTTAGAGTAAGGATTTGGAACAGGCACTGGGTAGGGTTCTATCTCTTCACATGGAAATTACCCAAACTAGTTTAATGCCCCCTCCCCCACCCCCCCAAAAAAAAAAGTATTTACTTTTCTGTAGCTTGTTTTCTCTCCAGTTCATCTTTCCTAGAGCTGCTGTTTGGAAATAATGACAGCACCAGGGCCAGTGTGGGGCTTTTACTACATGTAGAATTGAGGGGCACAGTGCCTTAGCTGTACAGCTGTTCCTCATATCTCAAGCCCAGGCCAGAAGCACCAGGTTTGGGAGTGACCTTTAACACGGAGATAAGTCCCAACACCTTCTGATAGGATGGTTTCGGAACCCATGGTAAAACTGCCAGTAAGTGCCCTGGGGAAGGGAATGACCTGGCCTATGATCGGTGTTGTCATCTGAACCATTGTGCATGTGACAGGCTCCTGGGCTTAAATGGAATTACTAGCTGTTGTTTGAGAATAGGGAATTACCATAGCTAACCAGAAATTCTTCATTTTTGGATGAACATTCGCTTTTCTGGCTTCCTGTTTCTGAGCTGTTCTCTAATTCTGTTCTCCAACATTTAACTTTTGCTAGAAATTTTGTGCGCTGTGTATACTTTATTTTTAAAGGAAAAAACCCAAAGGCTGAAAAAAATCAGGGTGTCTTCCTTGCTTTTCCCCTTTCTTTACCTCCAAGTAGCCTCTGGAAATGGAAATGGGGGTGTCGCAGGGCACTTCAGTACCCTGCTCCTATATAGGGGTACAGGTGCCGGTTGCCGGGGCAACCGCAGTTGGTCAGCTGACC
>NW_017729031.1:89939749-89948607 GCF_001723915.1 Gavialis gangeticus
AGGAAGAAGGAGCTCTGTGGGAGTAAGCAGAGTAGAGAAGCCTGATGGCCTGAGCAGCTTCTGTTTGAGGATACCAGGTGGAGGAAGCCCTGATAGGGATTTGAATGATGGTTAGCCAGATGGCTTAGTGTTTACGTTGTAGCCCAGGGGCTTGAGTTTTCTGTTTGTAGTTTTATAAGACCGGGTGAGGCTGTAGGGGTTGGAGGAGGCCTCATAGGGGCTCCATGGTGGTGTGGGGACCCCAGTGCCAGAGACGTCGCAGCATTTAGGGGTGTATCAACCCCAGCCCCAGTCCGGGCAGGATCGCGAGGCAGGGCCCCAGGGCGGGCGTGAGCACGGAGAAGGCCCCAGGGCGGGTGCGAGCGCGAAGGCCCTAGGGCGGGCGCAGGTGAGAAGCCCCAGAGGGCACTCATCTTAAGACCCAAGGAGGGGATTTGGGGGCCAAGTATGGCTATGGCCACCTGAGCCCCAATTGTGAGAGGCCCCAGTGCGGGCACGGCTGCGAAAGAGACCAGGGAGCGTCCACAGGAGGGCACAGGCAATTGAGACAGGCCCAGGGAACCCGGAAGGGTGCAGGCAATTGAGACAGGCCCAGGGAACCCGGGAGGGTGCAGGCAACTGCGCAACAAACCAGGGGGCACCCGTAAGGGCACAGCAAGGGATTGACCATACAACGTCCGGGACATCTGCGAGGCTTGGGGCATGGTACAGGAGTGGTAGGAGCCACGCATAGCCCATAAGGCTGGGGTGCACCAAGTCAGTCAATACAGAACAGGGGCCAGGGTAGACCAGAGCACCGTGTCCAAGGGGACAAAAAAAGGCAGCCTCCCTTATAAAATACCTAACATCAAAGACGTGGCAGGAGAGAATGAGTGTGCTTTATTTCAGACTTGGCACGGTAGGGGGCGTCCAGAGAGATCACGGCCACTCCTAGGACCCCGCCCCGTGACAGGGGGAAAAAGGAAAACAAGCAAAGGCTGAGAAAAGGAGACCTAGCTGAAAAGTTTGATTCTTTCATCAAGAAACCAGAAAGTGTCTGTAGAAAATTTGAAATGGAATGAAAATGTTTTTCTTTCAATATTATTACACAAAATCCTATTTTCATTCAGCTCCAATAGCCACTAAAACATGCAGTTGCTATGGAAATGCAATATTCTTTTTATTTGTTTACTTTGATTTAGGCCCTGATGTAAAGTCAATAGGAATCTTTCCATTTCCTTCAGTGGGCTTTACAGCCATCTAATTCAATGGTTCTTTAACAATGTTCCTTTATGCTGATGTCTTCATATTTTTGTGTGCGTCTGTCAACAAGAAAAAAATGTTATTGAAACAGATAATGAAGGGGATGAAAAAATGCATGTCAGGTTCTGGATAATAACCAGCTGATGTTAGACCCAAGCCCAACTGATAACAGTTCATAAAGCTAAATTACAGGGGAATATACGTTTTTCCCCCTAAATCCAATTAGATCTCTAATTCATGATGGAGAGAAGGTTAGCAGTGAACAAATAAATGATCAAAGCCTGGCAACATGCAAAGTCAATAGCAGAGCTGTGCAATATTTGAGATAGCACTTTGATAGAGGAGGAAGAGGTCAAAAGATGTCTAACAGTCAACTGCAACTGAGTGCTACCCTCGTCTGCAGTGCAGTGCGTGAGCAAAATCCACAATTGCATCCTTAAGAACACAGAGCCAAAATCAAAGTCTTATTTTAGTGCTCTTTGGAGAAGATCCAGGGGATGAACATTGACATATACCAAGTAAGACAGCCAGTACCGTAGCAATGAAGTTTGGCACCCAGGGCAAAGCCTGCAGTGGTAGCCTGCCTTCGTCCTGTACACAGATCCGGGGGATACATGCCCCTCCATGCTTGTCCGGGAGTGCACGTAGTGGTGAGAGCTTCCTCCTCTCGTCCCCATGCCCCCACCTGCAAACAAGCTGCTTGTGGCTCCATCCCATGCCCTGCCCTGGCTGGGCAGTGCCTGTTGGCACCCCTTCACTTTGGTGCCCAGGACGCTCTCCCTCTCGCCCCTCTCCCCCTGCTACAGCACTGAGGATAGCCACTGTGGGTGCCTAGAAGACTATCAGACAAAGGTCTGGAGCCCCAAACCTTCATCCTGGCTATGCTTACGCTTACCATACCCATCAGTGTCCTCAGATATGCTCACAGTACTGTGGGCAGCCTGCCTCTTAAATCAGCAACTGTGTAGATAGGCCTAGCATAGTGCTATGCCACAGTGAGCTTCCTAGCTTGCTAAGAGACCTATTGCACCCACAAATTGTTCTCAGTTAGAATGAGAGAAATTCCCAGATTTCATGATTCCAGTGAAAACCCACAGCATTTGGTATTTTTTCCTCAGATCCTTTTTTTCGGGGATCACGTAATCTTAGAAGACTCAGCTTTCATTGGAAACAAAAAGTGCATATGTGATTTCCATAGCTGTAGAGAAAATCTTGTCAATGTGACTCCTAAAGTCTCAAAAACTGGACACAACGGAAAGAACCCAACATTTATTTTTTTTCTAAATCTCTTCTGTTAAGGAGTTTTGTTTTTTATCTTGTGGTTTGTTTTCTGTTATTGTAAGTTACTCTGAGCCTTTATGAATATAGTGGCATAAAATAATAATAATAGCAGCAACAAGAACAACAATAGAGGTCCTGACCCAAGGTTTTTGAATGCTTGTAATTGGCAGTATTATGAAAATAGTGTGATTGGCCTCAGAGAGAGACCTCCTGCTTTCAAACTTTCTGTTAGGGCTTGTTCATACAAAGGAATATTCCTAATTAACACTTCTGAATCAAGCCCATAAATGTTCTTATTCTGGAATATTTTTTTTCCTTTTCTGGTTTAACTTCCTCTGCTTTGGAAATTAATTAAGCTTAAAACCAAAAAAAAAATAGAGGTACTCAGGCTGGAGTACTAATGCCCACACATGGAGTTAGTTGAGAATAACTATACCACTTTAAATTGACACTCTGTCTTAGTTCAAATTGCCCTTCACAGGTAGACAGGCCCCTAATTCTACCTGATGAATTCTGAGTAATAGGGTGAGCATGGTAAAGAAGTTGAATCAGAAGAAAATTGTCCTTGAAAAAACATTATCTTAGTAAAATGTTGCATTTTCCCCAGCCCTGGGAGCCTAAAGTGGACCCACATTTCCAAAGCTGTAGACAGTGAGACTGAACCTGTGAGAGAACTCTGGGGACATCTTTATTTCTTTTCCATCAAAGGGACAGACATTCAAGGAGCCAGAGTCTGAACTGATTCACCTTTGCGGGTTAGTCTAACCCAGCTAGGCTAAATCAGCTTGTAACTGAACAGACATGCAGACACATGCCTGCAGTTGCTCAGGCCAGGAGCCAGGGGTGCTAGAGCACATCCTTGGCTGCAGGGGAGCTGTGTGTAGGGGGTGGCCAGAAAGGGATTTAATTCCCCTCTCCTTGTGCCACCAGCAGTGGGGTCTGCTGGGCACTCCTCCTTTGCTGCTACAGCAGTGGGGCACCATGGCCCCTGAGGCAGAGGAGGGCCGAAAGGGGGGTTAGTGTCCCCTCTACCCCACTTGCAGCCAGCTCTGCCCACCATCGCCACCATGCTCACTCCCTGCAGCAAAATAGGCCCCCTGCTGTCTCCTCTGCCAATGCTGGAGGGAAGGGGAATAACCCTGTCCCTGCCCCACCAAGGGCCCTTGTCGGCTGGTGTCTAGCTATGCCCCCACCCAGCCTCTGCAGCGGGAGTGGGAAGCAGCCTGTCATAATGTTGGGGAGTGCAAGCCCTTCCTGGTAGGTGGCCCCACTGCAGGGCAGGCAGATCTGTGGCAGACTGAGTGTGGCAGTGCCAAGGCCTGGAGCCCCTCAGTCCCGCCGGGCCAAGGCGTCACTACCCGGGCACACAGTTGTGCTGGGGCTGTTCTGCAGTGGGACTGCTTTTCTTGGCAGCCCGGCCACAGCGGTTCCTTTGCTGCTGGCCCCACCCCTGCAGTGGAGGCGGAGACCAGCGTGTGCAGCCCTGCCCCGCACCACCTCCAGGCTCACCGATCCAGTCTGAGCATCAGCAATGCAGAAAAGAAACTGTGCTCAGCATGGGGGGAAAGTGGCCCCTCCCCCTCTTGCTGCTGGTACTTCCCGGTGCAACCACCCCGAGCCCTCATGGGACTGCCCTGCATCTCCATTGCATAACTGCCATCTCTGAATTGCCCCATGGAGCAGCAGTGGCAGCAGAGCAGACGCAGGGCAGCCTGGTGCCAGCTGCAGGTGGCTGCACCTGGACGTGCTGGCAGCAGGAGGGGCCGCTTTCCCCCTGTATTGAGCATGGTGTTTCTCTCCCATGCTGCCACTGCTCAGCCTGGACAAGTGAGCCTGGAGCTGGTGCAGGTGCATAGGGTCATGGCTGCATGCACTAGTCCCCACCTGTATCGCAGGGCTGGGGCCAGCAGCAGCAGCAGCAAAGGAGCTGCTGCAGCTGGGCTGCCAAGAAAGCCAGTCCCACCACGGAACAGCCCCAGCCTAGTTGCATGCCCAGAGAGTGGCGCCTCAGCCCAGTGTGATTGGGAGAACCGCTGCAGGCCACACAAAGCCCCTCCATGTGTCTGACCATGCCCCTGCAAGGACACTGGAGTGGTGAGGTAGGAGTGACTGTGACAGGGGCACAAGCCCCTGTCAGAGTTTCCCCGAGCGTCAGCCTCTCCCAGCAGGGGGAGGGTACACTGCAGTGTGAGGAAAGCTGCTGGACACAACAGCAGTGGTGGTGGCAGTGCTGTGCGGGGCTCTGGCCCAGTCTGGGCCCCGGTTCTGCCACACACAGCCCACCACAGCTCTGCCTGTCCTAGAGTGGGGCCCCCTGCCAGGAAGGGACTTGTGCTCCCCAGTGTTCTGACAGGGGCTGCTGCCCCCACCAAGGGCCCTGCCCCCTCCCACTGCAGCAGCTGGGCGGGGGCATAGCCAGACACTGGCCCGCAGGGCCCCTTCAGAGAGGTAGGGGTGAAGTTATTCCTCCTCCCTCTGATGTCTTGCAGAGGGAACAGCAGGGAACCTATTCCACAACAAGGGGTGAGAGTGGCAATGATGGAGGGCAGACCCAGCTGCCAATGGGGTAGATGGAATGCTAACCCCCCTCCCTGCCCCCCTCTGCCTCAGTGGCCAAGGTGTCCCACTGCTGCAGCAGCAAGGGGGAGCACCCAGAAGATCCAGCTTGGGTCCTTGCCAGTAGGCTAGAGAGGCGAGAATTAAATCCTTCTGTGGCCAAAACCCTGCCTGTCCTTGCTTGGGCTGGGGAGCAGAAGGGCAGGGCCAGCCTGATGGGGCTGGAGCAGCAAGCCCAGTCCAGAGAGCATGCCGGGATGTAGGGCTGTGGAAAGCTTCGGGTGCTGATTTGATTCAGAGGAGTTTCGGCCGGATTTGACAGCCGAATCTCCAAATCCAAATGGAATTGGGAGACAAATAAAAAGGTCTGAATCAATTCAAAGCTCTCCAAATCGATACAGAAAAGATTCGGAGACCTTTGAAGATTCAGGCAATCCCCACTTGGTGCCACAGGGAGCTGGACCTGGACTCCGTGCTGGTAAGTAGGAGGTGAGGGAGGGGCTGGAGGAGAGGGGAGGGGACCATGAGGGACCCTTGCCTGCTCCCCCTGAACCCCACCTGCTCTCCCAGCCCTGTCAATGGCTGCCCCAACTTGCCCCAGCATCCCGGTTCTTTAAAAAAAAAAAAAAAAGGAAAAGTCCCACACTCACTGGCTACTGCAGTGGCCATCAGGGCTTACTGAGGCTCATGGCAGAGCCCTTCCACACAGCATGGGGCAGTGGGGTGCAGTGGGGATCACCCCTCTCCTGCCTGGCAGCAGTCAGTGAGTAGGGGGCTTTTTCTAAAGACCCAGGACGCTGGGACTGGGTGGGACAGCTATTGACGGGGCTGGGAGAGTGGGCAGGGAAGGAGCCTGTTTGAATTGGAGATTTGAGTGATTCGGCAGTGGCCGAATCTCCGAATCAGATCCGCCAAATCAATTCAGGGCAGTGATTTTTATCATTGAATCAAATCACTGCCCCCTGAATTGGCCAAATCCAATTCCAAAACAAATACTAGCTACTTTGCACAGGCCTACACGGGATGCTGGGGGAGTCTGGTTTAACTTAAACCAGGAAGGGGTCTGAGACAGAAATTGCATAAACCAATTTGAGCCAAATCAGTTAAGTCTGATACTGCTTTCAACCAAGTTTATATCAGACTGGTTTCAGCCATTTTGAAACTGGTTTATGTGCACTGAACATCTGTTCTGTTACAGGTTTAAACCAGTTTCTGATCACTTAAACTGGTTTATATGTAATATCTGTCCCTAGCCCCAATGACTGATGGAATCATTTTGTCAGAAACAAGCAGCTACCAATCATGAACCGTTCTTCACTGCAGCATTCGTGGCCTGAAGTACTTGAATGGATTTAGAGCAGCCTCTCCAACAGCATGGGTGCCCCCCAACCCAACACACACACCCTACCCTACCCCATCTCTCCTGGGTGTGCATGTGCAGCAGGGGTATATAAATTAAGATGAGATGATGCAGCACATTACAGATGTAATAGCACATTTCAGAGTGGAAATGGAATCAAAATTCATGTAAATTTCCCAAAGAAGACCTGTTTAGAAAGACTGTGTTTTTCTTAAGTGCCTGAAACTGCATTGGAAACTAAAGCACTTGGAGGTCTAATCCAAACAGCAGCAAATGCCTAATATGTCCCAGTGACAGATTCAGCAAATGAAACATCCACATTTGCTGATTACAAATCTCATTTTTCAGGCCCATATCTTGGTTCCATTTGCATCAACAGCAATATTTCTTTTGACTTTACTGGGACCCACCTTTTGCAAGATGAAATGTCACACCCATTGATAACATAATGGGCTAACATCCCTGCATGTCCCAAAATGTGTAGGCACTGCATTGTATCCAGTATATATCCTCTTAATCACAGAGACTGATCCCAAGAGCTTAGAAGGCCTTTTCTATTGATTTCAACAGGGTTTGGCTCAAACTCTAAATGAGGGCTTATAATGAAAATATGTGTCCCAGAGTAAACTGCTTGTGCCCTTGCAGCTCTTTCCTAGTGAACTGATTTTTCAGAGATAGGAGACGATCCTGATAACCAGGCCATAAGTCAATCAAGTATCGTGGTCTCCTCTGTTCCTCAAAGGGCTGAAGTCAGGTAACAGGAAGGATTGGGTAATGGCTCTAGGAGCTGGAGGTATGAGGCATTATTTCTGGGTGCCTCTGACTCCTGCAGCTATGGATTACAGGCAAGGCCTAGAGGTCCTCAGACACAGGACTGCAGTTAACTTTCCTGCTGCCTCACTGATTTCATCTTGGGTCACACCACAGAAGGTTAATGCAGTGACTCACACTTCACATTTTCATTGCCAGAGCTGTATTGCCATGCGTGCCTTCATCATGATGTCTGTCAGCATCCTAATGCATCTATTATAATAGTATTTAAGGTCTGCACATTGATTATACAAAGCAGAGGGAACTGAGGAAGTGAGAAGTTAGACCTTCATATGGATCTTGGTTTTCTTTGCAGGCTTCTTCTTTTGATCATGTTTGTGACATCCAATGCTGAACTCAGTGAATATGGTTGTGGGGAAGCTGAATCTTGCATGCTATCCTGAAGAAAGCAGGGATTGGTTCGTCTTCTGGTAAGTGTTTCAGGGCCTTAGGCAAGCTCTACCTTCAGCAACCTTGAGTCTACATTAGGGCCCTGATGTACTTGGGGTGCAGAAGTGTGATCTCAGATGGGAAGCTGGTTTCCAGCAGAAATTCTATTTCTTTTCAAAAACATTGTGCTTGTGAAAACTGACCAGGCATCTGGCAAACTGAGGTGGGATTTTCCAGAGCAACTGAGTGACAAGTCCTGTTTTATATTGGTTTTCCTAAATCACTTAGGCACTGTTAAAAATTCCTACCCCTGGTGGCTGGCCTGGATTCCATTGTTTGCTGCCAAAAAAAAAAAGAAAGAAGTAGTAGTACAATGTTTCCTCTTTCTGATGCATTCCATATTTTGCCTTGTTTAATGTAATGTGCCTAGGGCTAAGTTGTACTGGGGTTACTTTACATCACTGGTAACTGGAGTTCCTCCTCAGATGAAAGGAGCGTGGTTGTCTCAACCAAGTCCCAAAGGGATGTTTTGTATTACACAACAACAAAGCATGGATCACCATGACTGTCAGGCTACAGGGCAGTTCATACCTTTGTAGGTTCTTAAGCCAGGAAGTATCAACCTGATCATGTGTGTAATATGGCCTCAGGGTGAAAATCAACAAGGGAATCTTATCCAGTAATGTCTATGTCCATTTGTGCTGGGGCATAACTTTTAGAAGGATATCCAGTCTTCAGAGAAATTCGTCAAGTGATAAACACACCACCATGTCCCCAGATAAATTATTCCAATCATCCTCTGTGGTAAAAGTTTACACCTAGGTCTTGAATGGTATCCCTTTAAGTCATGGACTTTTCAATTAGACTCCAACACAAATAGCTAAAGAAGGAAAAAAAAGGGTGTGGTAAAATTGCCTTAGATCTGTTTAAATGTATGTGAAAGGGCCTCTTTGTAGGAATAAAGGTCTGACTGTGCTTCAGATGCTATATCGGAAAACAATTCTAGAGATTCTGTGGAGGATGGTGTAAAAATAGCAGTATAAATGATTCGTCCTATTTTGAGTGCAAATATTTTCCAATATTTAAATTGGAAGGATAAAGAAAATGAAGCCTATAGCAGGAAATGGAGGGAATCCCTAAACAAAAGAAGGAAATTTGAGAAGAATGACTAATCTGGAGAGGAAACCGGGAGCTACAATGTGTCATTAACGAGGCTAGA
>NW_017729031.1:89953607-89955575 GCF_001723915.1 Gavialis gangeticus
AAATGGAGGGAATCCCTAAACAAAAGAAGGAAATTTGAGAAGAATGACTAATCTGGAGAGGAAACGGGGAGCTACAATGTGTCATTAACGAGGCTAGAAAAGAACTGGTGTCTTTTATTGCTTCAAGACAATAATGAATGTGTGTGCAGTCTTTTTTTGTGGGTCAGAAATAGCTGCAAACAGTGCCTGCATTACTTTAGTATAAATTAGTCTTCCTGGTATAGTAGAGTTAATAACATATCCCAATTATCTTAGTGATATGCCTGTAACATATGCTAATAGAGCTAGAAAATAAACCCAGATCTCCAGAATCTCATTCCAGTGCTCTTTTCCTCTAGAGAAGACACTCAGTAAAATTTTCAAAAGCACTTATGTGATTTGGGGGCCTGGGATCTATTGAAAGTCACATAGGTCATCTAGGCAATGCAAGCCATTTGGAAAGCTGACGATATCACGTAGACACTTTTGTAAATGTTAACAAGAGCACCTGTTTTGTTGTGTGACAAGTATGCTAGTGCTGACAGATAGGATACCTACACAGTGATACCTGTGATTCAAGGGCAAATACACTGATCAACACAGTGGATTTGGGTTACTGTTGCAATCAGACTTGGACTGATTGCAGCTATGATCAGAGCTACAATGCCTTCACAAATTCCCTTTCTCTCCAAAAAAGAATCATTCAACAGCAACACATCAGAAGAAGGAGCGCAGCTCAGTAATGTAATTCTTCTCCAGTCAGTGCTATATAGTTCTTCTTCAGGCATGTATTCATTTGGCTGGGGCTTATGAATGAAGCTGGTCTAAAATGTGGACTTCTAAGAAAAAAAAATGAAAAACAACTCATGGCAGGATTTTTTTTTCTTGGCTAAAATTTTGAGCTTGGGAAATTTTTGGCAAAATTGACATTTCTGAGAAAAAATCGAGGGGAAAAAACGCATCAGATTTCGACAGGTTTTGCACTTGAGTTTTAGGAACTTATTTGGAGAGGAAATATACAAGCAGAGAGTCTCTTGGACCCACATTGAAGGGGAAAACACTGTAGGTATGAAGTACCCTTGATCTTGTAGTTAGAATATTCAGATAATGGTTTGAAAAAATAGGGAAAAAGAGGGGTGTGAATTTAGGCTGCAGTATTAATCGGCTTATAGACGAATAAGGAGTTTTGCTATTTCAGAGGGAATTTGCCTACTGCATTTATACACGTTTGGGAGAAGCAGGACAGAGGAATTCATTTATAAAGCATAGGAAGTTGAGAAAAATTGAACACCTCATAAAAAATAGTGCCCCCCCTAGAACATACTAAGAAGTCTGTTATCCCTGATGCTGGCATGGATGACAGTGGGAAAGGAAAATAAACTGTTATGCTTTCTGGGATATACACCTGAGTCTCTTTGTTGAGTTTGATGCGAGTTCAACAGGTGCAGCAAATCATAGAGAAGTAGGGCTGCAAGGGGCTTTCAGAGGTCATCTAGTCCAATCCCATGCTTGAGTCAGGATCATTCCTGTCCAGACCATCCTATATAATCTATAATCTAAACCAGGGGAAGGCACATCTGGCCCGTGGGCCACCCCTGATCTAAACTCTGCATAAGACTACTGTCAACCCTGACACAACACAGACCTAACACAGGTAAAGCGGAGGAACCTTGGCAGCCAATGTCCTCCTTTTATAAAAGGTTGTCAATATACACTCAGGCAGAGGGCCAGCTCCCAGACTAGAGGCCGTTACAGTCCATACCAGTCTGACCACGGGATAAAATACCTTCCTGACCTCAAATATTGTGATTAGTCTGGTGCTGCTCAGAGGGGCAAGAGCTTTCAGCCAGGAACCTTCAGCTTTGGTCCCAACGAGAACATTGGAACATCCTAATCAAAATCCCTAGCCTTGGCTGTAGCCAACACCCAATGCCTTTGGGGAAGGCTTAAAGACATCCTGATACATGTAGCAGAAAGTGTGGGGGTGGG
>NW_017729031.1:89960575-89969641 GCF_001723915.1 Gavialis gangeticus
TCCCTAGCCTTGGCTGTAGCCAACACCCAATGCCTTTGGGGAAGGCTTAAAGACATCCTGATACATGTAGCAGAAAGTGGGGTGGGGGGGCAACCAGCAAACCCCAGAAGAATGGGAAACACCCATAGTTGAACATGGGTATAGCTACTCCTAAATCAGCACTGACCAGTGGCTGTCCAAAATCTTCCTGAAAACCTCCAGTGATGGAGAGTCCACAACTTCCCTAGGAAGTCTATTCCACCACTTCGTTATTCTAACAGCGAAGAAGTTTTTCTGAAGATCCAATCTAAACTTACTTTGCTACAATTTCAAGCCACTGGTTCACGTCCTTTCTGCAGCAAGAGAGAACATGTGCTTCCCTCTTTGTGGCAGCCCGTGAAATATTTGAAAACTGATATAATGTCCTCTCTTAAGCATCTTTTCTACAAGATGAACGTGCCCAGCTCCTTCAGCCTCTCCTTGTATTACTTGATTTCCAAGCCTTTATCATCTTTGTTGCCCACTTCTGGACCCTCTTCAACTTCTCCGTGCCTTTTTTAAAAATGTGGAACCCAGAACTGTACACAGTATTCCAGATGAGGCCTAAACAATGCCAAGTAGAGAGGCACTATCACCTCCCATGTCTTGCACCTAATGAGTCTATTGATGCATCCCAAAACTGCATTCATCTTTTGTGTGGCTGCATCACACTGCAGACTCATATTTAGTCTGTGATCTACTAAGACTCCCAAATCCAATTCATTAGTTATGTCATCCTGTCAGGTGTCACCCATTTCATATTTGTGTTCTTGATTATTTTTCCTAAAGTGTAGCACCTTGCATGTGTCCACATTGAACTTCATCCTGCTAGCTGTAGCTGAGCTTTCTAATATGTTGAGATCCTTCTGCATTGTGCTCACATCCTTCAGTGTTTTTGCAGTTCTTTCCAGTTTCATGTCACCTGCGGAATTGCTCAAGAAACTTTCCATCCAGCATCTAAATCTTTAATAAACACACTGAACAGCACCAGGCCCAGGACAGACCCTTGTGGGAGACTCCGCTGAAAATCTCCTGTCATTCTGATTTGAGCCCATTAATAATTACCCTTTGCATGCAACTATTGAGCCAGTTATCTCTTCTCCTTATAGTAGTTTTGTCCAGCCCACATTTTTCTAATTTGTTTATGAGAAGGTCATGTGGGACTTTGTCAAAAGCCTTGCTGAAGTCCAGGTACACTGTATCCACAGCATTCCCTCCACCCACCCAAGTAGTTTCTTTATCAAAGAACGAGACCAAGTTTGTCTGACATTTGTTCTTCCTAAATCCATTCTGGGTACTTGTAATCAGCCTTTCCTTCTCCAGAAGCTTTCAAATGGCTTTCCTTAGGATATGCCCCAGTAACTTCCGGGGTATTGAAGTGAGGATAATTGGTCTGTAGTTCCATAGAGCCCGCCTTTTGCCTTTTTTAAAGAGGGGCACTACATTAGCCCTTTATCAGTCGTCTGGTACCTGGCCTGTCTCCCACAACTTCAGGAAGATCGTCGCCAAGGGTTCTGAGATCTCCTCTGCCATGTTTCTTGGGATGAAGTTCATCTTGCCCCACTGACTTGAATTCATTCAGACCCATCAAACACTGTCTGACTCTCTTTTATTATCTCATACCTCAGTTTGTCCCCTTTCTTATCCAGATATTCGTTATTAGGTGTCTGGCTACAGCTTTTTTTGTGTGAAGACTGAGGCAAAGTAGCTTCTTTGCATGTTCTGTTAGGAATTCCCCCTGGCTTGTTAACAGCAGACCCACAGCTTCCTTGGTCCTTCTTTTTTGGCTAATATACTTATAGAGAACCTCTTGTTGTCTTTAAGCTTCTTTCCCAGGTGCAGCTCATTCTTTATCTTTGCCTTCCTCATTTTGTCCCTGCAGGTTCTTGCTATTTCCTCCTATGCATTCTTGGTGACCTGCCTATTCTTCCATTGCCTGTGTGATTTCCTTCTGCATTTGAGGCATCTTAGAAGCTCCTTTTGCAGCCATATTGGTCTCTTGCCATTCTTCTTGTGCATCCGTTGTGTCAGAGCAGTTTATTGTTGGGCTTCCAATACCGTGCCCTTTAGAAGCTCCCAGCCCTTCTGGGTGCTTTTATCCTTCCCATGGCACCATGTCTATTAACTCCTTGAGTCGGATGAAATCCACCTTTTTGAAATGAACCAGACCCCTAAAGTTTGATGTGGCCATTTCTGCAGAGCCTTCCAGGCTTGGAACATAAGTAGAAACAGAAGACACAAGTCATGGGCCACAGTCTCTGGCCTCTGTTTATTTGTGATACCAGCTTAGATGTGCCTGCTGCCATGTACTAGCCTTGTCAGCCACTTTACAGCAGACTGAGGAGGATTTTCACTCTTATTGACAAACTCATAAAAAAAATCCAATAGCTGAAAATTGAAATTAGGTAAATTCAGCTTTGATATAAGACACAGTTTCCTAGCAGTGAGTTCAGTTCTGGAATGGATTACCAGAGGAGTGGTGAATTCACTATCACTTGCAGCCTTAACCAGGGGATTAGGGATCTTTCTGAAAGGTGTGCTTTCATTTAGCTCCTGGAGAAACTCTGTGATCTGGATGTGTGCTGGAGAATCAGGCTGGCTGCCCATTGGGGTCCCATCTGGCCTTGAAATCTGTGATTCTGTCCGTTCATCTTTTCCTTTCATGAGCCATGGGAAGAGCAGAACTGCTTGGATTTTCCTTACACTTCCAGCTCTGCAGTAAGAGCAGGACTGTCACAGTCTTGTGCTTCTGGGCTTCGGCCGCTCAGCAAGGGGCAGAAGGGGGGATTTTTTTCCCCCATGCAAAATTTGTCGGGTGTTCTTATTACCATCCTTGTGAGTCTTTCACCTTTGAAACAAGCATTCCTTCAGTGTTAGGTCACTTTCACACTTGTAATACCAGTACTACCAGTTTTATACCAACATGATTCCCTTATTTTACTGTATTCACCATGATAGAAGGCTATTGAAAATGGAGGGTTAATTTGGCCCATAGTATTCTTATATGGCATTCTGTAGGTTTGTTAGTGTTATCATTTATTTAAATGATCAAACAACTGGGGGCAGTGTGATCCAGGGGGGAGGGAGGCCACTGGACTGCGAGGAGAATGGGGTTCACCCTTCCATCATTTCATAGATTTCATAGACATTAATTTGGCTGCTGTAACAGGAGAGAGGGGTGGGAGAATGAAAGCAGTGGACAATGAAGAATCCAAGCAACTCTGTGCTACTTGATGCTAATTCATTGTACCCAAAAGCTTCCCAAAGCAGCAGACCTAGCTCTGAATTTCTCATTTAACACTGAAAAGAACACTAGCACTGGGCAGGGCCTGTAGATACAGGGCCTGTTTCTATTTCTGTCAGTACAATTCTAATGCTGTCAAATGCCAGCTATCCCAGGGGCTGTGCTTTCTGACAGTGTAATGGCAGTAGTGCCCTAACCTTGCTGATTGCTGGGACACAACTGGCTGGGGTTTTTCTGTTGACAGCATTGTATTAATCTGAGTATCTCAAATAGACCCTAATGGAAAGATTTTATTTTCTCTCAAGTGCCACCAGCCTGGAAACACAGATTTGCTCCATGCCAAGATGTCTATACAGTAATTCTAGAACTTACAAATAGGTATCGTGCATCAGTTTTTTAACAGTTTGCCTCTTTTGTTTAAAAAAAAGTCAACATTTTTTTTTTAAATGGCATAGGTTTTTCTCAAATAATTTGTTATCCCAAATATGTAAGGTTAAGACCTGAAGAAGAATGCATTGCATTCGCAAGCTTGTCTAAGTCTGTCCCAACTGTGTAGTTGGTCCAATAAAAGATATCACACGCACAATCCTTGCTTATAAGCTTATGGTAGACGTTAACAAGATAAAGTGTTGAGGTCCTGATTCTGAGAGTGTATATACACCGAGCTTGACTTACAGAAGTAGTTGCACTGACATCAATGGCACTGTTCATTTGAGTAAAAGTTAAGCATGTGCATTATTTTGCGGGATCTGAGCTTTGGTTAGTATGGCAAACAGGACAAATTTACTGTACACATGAGGCCACAACTTGGAATAGATTTTTTCTTGTTTAAATTGTTCAGGCTAAGTTTCACCTTAAGTAAATCAATACAGTTTCCCTGATGTCAGTGGAACAATCTAGATGTCTACAAGCCAAAGAGCAGGTTTTATTTCTACCTGAACTACTGGTATCCATTTTACATGTGATTGAAGATAAGCCCTTCTGTTAAACTAGTTCTTTCTCCTTATCTCTTGTAAATAGAGCATTACACAATTTGTGGTCCTTTCCCTTAATAAAGGATAAATTCTCTCTTGGTCTTTTAGTTGATCCTTTAGAAAGCAGTAGATGTAGATTTCAGTCTTTTTGCCTGTAATCTGGTTAGTTCTCCACCCAGGTACTACAAACCTAGCCCTCGGTACATGACAGGGATTGTAAAGTATAAGCATAAATTTGGTAACCTCCACTTTGGAATTTTGAAGCAATTGGCACAGAACATAGCAGCTCCTCTAGCACCGTCCTTCACTGAGTCTTTCAGTTTGGAGATAGTGTCCTACAACTGGAAAACAGAAAATGCAGTGCTTTTAAAAGAGTGATAAAAAGTGAGCCAGGCAATTACAGGCTTGTTTAGTTTGACTTCAGTAACATGTAAAGTCTTTGAACAGATAACAAAAGAAAGACTAGCCAAAGATATAGAAGTAAATGGAAAATGGGACAAAGCATAGCATGGGTTTATCCAGGCATGTTCATGAAGAGTCATTTCATAAATTTCCATGACAAAATAACAGACTTCTTGGACAAGGGTACTGCAGCAGATTTTAAACAAAGCTTTTGATTCTGTGACTCTCAGAAAATTATTGGTCAAACTGAGGAGGAGAAGGAGCTGTGCTACAATTGCACTGGATAAGGAGCTGCTGTAAAAGGAGACTCCACGGGGTCATGCGGAGTGGAAAGCAGTTACCAGCAGTGTTCCTCAGGGATCAGTCTTGGGACCTATTCTGTTTAACAATATTAGCAGTGAGGTTGGTATGGGAATGAGATGCATCCTCATGAAATTTGCAGCTCACACCTGGATGGGATACTGCCAGTGTGGAGTATCAGAAATTAAATGAAGTTTAACAGCGTGAAGTGTTATGTCATGTACTTATGGGCCTGAAACAGCAACTTTAGGCTGTAAGGAAGAGGTACTGGAGGAAAATTAGGAGGATCTGGATGGGATGGGTCAGCCATAAAATGACCATGAGCTGGCAGTATGAAGCAGATATGAAAAAGTCAAATGTAATCTGAGGGGTATTAGGTGGGGTATATTCAATAGAAACAAGGAGCTATTAATGTCATTGAACAAGGCATTGGTAAGACACCATTTAGAATACTGTGTGCTGTTTGGATCACCAACATTAAAAAAAAGAACTTAAACTGGAATGGGTTCAAAGAATGGCCAGTAAGATAGTTAAGGGAACGGAGACCTTTCCTTATAAAAGGAGATTAAAGGGGCTTGGCTTGTTTGGTTTAACAAAACAGAGATTGAGGAGGGATATTATCACCCTTTCCAGGTACACTGGGGTGTATGTTAAGGAAGAATATGAGTGTCCGAGGCTACAAATCAATACTAGCATAAGATCAAATGGCTCAAACTGGCTCTGGATAAATCAAGATTGGAACCTGAAATGCCTAAGTACCAGAGGAGTGAAGTTTTGGAATGCTCTTCTGAACAAAGTGGTAGGAACAAAGACACCGAATTGCTTTAGGACTGAACAGGATCAGTTTATAGAAGGGATGGCATGAGAAGGCAGGGAAATTTGACTCAACAGTCAGCATGTGTGATATGTGAAATCATATATTTACAGTTCCCAAGTTGGTTCATGCAGGTAATTTTTTTGTAGCATGGAAAGCATCAGTGCTTCAGGGCTTTTCTGCCTTCATTACTGCTAGTGGTTTCTGGGGGTTTCTGGGCACTTCTTCTCCACCCCCACCCCTCCTTCCACATTCCACAGCGCAGGGTGGGGGAGGCATCTAGTCAAAGGGGAGCAGCATAAATCTTGGGTAGAGCGATTCCCGCCCACCCTATTTCCTAGCATCTCAGAGCAGTAGTCTCTTTCCCAGGGATGGCCTCTTGGCATAAATGACCTCCCCTGCTGTTAATTCCCAACCCTCTTTATCAGAGGAGGACCTTCCTATAGGCTCTTGTGGAGCACGGGAAGGGTAATAATCAGGCCAGGAGCCGTAAAGAGGCAGCAACGGGAGGCAGATAGTGGAGAGTAGAAAGCAGGCCACAGAGATCAGCAGGAGGTAGCTGCCCGGTCCTGCACCCTTCTGCACGCAGGCTCAGAGGGGGAAGAGCAGAGTAAGGCGCTAGGGCAGGGATCCTTTGGACTGAAGGAGCAGTAGCTGAGAGGAGTCAGGGTCTGGTAAGGTGGGAGAAGCAGAAACTGGATTCTTTTGATCACGGTGCTCTGAGGGTTAATTATTTGGAGTGTCTGTTACTTACCTAGCAGGCACGATGGAGGAGGGATGTTCCCCTAAGCCTGCCATATAAATTCAGGTGCTGCATCCTGACTGTACCTGCCCTGCTTCTTCTCTGCTTTGTACCACCCAGTTTGTCCTGAGTTTACAGCATATTTGTTTCACCTGGGCTGGAAACCCACTCCCCTACTGTTCTCCTGTCTCTTACAGAGCATTGTCCACTAATAGCTCTGTGTGAGGTTGTCTCCTTCTCTTTCGGAGGCCCTGATTTATTGGGTTTATCTTACGCTCTTACAGCAGTCCTGCATTGTGACTTGCCCCTATGCCCCCTGGCCAGGAATGAGCAGCAGGTTCCATGCTCCCCCTCCCTCTCCGCATTGCTCACATTCTTCCTGCAGAGGCAGGAGAGGGGTTTCTGTCTCCAGGGCCCCTCGACTCGCTCCAAAAAAGCTCACCCTGCACCTCCTAACACTGAAGCAGCAGCCTTTGATATTTCATCATCACTCACCACACCCATCCACCACTCTCTCTGCACTTACTCAGAGGCACTCAGCACCCAGCAAAGGCTGAAATAGTCCTGCTGCAGACACTGCTCTCAGCATTGCCTCTGCCCAGCTAGGAGGCTACTAGAGGTAGTAGCTGACTGGAACTGAGCTAAATATGGGCAAGTATATCAAGGGCTAGACGTGCAGTCAGTGTCTCTTGGGTTTCCAGGGAACAAATGCATGATGCAAATGGTCCCTAAATGAGCAGGACAGGAAGTGTTGAAGTTTGGAGATTTAAAATGGGGTAGGAACAATTTCTTCCAGGTGTAGCCCAGATAACTCAGGTATATACTCCCCTTCTCCAGTCGAAGGGGATTGTTAGCTGGCAGGTGTGCTGTGGGGTGGGAACTACAGACCACTCAGTTTCCCTCCGTCCCTGTAGACCCAGGCCAAGACAGTCAGGGGACTTAACTATATACATATTTGTTTACATTAACTTATCACAAGGGAAAGGAACATGGATATAAACATATGTACAATGTGTGTGTGTGTGTGTGTGTGTATATATATATATATTTATTTTTATAAGATATCTAAACCACTAACATAAACAATGGTCTCTGGGTAAATGAACTAAAACCTTATACCAGTGCTCCAGATACAGGTAAGTCACAGGTAAGTATCCCAACGCTCTTGGGCTTTTCCCAAGCCCTACAAGGAAGCTGGTAATTTTAGGGGGGCCCTCCCAGTGGCACCTCCACTTTCAGAAGCCCTTAATTAACCGGGGGAGGACTCCCCTCCTCTGTGGGAATCCTCTTTTCCCTGCAACTCACGGCTTGCAGGCCTGGAGGGTGGCCCTTGTCCTCTGCACCAAGGTGCTCTCTTGCCTGTGGTGGGCTTCAGGGGGGGAGTCACTGTCCCCTGGAATAGAGGTCCGCTAGGCAGGGCTTCTGGGGCCTCTGGCTTGGCCCTGTCTGCTCGCTCAGTAGCCGGATCACCATCTGGCTCTCTGGACTCAAACTTTTGCTATGAGTCGGAGGCCTGAGCTGCTTCATGCAGCACCAGCCTCAGTCCGCTCCCGGACCCTCCATGCAGCGTCTTCTGCACTGAGCTCCCAGCCTCGTTGAGGGGATTGAGGACCTGAGCCACCCAAGCGCTCCAAAGGTCCCGTGCGCCATGTCTCTGGCCGCACACCAGAGGTTGCAGACCTGAGCTGCGTCACGCAGCTCCCAGGGTCTGAACACCGTGCGCCATGCTGCACACCGAGAGCCTCGCTGCTAAAGCCGTCTGCCGTTCCTCACTGTTGGAAGTCTTCAGGGGCATTTCTGGGCTACTGCTGAGCTGCTCTCTTCAGCTCTTCTAAGCCCCGCTCTTCTCTCTTCTCTGTCCCAGATATGTCCCCTCATGCTGGGCACGCGGCTCCTTTTATATGCTCCAGGGCTTCACCCCTGAAGTCTTCAAGACCTGAGTGTTGCAGTCTTCACTCAGGTCTGGGGTGGGGGGGGAACTCTTCTCCCCCTCCCCTCAGGAAAGGGGCATGACTTAACTGCTGTTGATGCCTCCTGATTCGTGGATGGACTCTACCAATCAAAACAACAAGATTTCAAGCCTGGGACTCAACCCAAGCTCCAAAAGGCAAGACTGCTACACAGGACCTTAACAACTTGTGAGTTAGTGCTTGGGAATACTGGGGACTGAATGAACTCCTGTGAGCTAAGTGGTATGGGTCAGTGCTGGACAGATATCCCCAAGCTGCTCTGGTGTTCAGCTCCACCCTGACCCATCAACTTGTCCTCTTCCCTTAACTCCTGGGCCTCTCTGGGACACAGACATGGCCATGAGAGCCAGGCCATCTGCATAAATGGGGAGTAGGATAAGCCACTGTGAGATGTTTTAATATGCTAATAGTTGAATGAGCTTATAAGAGTGTACAGCTAAACCTTTTGTGGTTGAATCTGCTGATGGCAACTATA
Organism: Gavialis gangeticus; assembly: GCF_001723915.1. Classification (NCBI taxonomy): domain Eukaryota; kingdom Metazoa; phylum Chordata; order Crocodylia; family Gavialidae; genus Gavialis; species Gavialis gangeticus. Next base: position 89,969,515 of record NW_017729031.1, read on the forward strand.
TATATATTGTGTACTAGCCTGCATGACAATGCTCTTACCCACACATGTGGCTTGAGTCCTCCTATGTCTTGCTACACTTGGGAAAATATGAGAACTACCATTTTATTTTCACCCGGGATCTGAGCTA
>NW_017729031.1:89974641-89983597 GCF_001723915.1 Gavialis gangeticus
TTGCTACACTTGGGAAAATATGAGAACTACCATTTTATTTTCACCCGGGATCCGAGCTAGGATCTGATCTTAGCCAGATCTCTCCTGATGAAAAATTGTTTCAGTAAAACAAAACTACTTCTATTAGGTCAGTATTCAGTTCCTGTAATCTAACCATTAAGTAGTTAGTGACACAGGATAGTGCTACATTCAGATTTGACATGAGCTTGAGAGTTGAGTTAGGGGCTGAATGTCAGAGTGGTCACACATCCCACCAAGGAAAAAAGCATGGCCCATGCACTCTGCCCATGCTAAACCTAGAAGTGAGGCAGGAGGGGTGTTTCTGGCATCAGGTGTCCCCAGCATCAAACTCATGACCCAGGGAGCTTGGGTGCTCCCAGGTTATGCTCACCCCTCATTTTCAAGATTGATGTGCCCATTGTAGGAGTAGGTGGATGGGATTTACTTCCTTAGCAGCATGACAGAGCATCTTGCCACTGTTGTATAGACATACCTCCTGAATCAAAACTCAGATCTTGCTCAGGGCATGGGAAGCATATTGACCAGGGCCCACACTCCCATAATTGTAGATCAGATTTTACCTTTAGACCGAGTCCTAGAGTAAATCACAAACATGCTGGAACAAACTCTTGTACAATGTCTAGGCGAACATTCTCAGTCATGTTAGTTAACTTGAGTTGACCATTAATTAGCTTTAACAACAGCTGGAGACAACTCTCTAGTCTGCGCAAGCTCCTAGTTACACTCCTGGGGCTGCACAGTTAGTTACCAGCATTTGAGCCATAGCCAGACCCAGAATTAACATGGGACCCAGTGGTGCTATATTTAGGCACACTTTTCAAAATAGAACCAAGCTATATTTCCTTCCAGTGCCTAAGGAGAGGAAGGGGAGCCTCATTATGGCGTACAAATTTCCTGTTGAACAACTACACAGCACCAGTTTTAATGGACTCAACAGAGCTGTAACCATCTGTGCTGTGCTCTACTTAAAAATGTAAAAAGAATATAAAACAGCAAGATACAGGTAATTTAAAATACATCCATATCTCCTTCATTCCCTGCATCACAAGCATTTCTTAGGCTGCTGACACAAATCAAAGGGAGAGTGACTGCACTGAAATTCCCAATGGCAGGACTCCTAACCCCCCTCTTTATGACGCATGCACACGTACTCTTCAAATCTTTGGCTTTCACATCCATCCACTTTAACCTACAATGCAAATACCAAGGAAGCCTTTATAGCAGAAAACTAAAGTTTCCTCTATCTTGAAAATAAGGCTCCAATGGATAAAGCAACCATGCTGAGTCTAGGCCTGCCTCTACCACTGTCCTCATTTAATGTCTTGGGCAAGGCACTTTCTCTCCATCCTTTTGTCTATTTAGATCATAAGACCTTTGGGGCAGGAGCTGTCACTTCCCACATGTACATACAGTGCCCACAGCACAAGGGGCCCTTGATTTTAGTTGTGGTGTATGAGCATTACATTAACACAAATCAGGTGGTCTTAGATGTTCAGCCAATTTCTTTCTGGGCTATGATCCATACTGAGAAGTTACCTATGTAACTATTCTAGTAAAGCTGCTAGTCTAGATACAGTGCTGTGATGTAACTTTTCCTTATCTAGGGATTATTCGTGGCATGGATGACTGGTGCCTTGTGAGTCTGGGGGGGCACCCACAGAAGCCAGCGGCGGTATTGGCAGCGGGAACAGGGCTGGCGAGCACCCATGCAAGCCAGTGGCAGCAGGGGACGGCCCTGTCAGGGGGCCACATGCCTGCCCATGCCCCTCCACTAGTCACCTATGTTTGTTCCCCTTTCCAACCAGCAAAAACTAAATTGTTGTAAATACTTTTCTACCAATGTAACTATGGGCATTTATAGATGTGCTCCAGGAAGTGGGGGGGGATGACACACAGGACACTTTAATTAGTGAGCAAGCCTTGCTAATTAGAAGTGCCCAAACATCATGTGCATCAGCATCCTTGTGCTGAAAAATGGCAGCGGGACACTTTGAACTAAAGCTTATTGAACACTGGAGGCTGCTGGAGTGTGTTAATTTCTGCTCTCCAGCAGACTCAATTAGTTGAGTCTGCTCCAATGTGTTGGATTTACAACACATCAGAGCAACCTCACTGCATGTCTATAGGAGTCCCATGTTTCCACTAGAAGAGTTTGACCACTTTAACTTCATTAGCTGCACCAGCAAAACCTTGTAGGTTTAAAACACAAGTGAAACGTTATCATGTTAAACTGGGGTGTTGTCTGTGAAAATTTTGGAAAAGGCAACAGATTCCTAGGCCCTGAGGGGAGGAAGTTGTCTGCAAAGGAAACTGTGGAAAGACATCCCTAACTCTTGCTGTGAGTTACACTTTGCAAAACAACTAAGGCATCTTCTCTTTGATGCTGCAACCTTAGGCCTTAGATCTTAGACCCATCTGCTTCTGTCTTGAAGTATTGAGTCAGCTCTTCAAAAAAGAGATATTCACCCTAGTCAGTATGGCACATGGGGCCTGAGGAAGACTGACTGTAGCTGCATGCAGTATAGTATCAGGAGTACAGTTGCTTAGAAAATTAACAGAGCAACCTGGCTGGACTATATCCTCTCATTTTGCCTACAGAAAGTGTCCTAGGAGCATCATGGGTGATAGCATCGAGGCCAGAGATCCAAAGAGGAGAGAATGAGAATATAAATTGCCTAGAACCTAGAATTCCCATAAGGCACTGCAGCAGCATCTGGGATTGAAATGTCTTGGTTTTCAGTCATTCAATATTTTGACAAAATGTTGACATTTTCCACAAACAATTCATAGAGTTGAAAACCCCAGTCTTTCATTGAAAATTAGTTTGGCTGGAAAGAATTTTCATCCTGGCCTACTCAGAAGCAAGATGCCAGGGGAAATATCACCCTCTCTCAGTCACCTTCCTAGCCATGCTTTTTTCTAACAGTTTCTCACCTACAGCCTTGCTGTATCTACAAATCCAATTTTCTGTCATTTACTTCACCAGGGAGAGGGTGGAGACGATACACAATGCTGAGGGCCAGGTGGCCAGTAATTGTCATTTATGTTGATGACTGCCCCACACGAGTGAACAAGGCTCATTGTGTTTTAGCCACATTATAAAGGTCAGTATTTTAATTCCCAGGAGTAACCAGTCTAGAGTTTCTGCAGCAGGCAGCCTGGTTCTGAGGTGAGAAACTGCATCCTTCATTCTTGTTACAGAGATGTGATCCCCTCTGGTTAGTAGCTTTCCCCACGTTCCCACCTCCTAGAGAAGGACATCCAAACAGAGCCAATGCTTCTCTTGGAAATGCACAGAGGCTTGGGTTGCAGGGGGAAAAGAGCAGTGGATGTCACCTTCACCACAGGGGACCAAAAGAGGTCCAGCAGCTCACTTACCTGCTCTTTCCCCCATCTGGGAAGCTGGGAAGAAGGAAGATTTCAAAACAAAAGGAAATATTTCAAAAAATTCTGCAAGGCAGAAATCATGAAATGTTTAGGTTTGGCTGGTTCAGAAATAATCTCGCCCACATGAACACACCTCTAGGCTTCTCCTGTATGAAACTGGCGTGAACCCAAGTCAGTTTCCTCTAGTGGCTGACAGAGCTTGCATGCGAGTTTTTAAAAGTCCATGGTGTCCAATACCGTTCCATTCAACGTTTTGAATTCCACTGATTGGCAATTCCCTGGCACAACTGCGTTTTGTTGGAAAATTCCAGACCAGCTGAAAAAGTAACACCCATCTCACTGGAATGCTCTGGATTGGATATCAAGAAAAATGTCTTCACTACTACAACAGTGAGACAGTGGACTAGACTGCCTAGGAACATTGTGGCATCTCCATCATTTCTTCATCATTGTAGGTGTTCAAGAGAAGGTTTGATAGGCTCTGATCATGGGTGATCTAGGCATGGCTATAACTATGTTCTACTACGGGTATTTCCCATGCTTCTGGGCTTTTCTGGTTGCCAGATGAGGCCCGGAAGCATTTTTTTCCCCTTCTGCTTCTGCTGCATGCATCAGGAGTTTTTTGTTTGTTTGTTTTTAAGCCTTCTTTGGAGGCATGGGATGTTGGGGATTTTGATGACTAGGGTGAACCAGTGTTCTTCCTGGGACTTAAATCCAGATATTCCTGGCTAGAGGGTCTTGCCTCTGCCCAGGATCAGACCGATTGCCATATTTGGGTCAGGAAGAAAGTGTACCCCATGGTCAAACAGATATGGACTGTGGGGATTTTTTACTTCCAGTGTAGCAGAGTTTGTGGCCCACTTCCTGGGATCTGTTGAATATATTTTTGACAGAGTTTGCAGCAGCAGAGCATTGGCCACTGTGGTCCCCTTGCTTTACTTGTGGCAGGTTAAGGTGTTTTGTCTTCTATTGACTGCAGTTTTGCCAAGAGGTTAGATTATGGATTTGTATAGGGTGATCTAGATAGGGATGATCCTGCTTCAGGCAGGGCGTTGGATTGCATGGCCTCTCAAGGTCCTTTTCAGTCCTACTTCTCTATGACTCTAACATATTGATGTTTTTAAAGTGACCTATGAAGGACCAGACCAAAATTGCTGCAGAACTGCAAACTATTGTTTTCTTTATGTTTTTATTCAGGAATGAAAAACCTGATGGGTGTTGTTGAGGCACAGTTTCCAAACCATCTGAAATCCTGGAAGAAGAGTTCATCTTTAATGATTTTACTAATGGCTGAAATATAGGAAGGGAGAAAATAGGGGAACTTCTAGTAATGGTGATTGTTAGACACAGGATAGTGGACAGGTTGGGTTCTTGGTTGGTGGTGCTCATGCTGTTCCTGTGTAGCAAATATCCTTACCGTTCTGTGAAAAACAGGACTTTTAAGGAGCCTTTTGTGATCTAAAACCATCTCTCAGGGAGGGCGCAATGATGGCTTTTAACTGAAGCTGCAGCCAAGAGTGGATCGGTTCTCCTAGCCCTGTCCCCATTCCCCCAGCTGTGGCAAAAACCACCAGAGACAGCAAGCCTTACATCGAAGGTCAGAGGCAATAACTGAGGTGACTGAAAGTAAACACAAATTGTAACACCCTCCTCTTCATTGCGTCCAAGAACTGGGGTCTGCTAAGAGTTAAATCCTTCTGGTGAAAGAAACAGATGGGAGGGAATAATGGTCATTGATGGTTTAATTAGTACTGTACATCCAGCCTTACTCAAATGGAAGACTGCCCACAATTTCATAACAATACACTGTAACTAATGCAATAAATGAGATGAATGAAATTTATAGGCTGCTGCTGAGATATAGATGGCCAGGGGCTCTTTGCTTTTCTATGATATGATTTCATTTAAGTTTAAGTAGATCAAAATTGTATTTGTTGATTAAAACAATTGTGAGAGCTTTCAAGCTGGTGAAGTTTATAGTAATGCAATGCTCTGATGCAGGGCCAGCAAACAAATAGCACACACCAACTGCTGCATCTTCCTCAGCCTGACAAAGGGGTTTTGAACCCGAAAGCTTGCTTAAATTTTCTTTTCCAACTATTTAAGTTGGTCTAATAAAAGATATCAGGTTCACCGAAAGAACCTTGTCTGAGATTTCAAATAGGAATCCATAACATCAAAACAATTTTGATGTGTTGTGGTCTTAGTTCTTTGCAATAGAAGAAATCCTTTTTGGTTTTTCTGTAGTTAAAAACAAGTGAAAACTAAGAACTGGCATTTTCTGAGGGCACCTTGGAACCGCTTAAGAATTGCTAGTGTAGAGACCCTGTTCAGAGCTGATAGTTGCTTACTCTCCCAGCACTTGCATTGGTCCTTTCCAGCAACAGAATTGCACAGCTGCTTCAAGGCGGGTATGTTTTACCATGGTGTTAGATGGAAATATTTAAAGCCTCCTAAGTTTCCTCTATAGAAGCTGGATATTGGCATGCCCAGATATGGCCATGCAAGTATCATCTGGAGAGGGAGTATGAATTGCTTGCTGGTATTTTTACCTCTGTCTTCTCTCCCTACCTTCTGCAGAGCTGGATTGACACAGTGTTAATGCCTGCAGCTGGTCTGCATCATCACTCCCAGTGTCCCCATCACCCACAAAGACACATAGTGTTAGTGCACCAGTGGGAAGCTGCAGAAAATCCTCAACATAGAAAGTAGAGGAGGCAAATGGGATTTCGTGCATCAGAAAGGGGGCTGGCAAGTAGGTGAAGGGCTCTGTAAGCAGGAGGCTCAGTGCTCAAAGCCTCAAAAATAAATCTGATCATTGCCCAGTGCTTCCCCAGGTTGGTCTAAAGGGGCTGCTGACATGGGAATTTCTGCCAGAGTAGGACTCTGGTTATCTGCTTAGGTCTCTGCCCTGCCACAGACACAGAGGAAGTCAGCTAGACGCAGAAGCAAAAAGGAATTGGGGACCCTAGCTCCTACTGCTTTGAAAGAGAGCTAGGCACCTGAACATCTCGAAGGATCTGAGCCTTAGTTTTTGTTGGCTTCAGTTCCTCAAGCACCTGATGAAGATAGCAGCACTTCCCTACCCCTGAAGAACTGTCATGACGAAGGAAGCATTAACACATGAGAGGATGAAGCATGTTACAGTGACTGGGTCAGTAGTAAAACCTAGAAACGAGTTACAGTTCAGGAAAGCAGTAGCATTGGCTCCTGTGACTGTGGGGGTCAGTTATTAAGTCAGGCCACTGTCTGTGCATTTGTTTTTCACCACAAGAATCTCAGGGGATTAAGAGGTGACTAAAATGATTCAGAAAAGGTCACTGCTTGCTTTGATGCAGTGGCTAGTGTGATGTGCCTTATTTATGAAGATCTCCAGTATATAGGCCACAGAGGACTACCAGCCACTTGAAAGCGGCCTGAACAGCAAAGTGAGCTGCAGCCTTGCTTTCCTCTGAATAGCTAAGCTTGTCTTTTTTTTTTTTTTATTTATTTTGGTAGGACACTGTTTATTACTTTGTTCCCCAAAGACCAATAACTTCTTGAATAATCCACGAATAGCCCTATTAGCTAGGTACAAGAGGACTCTTCTTGGTAGAATCCCACTGTGAGCTCGGCTCTTTTATAGGAATCTGGGAATTTAGGCATTTTCAAAACATGTTTTTGTTGCTTTCACAGTGATTTTGGGTTGGATGTGCAAAAGACATAGTGACCTACAAGTTTATGTCGTAACACCTGCCTCTTTGGTATATGATGCACATAGGATTAGGCACCTAGACTCTACAGTGCATGGAAACAGTCAGGTATGTCAGAAGGGCAACCCAAAAATCCCAGCAGCGAGCATGAAGTAGCCTAGAGCTAGCTAGTAGGAAATGCTAAGCCTGGTGCATATCTCAAATCCCATTCCTCTGGAGGGTAAGAGCCAGAGGCATTTTAGGCAAAGTATTCTAGTTGATTGGATGCAGGACCAGGACCTCAGGAGAAGTTGGTTGTTACAGACTGCCACTAACTTAGTGCAGATTGCTTCTTCTCTCTTTGCCTTGGTTTTTTCCCACCATCCTTTGTGTGCTGCTATTGAATGTACTGGCTTCACCGTTGCAGGATATTGCTGTCCAACATGAGAAAGGGTATTAGAATCTGGCTGTACTTATCAGTTTGGGGGGGTTTCCTTTTTCTGTGTGTGCAGCAAGTATTGCCTGTTTTGTTGTTGTTTATAGGTGCTTCTGATTTTTGTTGTCATGTCAGCTGTGACTTCCCTGTTAAGAGGGCATGCAGGCACTCAGTGAGATTCTGCTGCTGCATAAATAAATACATGGAGAGCTATAGCTGTGCCACTCTGGATTGGAGCTTTCATCACCTTTTGATTCCTTGTATTGAAACACTGGCAGTGGATGCAAGGGAAAGGGGAAAGAAGAGACTATTAATCCCTGCCCCCACCTTGGCTTTTGTTTTTTGGCTTAATGCGATCACTCAGCACAGACAACTGACACAAGGGAAAATGACACTGTGACCACAGCAGGCCTAGATAAAACAGGTTAAAGTCTCCCTGTTGGCCTGGAGAGATTTTGTCTTGTGCGTCGTCTAGCCATATGGTCAGATCCGTTCTGGCTACAGAAACAAATCGTGACGTGAACCAGAAGGGAACATGTCAAGTCTGACAAAGAGAGAGTTTTGTTTTATAGCTGGACACTTTGTCGGGTTTCTGTGTCTCAGGACAATATTTGGTTTTGGAATGAGGACAGAGAATCACATTTCACTAAATCTGCAGAGTACAGCTCTTCTTAAAAAAAAGATGCTATAGTACAGAATCTCTTTCTGGTGTGGTGGAGGAGATTCTCTGTTAATATGCTATCTTGTCTGGCCAGCTCCACCCGTTAAAAAAATCACAAATCCATCTCCCTCAGATTCATGAAATTGGCTTAAAAGTCATGATTTTTTAAAAATAAAATAAATATTGGGTTACTTTCCTTTTCCTCCTGGTCTTTAAGACTTTAAGTTCTACCCAGGTTATATTTTCACAGTTTTTTACATAACTAAAAGAGTTAGACCAGGGCTGGCAACCTATGATTCACACGCTGGATCTTCACACAAAGAAATTGGATCTGGCTCATGATGGTCCAATCTGGCTTGGGGCAACATGGGAGATCAGACAGCATGTAACTGCCTAGAGCAACCCATCCCCTCCACAGCCGTCCCTGCTGCTCTCCTATGTCTGGGTGTACCCTCGCTGCAGAGGGGCCCAGGGATACACAGCAAGAGTAATCAGGGGTGGCAGGGGGCTGGGTCTCAAGCTGCAGCCCACAACAACAAAAAGTTGCCAAACACTTCAGTTTTAATTAAAAATGAAAGCTGGGTTTCTCAAAGCAGCAGTTGATTCCAGGAGCAGATAAATATCAGGAAAACAGAGATGAAATTGTGAGTTGGCAGCAGAGCAGAAGAACTGGTATTTAATAACCTGGCAGTTTTCCAGGTGATCATAAATGCATTAACACTAATGTCCTATAGTTCCATGCTACAGCATGGTCATTTCCCACAGATAAGGATATCTGAG
>NW_017729031.1:89988597-89997167 GCF_001723915.1 Gavialis gangeticus
TCATAAATGCATTAACACTAATGTCCTATAGTTCCATGTTACAGCATGGTCATTTCCCACAGATAAGGATGTCTGAGTTGTGAAATGGCTTTTTATTCCTGTATAGTTAGAATATTATGCATTATACCTGTAGTTAGGAGTACCATTTGTTGCTGGAGTTCACTGAGCCAGAATACCAGGGCCTGAATCTGCAGCTTTTTGCTCAGGTGAACAGTCATTCCTTCATAACTAATAAATTCGACTACTTAGGTGAGTCAAGATGGTTCAGAAGAGTAAGAGTTTGTAAGACCAGAATTAGTATCACTGGCGTTATTGCTCTTCACAGGTTGGAGAAAAGTACAGCAACACAGGCACTAAGAAAGGCAGGCAGCTATGTGCTAAGATCTCAAGTCATGAATGTACTTAAGCCTATGCTTCAGTCTGTTGGCACTGGATTTATGACACAGATACTTTGTTCTGGGCAGACCCAAGCCCTCAGACTGACTACGACCTCTCCATTCGATAATAGGCAAACAACAATTCTGTATCTACTACCCTTGTCATCAGAGGGAAGGAATGCCTGGCCAATAGGTGAGCTTCATGCTGAGGTGTTGCTTTTTTTTTTTAATGTCAAATGTCAGCATCCTGGAGGTAAGAAGCCAAGGCCCTCCCTCCCCCAGTGGGCTGAGTGAGATGGGCTGGTGGTATGCCCTCTGTCCATGGTGGCCTTGGGTTGCCCTCTCAGGGACTCTTTGCTGCTCTGAAATCCCTCCTGTTGTATTTTTTCTCCTGTCTGATGACTCTTCATCTTTGGGCAACATTGATAGGTCTCCCTGTGGTCATCATACTGTCCACATTTTGTCCTCTCAGCACATCCCTTTGTTTCACAAACCCATCACAAGCACACGTCTTAATTTGGGCTCTACCAGTTCCTCCTAATTTGGTTCATCCCCCAAAACCAGAAATCTTAAGGGCCCTGCAGTTGGATACTGTGACCTAATGCCATCTTATCTCATGTTATGGAACAGTATGGTATGTGTCTTTAATTTCCCAGCCTGTGTGTTTGCTTGCTGCTTGCCTATGCCAGATACAGTGGACCTTGAAGGACAGTTGTCACAAACAGGCTTTTAGAAATCAATTAACCCTTGCTGTTGCCCTGGACCATTATTTTAATGCCATATCTACTTTACCTACAAGCCAGTCCCCAAAAACAAACCTCTAAATACCATTTTCTAGCTATCAGTCAAATGGGAGTGAGTGGACCTTCAGTAGAAACTAACTCTCATCTCTGATGTAAAAATCCATCAGTGTTAGTTAAACTGGCACATTTTATGTGCAGACCAGGCCTAAGTATATGCTTGTAAGGTGCTTACTCAAAAGAAAAGTAGAAGAAGCTCTCTCATTAGTCTTTAAAGTTCACTCCCTTGCCTTTGGTTTATAACAAGCCAAACTTGTTAGCCTTTGGTTGTACTATAGAGCCCATCTTTCCCTATGCCTATCAAAAGATTGGAGACAGAGGGTGGCATCAAGGTGTTTGTCTGTGGTACCCTGACATTCTGCTGAAGGGTTTGCATTACATTTTGTTACCTCAGTGTTGCTACCAGCATGCCTGATCTTAAAGGTAACTAATAGGGCTGTGTATTTCGTCCAGGGTTCCCAGAGTTGTTTGACTGGAAAACAATAAATATCGTGTGAACAAATGAACACGAATATTTATTACAAGAGATTTTTTTTTAATGCTTATAAGCAGAACATGACACAAAATGATTACTACAAGCTGAAATGCTGGAAATTAAATAAGATGATTTACACTTTTATTTTAAACATCAGCATTTCAATTGACAGACAGCCAGATTATTAGGTGCACCTGATCCCATTATAAGTGACTGATATTCAACAAAGATTGATAGCAAATGGTTTTGTCAGTCTTTTCCCTGAACATAATTACTTATCAACAAGTACCCACAAACGATTAATTATATGCCTAACATGCCTTTAAATCTGAGGTGTGTTGAGGAAAAACAGCCATTTACAATTTGCTTTTTTCTGTTGAGACATTTTTACTCATAGCTGTTTACAGCCTGTGTATGTTCAAGTCAATATTATGAGAGCACACTCTTTCTAGAGTTTAAAGTTGTGACTAGACAGGTGCTGTGAAATGGGCTGTGATACACACACACACACACACACACCCTCTGCGAGAATTGAACTGCTCTGCCGGAAATGCGTATGTTCCTCTCTGACTAAGTGGAATTTTGCTGATCTAGGGGAAACGGTTTCGTGAAATATTCTGATTAAGTGACACATTTCCCAAGCAGGAGACTTCTTTAAAAAGACTAATTTCTTGGAATGTAAAAAGATGTCAGAGTGATTCAGACCGGGGGTTGTCCAGGCACATATCTTGAGATGTTCATATAGCCCTGTTATGTACTCTGAGCACCACCTGACTCCTCTGCTTTGCAAGGAAATGCTGTTATCCCCATTTTACAGAAGACAAACAATCTGATGTTTGCAGCAAAATGCTTCTGTGTGCAGCATGGTTATAACTTGGATCTCACAAGATCAAAATTGGATGAGGGTCCTGAGACTCCAGGGCCCTATCTCAGACTAAACTACCCCCTTGGACAAGGCTGGGGGGGTGGGAATATGGCCCACGGGATGCGTCTGGCCCGCTAAGCAACTCCAGCTGGCCTGCGGGACCCCTCTGTAAGCCCTGACTTTTGCTGCCCCTCTGCAAGCCCACACCTCCATGCAGGAGTTGTGGCACCCCCCACCCCCACCCTAGACTGGCTTGACCCGCCCCCAGCCCCAAGCCAGGGGGCACTAGAGATGAGAAGCATCTGCCTGGCAAAACTGGTGCCTGGTCGTCCCGGGGTAGTTCCCAGGCTCCTGCCTGCAAGCTTGAAAATGCAGGTGAGGGCCCTGCTGGGCCAGGGCCAAGGACTACCACTAGGGGAAAGGGGGAAGCCATGTGCTATGGGCTGGTCAATAGGGGTGTGAGAAGCGGGCCCTATTCAATTCTTATCCAGTCCAAATCAGGGACAGTGATTCAGTTTGCTCATTCGGATCACTGTCCCTGATTCAATTCAGCTGAATCCGAATCTGAAGATTCGATGCTGATTCAGAGAATCAGCGATTCAGCCATAGACACAGCTTTAAATGTTTTTTCTACATACCTTGAGGTATCAGGTGCGGCTCATGATCACTGTGATGCTGGGGCATATGGAGTGTCCCAAAGGAGCGCAGTGGGGGCCCTCCACGTGCTCGGCAGTGAACCTGGAAATGGACTGGAAGTACTTGGTGATCAGCTGCAAGGGGACCCAGGAGGCGTCAGTTCCTGAGCCAGGGGGGTGCAGGGAGCCTCCCCTGCATGCTCCCTGGAGGACCCAAAAGTGGACAAGACGTGCTTCTGGTCCATTTCCAGGTCTGCTGCCAAGTGTGCTGGGACCCACCCCCCAGCCCTGCGCTTTTGTAGGACACTCTATGCACCCCAGCATCACAACATTTACGAGCCCCTGCTACCCAGAGGTATGCAGAAAAAACATTTAAAGCTGTCTCTGTCTGAATCTCTCCAGATTGATTCAGAGAGGTTAAAGGGTCCTCTGGTTTGATTCAGATTCAGAGATTTGGCTGCCAAATCTCTGCTGAATTGAATCAGGGACTGAAGCGTCACACACCCCTACCAGTCAGAGCTGGCCCCGCACACTGCAGCAGCACAGGAGCTGTACACACGCACACCCCACACCCCACCACGCACAATATATAAGAGAAAAACTGTATTTTGAGCTATTATGCCATCGCCTGCTAGATACACTATGCAAATAAATTAGGACAAAAATATATATTTTTTAATAGAATTAAAATAAGTTATATTAGACGTTTGGTTTCTTTAGTATATGATTTGTTTTGTTTTCCAGTTTCAAGATGACAACGCCCCCCTCCCAAAAGGAGTACTTCCAAGGAAAAGTGGGGACCTCTGGTGGCAATGGTTAGGGGTTAGGGGCAGGACTTCTGGTCCCAAGATGGCAACCAGGGGCAGGGCTGCCAAGGGGCGGGGCTACTCTTGTGGCCCTCGACAGCTTGCCAAAATTTGTTAAGTGGTCCTCCAGCCAAAATAATTACCCACCCCTGCCCTAATGTAAACTGCCAACATTTGTGTTGTCTCTACTCTACGTTTTCCAATTGTGCAACTGTCTCAACATAAGTGGAGATCAAGAAATTGGCATTGAAAAACCTGCAGTTGTGGGTGTGTGCAAGATAAGAGCCTGCTTCTCCCCCAAGGTCTAAATAAAACGAGTAGGGAATAAGGGTGCCACGAAGGGAAGTGATTTGACCAAGGCCATTCTGGGGCTGAGTTGGTGGTAAATCTCTTCTGCCGATTCCAGGACAGTGGTCTATACACCAGGCAGCACTGCCCCTCAAAGAAGTGCCACCTACAGAGCAGGTCCATGGGCAGAGCTCACCACAGGCCAGCATGATGTGAATGGAGAAGATTCCTTCCCCTAGCACAAGAACATGTTAATTTAAGAAAAAATTCTGTATGTGGTCTCCAAATTTGTTTAAACTCTTGAAGCCAGGGGCCATGGGTCATCTGATGTCCACAAAGCCATGACAATTTAACCATATTTTTAGTAAAGGTTGGAGGATTCATTTTAAATTAACAGTGTAAACGGAATTCTCTATAAACATGCAGCATTTCCCAGGGTATTAGGCACATTGTGTCCTTTGTGGAAGAGGGTGAGGTAATATTTATCCTGTTGAGAAATCTGATCAGCTGGATATTCACTACTTAAGCTGGATATTCACCACTTAAAGCTTCAGATAATTGCGCTGATTGCTATCTGTTTCATTCCTTCTTTATGAGCAGTCTGAACCAACCCAGGAACTTTCACTTGTTAGTGGTGAGCCAGCCATGCAGTGAGTGAAAGCAAAGAGAAAGGCACAGCTAGTATCACTTGCAACCAACAGCGCAGCTTGACAGTGCGGTTCATTTTGTCACATTGTACATTTGCAAAAGTGATGCCTTCTGAAAGACTGCTCTACATAATTTGGGCAGTTCAGCATTCTCCCTTGAAGCCCTGCAGTAATAGCTAATCAGGCCTAATGTTTGAAAGGTTAGCGTGCTGATGTGAACAATTATGTGAGCATTACTGTGGAACACAGAGGCCATAACCCAGATCAGGGCCCTACTGTACTAGGTTTCCGTGTGCCAAGATACAGTCCCTGATGCAAGATACAGTCCCTGCCACAGAGACTTCTAATCTAGATAGTCAAGGCAGAAGGGAAGCACTCTTGTCCCCATTTTACATGTGGGAATCTGAAGCACAGCAAGCTTGTTTAGCATTATACTGATTTAAAACACTGCCAGTTTGATCTGGTATTGCTTTGCAATTACATTGCCCTAGTGTAAATGACTGCACACATGCTGCACAGCAACCATCAGGATCAGACCCCCACATTACAGTGCAAGTTTGTTTGGGGTGGGGGTTCTTCTTCTGCTTCTGACTTAGTTTCTCTTGTTGGCTGAGAGGGAAGAATTTGAGCTGAACTGAATGTGAAGCACCAGAGCAGAGAACTTTAAAAAAATAGTCCCATCTGTGTCATTTCCATATGAACTGCAAGGGTTTCCATTGTGTGTGATGGAATTAAAAGCTGCTTTCACATCTTTAGCTGCCAAGCATCTGTCTGGGCTCTCTATTTGAATGACTGTGTCTAGATGGCTGAGTAGAATAACAAATGGCTCTGTCCTAGCTTTCTACCTGTTGTTCAGTCCACCCTTCCTCTCTGGCCTGCTGTTAAGCACAGCTGGAAAAAAAGTCATTTCCTCCTTGCTGCAACCCTCATGCTCTTTGGTACCATATACCCTTTCCAGTCAGGGTGGCCTCTATGGGGTCATATGGAAGCCCTGGATGCATTCTAGTGACACTGGCCAACTGCAAATGGGAGACATCCCAAGAACCCCTCCGGGATGTCTCACTGCCACTGAGACTTCACGTTCAAGTTATCTCCATTGAGGTGGTTTGGAGTGTGTGCATGCAAATATAATTATGGTACAGGGCCCTCTGGATGAAGGAGGGGGGGCAGGGGTCTGCTTATTTAACAGGTTGAAAAAAAACCAAGAAGAATGCCATGACTAGCCTGATAGATGGAGCAGGGGTGGAGCACCAGTCGAACAAGGGGTATGCTGGAAACAACAGCAGAACCTGACACTGTTGTTGCTCAAAGGACCCGGAAGCCATGCAGGAATGCCTGCAGGAGGTCACTTGGGTCCTCTGGAAGGACAAGAGCCAGAAGCTGGCAGAGGACTGAACACTGAAGGAGATTAAGAAAACTCTCTGCAGCTTCAGGATGGCCTGCCCAGGAGTTCTGTGTTGCTTTTTGGGTCCAAGACTAGGTGGGCCTGGATCTGCTGGAGGTCTATAGAGACTGTGTATAGGAGGGCCACTTGGGGGTGGGATGGAAGAGGGTCTCATAACCCTTCTTTATAAGAAGGAGGTGAAGTGGGATTTGGAAAACTGGAGACCCAGAATGCTCCTGAACTTTGACTCCAAGCTGTTGGCCAAAGTCTTGGCCAAGAGTTTTAAGTCTGTTATAGGTGCAGTGATCCACAAGAACCAGTTGCATGTGGTGCCAGGGTGACATACCCACAAAGGTCTGCTACAACTGCAAGACATGGTACAGCACCAATGGGAGAGAGGGCTGAATACCACCATGCTGAACCTCAGCCCAGAGAAGGCCTATGAGAAGGCCAACAGCCTGCTGAGACTGTTTCATTTCCTGCTTCAGAAATGCTCTGCGGAAGACCAGGATCATGCTCATAAACAGACGCGTGAACCTCTCAGTCGAGGACTGCCTCAAAATTGAGCCAAGATGCAGCAGTATTACAGAAAAATAGTTGAAGAAGACAGGAAGGAGATGGCAGATACCATATGGAAGAGAAAAGAGTGGCACAGACTGTTCAGAGGTGGGACCACCACCAGAGAGAACGATGATGATGATTTTGGAGACGATGACAGTGATGATCACTTTTACAATGACAAATGAAAGGACTGGGGAAACAGGCAGGGAATTGGGAGGGGGAGCACTGAGGTGGTCCTCTGCATGATTGTGATGGTGACAGACAGATGGTGATGTGGACGTGTGGGCGCATGGGTACGCCGTGCTGTTATTGCAACAGGAATGAGAATGCTGTACCTGTAAAGATGTGGTTTGGACTGTTGAGTGACCCATATTGATCATGAGACGGATTCATAGTAATTTTTTTTTTGAAAAAAATATCAGATAAGAATTAGTTTCTCTTGTATTTTAGGACATGTGCAGAGGAATTCTCTCTTGCTCTAGACAGTGTAGACACTCACTGTACAGTCCATACGTACCCAGTTCCTAGGGTGTGGCTTTATTGTTCAGCAGCAATATTACAATGGACATCTTCACCGGGGTGGCTCTTTCTAAGATGTCCCTAAAGCGATCTCTCTGCCCCAGCCTCACATTTGGTGTAACCAACTCTTTTGATTCACAAGTCTTACAATAGGTGGTGTTTTCCTTTAGACCATAGTTGCTGGGACATTGCTGCAGAATCTCTCTTTTTTCTATAAAAACAAGTTTCTAGCCCTCAAGATACCAAAGAAAATTTGAAAACGCTGAATGAATATGCTCTAAATGCTCAGAAACCAGCAGGCAAGTCAAATGACCCATCTGTTTTAAATAAGACATGATCTTTTAAAGCTGGTCACATGGGTTAGGGCAGGGGCTGGCAATGTTTTTGGCCAGAGTGCCACAAACACCTATAACCTCAGCTTGCAAAATGTTGATGTGCCAGGGGCAGACAGAGGGGGAGCTGCAGGGGCCCAATCCTTGTTGTGAGAGTGCAGCCCTCTCTCCTTCCCCCCTGTCTGCCCTGAGGCTTCTGCGCCAAGCAAAATGCCTTCACGTGGCATGCTCTGGCACCCATGCTGGGGGTTGCCTACCCCTGGGTTAGGGGTGGTAACTTGTGATTTTTGAATGCTTGGGGTTGACAGTGTACCCATTCACTGCACCCAGAGAGTTTGTTCGGTCTCTCCTAGACTTTTACACTGCACTGGTATTTCCACTTTGCTGAAGGCCATTTCTTGCCTTGTGGATGTCTCCTGCTTACAGCCAGCTCTGGAGAATCCTCCAACCGAGCCCGAGGACCATGATTCATCCCTGCTACATCTCACAACCCCACTGCTAGGCATCCCACCAATTTATTCCACTCCCTGCTCCTTTCTCCAGACTCCTCCCATTCTTGTTCCTTCCCTGTTTGTTAGCCCACCCCAACATGGGCTCCTTCATACACGTACACACACATTGTGCACTACATGGACCAATGGCTATCGGTCATTTGAGAACCTTACTGGTACAGGATGCAGTGGTGTGGCTATGCTGACATGCCATTTGTATGGCACACATCATAGTTGTGGTCCACTGGACCTGTTTGTCTCAACTCAGCAGGGATTACAAAGCCATTGCCAAGAAGCAAGCCCGATCCACTCCCCCTAACTAACTTCCATGTGCAGTTTCAGATGATCGGCTTGTCCTAGGCCAGTGGCAGTAGCTCATCATGGAGGGCA
>NW_017729031.1:90002463-90033971 GCF_001723915.1 Gavialis gangeticus
AGGGGGAGGGAGGGAGGGAGGGTGGCACGGAAGAGTCTGTGTGCTATATGGCTCAGCCTGGCTGCAGTACAGAGGAGTGGCACAGGGCGCAGCTCTTCCTCCTCGGGCTCCCAGAGGCAGCCAGTAGGCCAGATAGTATCAGTTTTTGGGTTGGATATGGCTTATGAGCCATATTTTATGCCCCTGTTCTAGGCCCTGGATAAGTCACATCCTGGCTGCTTTAGAAACCACTCATTTCTTCCTTGTGCTGCTACAAGCTGAGGCATTAGAGCTGATGCAGACTAGGAGGGGTAGTGTAGTATGGGATGCTCAGGGCAGGGCCTTTTTGCCACTGGATCTTGCTTGGTCCATAAAAACTTAGCTTTGGTAGGTTTTGCAGCATGATGGTATAGGGTGGTGGAAAAGGAAGACTGAGCAGACTGTGACAGGATATGTGTAGGTGGCAGGATTTCATTCTCTTTTGTATTAATAGCATGTCCTGTGATCTTTATGCATATTGTGAGGCAGGAGAAAAATGTATTTGTTTATATATAATAAGCCTAGCACTGACTGCTGTTTCAGACAGACACTTTTCTATTAAAAAAAGTGTTATGGGTTGTACTCAATAGGTCTCACAGGTGCCTTTCCTTCGGAATACTTGTGAAAAAGCAATACAGTTCCTATATAGAAAAAGTAAGTGAAACAACAGGATCTTTGCCCAAAATCAAGCCCTGTATGACCCAGAGGGCTCCAAATTCAGGATGGAGGTTAATTGGATCAGTGTGTCTGTGTGCGGGGGGGAAGCAGTGGGAAACACCACCACAGCTTGTAAAGAAAAAGGACAGAAAGCCATGGACACAGCCAGATCAAGCAATGGGTACGCAACCAGGAACAGACAAGGTTCTTTTGGCTAAGTGCTGGCTAGAAGAGGCTGGGCACTGAGCAAAGAGACTATTTCCTCCTGTTATATTCCCCTTGGATTTAAGGAAATGAGACTTTATACATTATTTGTAAATAAATAGGATCGCAGCAAAGAAACAGTGGCACAGTTTTTCCCCCCCTTCCCCCCAAAAAAACAACATACAGGATCCTGAAAATTATATGATATTAATACAAAAGGAAGATTTGGACAATTCGTTGGAAGCAGCATTTCAATGAGAAGACTGCCTGAACTGAATACACTTTGAGTAAAGACTTCAGGGCTTTACCCATGCCTAGTAGCCAGGAACTGCAGAAAAAATCCATACGCAGGAACCAAAATTGTTGATCATGTTACCATTTGCCCATGTACAGTGTTTGTTTGAAGGCAATGCCTGTATCTTAAGCATAATTAAGTAATTAATTGTACATAAGGTTATGTTGTACCTGCGCATATATCCTGGGCTGATGCTGCAACCTCTTGTTTGCGAGAGTAATTACTCTGAAGTCAATGAGACAGCTCACAAGAGTAGGAGCTACCGGTCTCAAGTCTGAAGATTTTTTTTTTTAACCCATGTATTTTTATCCATGTATTGATCCCTTGGGTTTCTCTTATCATGAATCAAAGTGGTTGGGCTTGATTCTGATCTCCTTTGCTCCCAGCTGCACACCTGTGGAACTACCCTTGATTCTGGCACTGCCTCCAGGCTATGGTTGATGATGGGGGATTGTTCAGTTTATCACTGTATGTGCGACTGTCCAAAGAATGATAGGGTCCCGTGGGTAAACAGATTGGCCTGGATTTGCTTTCAGCTTAAAGGATAAAGGAAAACAAATGTAGCCTTGTTGAGGGAGGAAAACAAGTTCAGAGAAACAGTTAGCCCAGCTCAAAGACACCAGCCCCTTAAGGCCATGCAGTAATCCTGAACGGGAGTTTGATCTTTCACTTGTACCTCGTGTTGCTCAGCAGAACAGGCAGTCCTAGAAAAAAGCAGGGAGGAGTGAGAGGACAGTTTGGGACAGTTCTGTCAATGTAGTTTCCCTTTATTTCATCAAAACTTTGCATTTTGACAAATGTTCAAAACATGCCAGCTGGCTCTAGTCAAATAATTAAAAACTTCATTTAAAAGAACCCATTTTGGGGATGCCCCAAATATTGCATCTGAGAGCTATCAAAACAAAACGTTTCATCCAGAGCTCATTACACAAGCCATTTGGATATTTTCAAAATGTTCCCTCCCACTTTTTCCAACCAAATCCATTTGTTGAATTTGTTTCAAATTTATTAATAATTCTGCCCCTCACCCCGCAACTGCAGTTTTTCAGCAGATTTGCTCTTTGGTGTGGGGGAGGCTTTGTTCTAATCTAAACACTTGGAGCCTTCGGCTAGGTAGTGTCCAGGGCTATGTCTGGCACCATGTCTAGTTTTGGTAGGCTGCATTAGCATTTTTGGGGAGCTTATACCGGGGAGTGGGTGGAAGTGATGGATTCTCCCCTCTCTGTTTCTGCCCACCTATCACTTCCTTCATGAACTCTTTCCCCCGTGGTTATAATGAGAAGCTGAGCTATCGCTCTTCAATCATCTCTGCCCCTTGGCCCTATTCAGGGACTGAAGAGCATCATGCAGAATCGAGAACTCATTCTGTCTATCAAAGTCACACTATACAGCTCAAAGCCCTCAGAGATTTTCCTAGACTCAGAAGTTTCCTGCCATCTCTCATCTTAAATCTGTTTATTGAAGCTGTTCTTCAATCATGACACTTTTTCATACACTATATATATGCCGATGCTCTCTTTCATAGCAAGATGTGTCAGGCCTTCAGATTTATGCAGGTGCTGTGAGTTGCTAAGCTCAAACTGGCTTTGAGACTGGATTTCTGTACAGTTAATAAGGACTTGTTTACACATGAAGGTTAAGGGAGGTTTCTGTTTAAAGGAAAGGAATAATTCCAGATTTACTCCAAGTGTAGATGTTCTTATTACAGCACGGTACCTTTTTCTCAACTTAGTTTTATCCACTTTCAAAGTAAATTGAGTTAAACCAGAACAAGACACTTTTATTCTAGATTAAGAGCAGCCACACATTAAATTAATTCAAAGCTGTTCATCTGGAATAGTTAAAACAGCCTAATCAATATGGAATAACTCCATGTGTTAACAAGCCTTTAGGAATAGCATTGGGGAGAAAATAAGCAATGTTCCTTTCTCATTACAGCTGCACGCAAAATATTCTCCTCACGTCTTTTCTTGCCCTGGCTAAACAATTTTGGATCCTTGGAAACCAACAGTTTTTGCATAATTCCTGATGAAAAAAAATGCAATGAAATGGACTTGGAAGCTATTCAAATTTGGATTTATGTCAAGTGTCACTTTTGGTATAACAGCCTGATAACACTCAGAGATTTCCTGATGCAAGACATTACACCATATTGGAAAGGTGGCACAGCATAAGAGATATGGCTTATTGACACTTTCTGTTGAGCATGGGAGACCAAAATAAAACACAAGAGAGTGAGCAGGGAAATAGTCTTTTGTTTAAAATGTTGGTTGGGGTTTTTGGAGATAGGGGCTCAGTGCCTGGCTCTGGCGCAAACTTTGTGTGGTCTTAGGTAAGCCATTTAATTTCTCTGCTATGGCTATTCTGTTCTGGATGATAGGGGAGGCTAGGGATAAAGGAACTCAGTCTAATGTCTAGAGCCAGAGCCAGGGGCCCAGGGTGGTCAAAAACCAAATGTATGACAAATGCCAAATTCAGGAGCAAAGCTGAGAAGCTGATCTAGCATGCCAGGCCAAGAGGTTGACAGTCAAGAAGACCTCAAGCCAAGGGGTCAGGAGCCAGAGTCAGGATGCTGAATGTAGGAATTAAAAGGCAAGGACCACGAACCTGGGAAACGTTACAGCAGCAGGACACGTTACAGCAGCAGGAGACAAGGCTGGGAGGTGTGCACAGGCCAGGGGCTTTTTGCAGCCTGAAAGCTTGGTGTGTTGTGCAGCAAAGGATGGACAGTGCCCTTAAATGAGGAACTGGAGCCAGCCAGGTGGCTGAGCAAGAGCTGTCTTGGAGCCCAGCTGAGATAGCTTAGCTCACTTGGTTGGGGAGCAGAGATTTACTCCTTACACTCTATAGGTTTTTAATACTGGACACATCCCAGTGTTACCTGAGCGCCTGCCAGTAGAGCTCTGAACAGTGAGACTAACAGCTGTCAGATTTATCCCATTGTCTTTCTCATCATTTCTCTGGAGGGGAACTGTAGGTTCAATGTAGTGTTTTGGTCAGTTGGGTTATGGCTTTAATATGTATGCTCTTACATGTTCCTCTCAGAGAAGGCAGGCCAGAGGTGTTCACCTTGCCCTTAGGAGCAGGGGACGATCCTGTTACTCATCTTGACCCAAGCAGCTAGTCCGAATCCAGGGCTTTGTAGATCATACTAGTTAGGAAGAGAAATGGAAGATGGAATCAGTATTTCTTTGCAAAGAAAAGTACCAAATCCTGTTTTCCTGAATGCTTTTTCTCTGCATCACACTACCCATGATTCTGTGGCCATGTTTTGTCTCTGTTGTATTTTTCTGTTTCTCAATCTGAGCTTGAACTGCCCTTCTCTCTTGCTCTCGCCCACACCCATGCACATGCCTGCCCAAAAAATCCACTGATCCCTCCACCCACATATTTCAGATTTTTCAGGAGCTCTGCTGTGTTTGTGCTTTGGGTTTGGTGATTGCTTTTATTTCAGCTCCCAGCTCCCCCAGAAGAGCTTACCAGCCTCTTACAGTTATCTTGGATGAAGGGTGGCAGTTCCACCCACCAGTTGCAGTAAGACTTACCCAGCCTCTAGCAGCCCTTACTGCTTAGTTCCTGTGAGAGGTAGTTTCACAGTCTGGGGCCAGCTGGCAAGGAAGCTCTGTCTCCCATACAGATGGTCTTTAGCCTTATAGCAGACAGTCTGTTGGGTCTGAAGGGTGCCTGAAGGCAGAGCTGTTCTGGCTCTGTAAGTGATTCTCTCAATATGCTGAGTCCAGCCCATGGATAAAAAGCAAAGGCTTGGTCTTAAATCAGTTTTTTTTTATTGGAAGTCTGTGTAGGAGGAGGAAAGCAGAGCACAACCCTTGTCACTGAGAACATTGCATACTAGTTTAGGTTTCCTAAGGACTTCCTGCCCAAGTGTGTCACATTGCTATAAACCAGGGTTGTCAAACATACAGCCCATGGGCAATATCCAGTTACATGGAGTCCCTTCATCTGGCCTCTGGTGCAGCCTTTGGGTCTCACAGTTGACCCACAAGCTACATATAGGACACATTGGACTGGTCCCACATGCAGATCCTGAGACATGAAGTGCCCATTCCAGCAGGCCTGGGACCCACACTGCACACAGCACCCACTGTGGCTGAGCCAGGACCCATGCTGTATGTGACACCCACCCTGGACTTCCCAGGGAAGGCACTGCTTTCAGCATGGGTCCTGGGCTGCCTGAAGTCAGTGCTGCATGTACTGGATTTTGTATGTTGTGGGTGAGGAGGTGTCTATGGGCTGGATGTGGCCCATGGATTTGCCCTGCACCACTTCCCTGGTCTGAGGGGCCAGATAAGTTTGACCACCACCCCCGTCATTAACCACCCAAAAGCCCATGTCATAGTTTTCCAAGATCAGTTGGACTCTCCAAACCAGCTAAGAGATGGAGATAGGGCCAGGTACTTGTGCCAACTTGGAAATTTACATTCACTGCAGCTTTCTAGTGTCTTCCTTTACAAATCTAGTCTGGAGTTTAAAGAGCTGATCCTTGGATTAGGGTGCCCTACCTCCTACCAACCAGCCAACAGATAGTTTCTCCTTCTTGATTTCTAGATTGGCTTTCAAGCTACTGAATGCAAACCTTTTAATTACAAGACTCAGAAAGTACACTATCAGGCAGATAGCAGTGATAGCCTCTTCTGTATTAATAACCAGCCAGGGTTTTCCCAAATGGTCTCACAGGGCATAATGTTATGTCCCGTAACCGCTGAAATCTTTGGTTTAGCTCAACCTGCCCCATCCCTGCCAGGGCAGTATTTCACATGACATACTGAACATGCTGTCATGTTGCTGTTTCAAAGCAAATGTGTTTCCAGCATCTGTCAGAAATGTAGTGCAAACAGCAAGGTTAGTTTAAATAATGCATAAAAAGGGCCCGGTGGCAACATCCTTGCTCAGCAGTGCTGGCTGCAAGAATCAGACAGGAAAATAATGCTGCAGACAGAAAGGATCTGTGAAGGACCCTTTGAGTCAGTGTTCATCCACAGACAATTTATAATGAGTTCTGATGCTACTAAAATCCCTAGCAAAACTCTTATTGGCTCCTGTGGGACTTAGATTTGGCCTATATAACAGTCAGTGAAACCTACCTAGCAAAGGACCTTAATCCATTTCAATTAGGCTGCCTGCTCCATTGCACCACAATGTTTGTAGTAACAGAAAGCATTTTCCTCCACCAGGTACCTTGTAGGAGGAACATGCACTGTGCTGGGGTCCGGGAGGCTATGCAGACTCAATTGCAGATCCAGTTGCAGACTCACTAACTCCTGTCCAAATGTCCATGACTGTAGTAGGCCTTATTATTGATCAGGCCTCATGCCATAGTCCTAGCAGGCTGTCAGGTGATGAAACCTCCCTCATTTAGGTTGCATAAGACCATTTTGGGCACAGCTAGGATCAACCCTCTGGTATACCAGAGTTCAATCACTCAGCAACACTGCCTTTCCCAAGCATAGTTCATATGCTTTAGTTGTCACAGCAAGCACTGAAAGTCAGGGACATCCCCATGGTATCTCTGTGACTTCTGTCCTTCACATGCAACAGAAAAAGTCACTTGACCATACTCTTCCTCTGTACACTGCATAGGGCCAATTGTGCCAATGCTGCCAGGCCTCTTTCATCCCCATATATCCAGATCCTCTTCACTGCCTAGAAGGTTGGGGTACAGTATATCACAGAGCCCCATCCTTCTTTCCTCAAACATTATGGTCATGGACAAGGCCACACAAATATTCTGTGGCCCTGTCTAGACTGGGGGAAATGTCCTCTTTAAAGCTGTTAGTTGACATGACTAGGTACAGCCCTTGGCACCTAGGAGAGATACAGTTAGGGCCTTTTTAGCCTTGATAGTTGGTTGCATGGTAACTATGTAAAAAAATGTACTTTTTAATCTATAATAAGCTAGCCCAAGTTAAAAACCCAGTGAAGATGAAGCAATGGTAGTTTTAGTTTGTGTTAGCCTGGCAAGGAAAATGCTTACAGGGAAGCATACCGCTTACATTGACCAGTCAATGTGTTAAAACTCCAACTACCATATGTCTGCACTGGTATTTTAGTACTAGATAGCTAATGCTGGTTAAAAATATACCTGTTTTCCTAGTGAAGACAAGGTCTTAATGGATCGGGATATTTGTGAACAACTGCAACACAGTCTTCCAAGTGGGGACTAGTTGATCCCTGCTGTGTGAGAGCTCTACTGCTTCACATCACTTTCCAGTTAGCTTCAAGCAAGAAAAGACGTGTATACTGTATCTAACGTTCAGCCTATAAAATATGTATTGACGTGATAGCATGTGGGGAGCACGTACACATTTCTAAGGATGTCTCAGGTTGTCAATCAAGATCATTTTTCAAGTTCAAGGTAAATCAAAATGTGACCTAGTTCCCAATTTGCAGACTAGGTGTGATATTTGACATGTCGATTTAACATCCCCTCCCTCTGCCCCCAGTGCTAATTACAGTGTTTTCTAATTTTAAAGGTAGTGCTGGAAGACCAGCTGTCCTCATGCCACTTATAGATAAATAGCCAACATGAAAGGGGAGAAAACCACATGGCACTGAATGACAGACTGTGACCCTTTCAGTAGATTGGTACAGAGAAGTAATAGAGCATGAAGCATCCTCTTGTTACCTGTACTGTGTTCATCACACATAGAGGATGCTACCCCTCCCTTCTCTGCAATCGGTGGGCAGCGAGCTGGAGCAAGACACAAGCTGTATCAGATACAGATTAATTGCTTTCTCACTGGAACCATGCAGGGACTGACCACCGGACTTTGAGTTAGCTCTGAGAGCTGGTCTGGTTTGGCCTTCACAACTATGCTGCCTCTTATTAAGCGCTTAGGGCAAAGCTGTCATTTAGCTTTTAAGTTAAATAGTCCATCTGCTCAGCTACTAGTGGCTCAGTCCAGCACATGGCCAAGGTGACAAACTAGGGTCCTAACAATAAAATTCCAAAAGCATCTGCAGTTTATGACAGCCCTGCCAGCAATTTCCCAAGGGCTTTGTGGCCTCCCAAAGCAGCAGCACTGCCTCAGACACACTTCAGGTTGTCATATTAAGATTTCCCTGACTGCAGTCAAGCCAAGTTTTTTTTCCTGTTGCATCCAGGCAGTTACCACAGACACAAAACAGTCAGGCAGAAAGCTGACACTAAGAAGTAATAAACAGTTTTACTTCCCTAACTGCTCTGCTATAATTAGGCTTTACAGTGGGTTGCTATGGATGGACGTTTATCCCAACATAAGACCCTGGAGCCTAAGAATTATGAATCCACCCTGTAACAGTTTTATCAGGCTGCAACCTAAACAAATTCTTTCCATCTTACCACCGATATTTAAAAAATTCTGCAGCAAAAGAGAGTTGTGGGGTCAGCTCCACAGTTGATGTAAATCAGCATAGCACAGATTACTTCAAGGGAGTGATGCAGATTTACATTGGCTGGGGATCTAGCCCCAGAGCTGTGTGGAAAAACTTGGGTGGAGAAATCTACGATGTCCCTCCAGCCCAAAGCCACCTTGCACCCTCTAAGGTGTAGGCCATTTCAGGGCTGAGATGTACAGTGGTATAGATTTGGTAGCTGCTCTAAGCTATGGCAGCCTAACCAGAGCTATGCCCACCCCTCATGCCCTGGCCCTATCTTCCTTTAGCACCTGTTGATTATGCGGGAGGACAGCACAGGGCTTGTTATGATAGCCTGACATCGTGCTTATCTTTCTGTCCTGTCTGCACATCCATAACATTGTATGCTGACAAGAATCCCAGCTTTCAGGTCCAATCCTGCTCCCAGGGAACTTGGGGAGGTTTTGCTACTGAATCCTTAGAGAGTGAGGTCTGGTTTTCAGTCTCTGCCAGCTGGCCAGAGGAAGGTGGTGTAACCGGCATGGCCCAGTTTGTGCTGAGAACTTGTTCTGTCACTACATGTGTGGCCCAGACATTTATCATAAACATACTTCTAACATGATTGCTGCTGACTTTCATTAACATGTGCCTTTTGATTGTGCCTTTGGGCACAGCTTTGCCACCCTGGGAACAACCATTGGAAAAACACTTTAAAGGCAAAACCCCATCCCTGCTGCTCTTTTGAAAGGGAGTAATTTAGTACTGGTCGAAACTATCAGGTTTAGACACACATCTGCCATTCTGCTTCAGCTGTATTGACTGATGCACTCAGGCTCCCCATTCCCCATCCTATCCTGCACACCTGCTTAGGTTGAGTAGCAAAGCATCCGTCTGTGTCTGGTCTAGAAATACATTTGTTACAGTCCCTGGTCAAGCTGCAGCCGCCTCTACCAGTGGCCAGGAACACTGGTAGTCTGTATACCCCAGGGGTAATCAACACAGTTCATTCCCAGTGACTCATTAGTCCTTGGCCTCTGGTGGTGGCGTTAGTCATACTGATGTTCTTATACCAGGGGTAATGGTGGTTTGTGCACTGGGAAACCTGGGATTAGCACTGGCTTCACTCAGTAGTAACATATTCTTAACCATATCTTCTTTCCCTGGAGGGTGCACAGTGCTACAGCCATATTTTATAAAGGATTTCTGCCTTCAGGGGGTCGGGTTTTGACTTCTCCTTTACCTTTGTGGAAGGAGTCCTGACTATTTAAGTCTCTCCCCTTCCTTTTGTCTCCAAGCTATCTGGTGACTCCCAGAATTACAAATGAGACCCTGAAAAACACGGGAGCTGCGTCAGGCTGCTATAAAATGGAGCTGTAAGAACAATCAATAATGGATCGTGTAGGAAAGCTTTCAGACCTCAAAAATGTTCCCCTCCCTCTTCGAATGGCCTAACCCCTTCCAAGGAACAATATGCCTGCCCGCTGCATCATGATTGTGCATTGTTTTGGGGTTTCCTTTGACCTACATCAGGGCATAAGCAAATTTTAATCTAGTTGTATCTAATGAGGCTGCTGAGACACAGAGAATAGAGCTAATCAGCAGGGCTCATCATATGACAATTAACAAGGAGGCTGCTGCTGGAACTAAGAATTTCACTCCTAGCCAATGGGTGCATGGGGTAGGAAGCAATTTCTGTCTCTTATTACACTCAATCATTTGTTATCCTTTTTAAATGCATACTTATAACCTTCATTTCCCCTTTTTTTTCTTCCCCCGAGTTACTTTATCTTTTCTTCCTTCCAATTCCTGCATTGATATATGATCAGACTGCAGTTGGCCATTTATTTTTTTAAGTCAGACATTTTTGTGACACACGTCTGCCGGGTTGCAAAATACTTGCAGCAAAGCCAAGCATCTGCTTTTTTTATTAATATATGCTGGGGTCATGCTGTCAGCCTCTAACTCCACAGCACAGGAGGAGCATTTCTCAAAAGGCCAGGTCTTTTCCAGCAAGATATTGTCCTGAATCATAAAACACTAAATGAGCATCATTAACGTTCAACAGAAGAGGAGTGACCATGTCTGCCCTCCTTTGACTGCTTCACACTTCAAAGACGCTTATCTCACTTCACCTTCCTTGTACTGAATTGCTGGCTTCTGGAAAGCCCAGGACAAATCATACTCCCTAAAGCAAAACCTCACACAGGCATGGATATGGTTATAAAACCCCAAATGTTCTGACTGGTGATAATATAAACACTCCTCCACCAAGCAAGGAACATTCTCACTTCCTGGGACATTATGGAAACCACAATTTTAGCTATATTCTAGATAGCTCCCCACCCCCACCCAGGAGTGGCTGTGCAGAAAGAGAAAGGCGCTCTGCCTAATGAACCATCTCTCCAGCACCCCAGCTTGAAGGTGTGGCATTTCTGATCCACATTCCCTGCTATGCAGGTCACCATTCCCAGCCCCACTTGCTTGCCCTACTGAATAACAGCTACAGAACGTACAGAAGAGGAAATAAGCTATACCAATTACCCTGCTTTGACGTGAGCAACTCTGGTTTCTAACCTGGCTACTTTCAGATATACAGAACACCTTCCTGGGCGCACAGGTTTCTGCAGCATCTGTTTCTTAGTCTTTGCTGGGCTGCCCTCTGAAAAAGAGTATTTAACACTTCCTCTTGAAGCTCACTGTCTACTCAGTGGCAAACCAGCCAGCTTGTGATGGAAGCAAATTTCTTTGAAAGATCCTGTCTATCTGGGCAAACTGCAGTGCTGGAGGAATAACAGCAACAACAATCTGGCTTCAGAGTATCCTGCTGCTTCAGAGATTTACTGGCAAAGATAATGATCTGTACCGAGATTCCTTGAAATGCTGCTATCCTGGAGCCAGTTCAGTCCTCGGAGCATAACACTGCTCTCCAACAGCCGCACCTTGAAATGCAGCTGCCACCTATGGTACACATTAGCCAGTTAGTCAACAAAACCAAAGGGGAGGTTGCCAACTCCTTCAAAAAATGTGGAGAGATGCCGGTTTATCAAGTGGCAGGGACGAATCTTGCAACAACTATTTAAACATTAACAAGGCTGCCCTCATGCTTTCCATTGCCATTTTGGTCATTTACTTTCATGGAGACCTGAAACTCCATATGTATGCCAGTGAGTTTACATGGAGTTCTCCTGTATTTATGTATTATGTTCGCAAGAACTCATTAAAGGAATGTTAAGGTTGCAAGACAGGCACTGAATGTTAGAAAATGCTGAACTGAAGGTGGATTCTGCCCCCTCGCCCCTTAATTTATCCTCTTGTGCCTTTGTATTATTTCAACAGTCATTAATTCAGCAAAGCACTCAGGAAAGTGCTTTTGATCTTTCATCACAGGCTGCAGCTTTATTATTAAGTAAGGGCGAGGTTGAGATTTGGACTATGCAGTCTGCACAGGCATGCATGGGGATATTAGATCCCTGTTTGGGCTTGCTGGCTCGTGAATTACTCCAAGCCTGCAGGAGTAACTGGGCTAGGCCACCCGGTTGCACCATCATATTCATTCCCCAATCAAGCAGGCAGGAAATAATTGGGAAGTGAGTGATATTTTATCTCCACATCAGCCCGCCCATTCAAATGGGTTAGGTGGTACTGTCACTTGCTCCAGTCTACCTTGCTGAGGACTGTACATAAACACACTGCCTGTCCTTTGGGCTTTCTAAAGAATGGATTTCCTGTACTTTTGCCCTCTGCACAGCAAACATGTATACAATGAACAGTGACCTTGACTGTGATTGAGCCATGCAGTGCCTGTGCATGTGACAGGTTAAACTATTATGAGAATACACCAGCCCCTTGTTCCCCTGTCCAGAGAGAGAAGAAGCTAGGGAGAATGGGTAGAGCAACAAACAGCCCACTCTTCAACTCTGATTTGCAGCTTGTAACTTTCCAAAGCTGAAGCGAGCAAACGCAGTCACAGAGCCTTCAAGGCTGGTTAAATAATTTCAGATTGGCTCTGCTGTCAGGCTGTAAAATACTTAACAAATGGGAAGAGATCCCAAGGGTATCCTTTTCAGCCTGCTGGTATTGAAAAGGAAGTGTTCTTTTTTCAGGAGTTTCTAGCCAAACTCAGCAGTTGTTAGATCTTTTTTAAAAGATTAGCCCATTTCTCACCTCAGGCTCAGTCCCAGTTTCTAGATGCTAAGGAGACTGACCCAGCAGATCTGAAAGGGAGGAACTAGCACTTCTCTTCATTTCTTATCAGATTTATAGGACTAGCTGTTGCCTTTCCAATAACCTTATATTAGTTCAATTTGTGCACCTGGCAGGGCTCCCTGTGCTTCTTGGAAGTGACCCTTTGTGTCTTCTTGAGGGGCAGATGGGCACAAAGTCTTTTGACATAGTGCCACCTGTATTCCAAAGCCAATAAGCCAATGCTGATCAACACAACAGTTGGCAGGCCACCTGACTGACTACCATGGTCAGGGTGGAGGGGTTTTGTAGGCATTGTGGCAAAACCGGATTTTAAGGATGGTTTTAAAGGACAATTAGGTTACTTTGTGTATGTTTTTAGAGAGCATCTTGAATGTGGGTAACTAACCCTGTATTTTGATGGATCTTGAACCAAGTGGTTAGCTAATATTTGGGGCTTTGCTAAGTTACTTCTACTAAGAAGAGAGATACAAGCTACGCATTTCTTTGGCATAACCCTGTTTATCTATGAGGGACATTCACAAAGTCCTTGGACCGCTGTGAACAGTAGCACAAAATTACACCAGGCAGTTTGCTTTGCTCAGGAATCTGAGCTTGTATCTCTGCAGGTACTGTGCCCAAAAGCAGTTCTGTCTGTCTTGGCTCCTTCCCAGGGCCTCACTCAGAATATTTTTTTTCTGCTATTTGCTCACTATCTCCCTGCTTTCTGAGGGCTGCTAGGTACAAGGAGCAGGATGCCCTTTTTCTGCAGAATATATACTTATGCTCAACCTGGGTAAATTCCATTTGAAAAGCCAGCGGAAGTGAATGCTGCTAGAACGAGCCTTTAACTTGTACAAGGGCTGCAGCTCATAGCTGGCCCTGAGGTGACAGGTTTAGCAGCATTGTGACCCAAGTAGGAGTAGGACAGGTAGGACTTGCTGAGGAGAATTAAGCTTCAGAACTTCTGAGGCATCCTTAACAGGAAGATCAAGAGGACAGGACCCATAAAGCAATGCTGTCAGCCCTGCATCTGCATATCATAGAAGCATAGAAAATTAGGGTAGGAAGGGACCACAGGAGGTCATCTAGTCCAGTATGCTATTAGCTTTCTTGGCAACAAGGGCACACTGTTGGCTCATATTCAGCTTATTGTCCATTGTAACTGGCAGGTGCTTTTCTGAAGAGCTGCTGCCCAGCCAGTCAGCCCCCAGCCTGTACCAGTGCATGGGATTTTTCCATCCTAAGTGCAGGACCTTGCACTTGTCCTTGTTGAACCTCATGAGATTTCTTTTGGTCCAATCCTCCAGCTTGTCTACATCACTCTGAATCTGAGCCCTACCCTCCTGCATATCTACTACTCCCCCCAGCTTGGTGTCATCTGCAGACTTGCTGAGGGTGCACTCTATGTCATTTTCCAGGTTATTGAACAAAACCGACTAACCCCTGGGGCACTCCACTTGATATCAGCTGCCAACCAGAGATCAAGCCATTGATTGCTACCCTCTGAGCATGATGCTTCAGTCCGTTTTCTATCCACCTTACAGTCAATTCATTCAGCCTGTACTTCCTTAGCTTCCCTGTGAGAATGTTGTGGGAGACCATATCAAAAGCCTTGCTAAAATCAAGGGGAGACCACTTCCGCTGCTCTCCCCGCATCCACAGAACCAGTCATCTCATCATAGAAGACAATCAGGTTGGTCAGGCATGTCTTGCCCTTGGTGTATCCTTGCTGACTAATCCTAATCACCTTCTTCTCCACTGAGTGCTTCAAAGTGGATTCCTTCAGGAACTTTGCCATGATTTTTGCTGGGGCTGAGATGAGGTTGACCAGTCTATAGTTCCCTGGATCATCCATTTTCCATGTTTTAAATATGGACACTATGTTTGCCCTTTTCCAATCAACTGGGACCATTCATGATCACCATGAGCTTTCAAAGATGATGGCCAATAGGACTGCGTGAAACTTCGGTCCCAGATTCGATTTACCAGAGATTTGGCCCTATTTGGTGGCCGAATCTGCGAATCCGAATCAAATCAGGAGACCCTTTAATCTCTCCAAATCGATGTGGAGAGATTCAGAAAGATTTGACGTTCGGCCATAGACACAGCTTTAAATGTTTTTTCTGCATACTTCAAGGTAGCAGGTGACCAGTGAATGTTGCGATGCTGGGGTGGATGGAGCATCCCACAGGAGTGTAGGGGGGTGCCCAGTGTGCTCAGCAGCAGACCCGGAAGTGGACCAGAAGCACTTCCGAGTCTGCTGGGGAGCACATGGGGGTGCCCCCTGCACCCTCCTGGCTCAGTAACTGCTGCCTCTTGGGCCTGGGGGGGGACACCCAGGGTCCCCCCATGGCTGATCGCCAAGCTATGGGAGCATGGAGGGGACCCCCAGCATGCTCAGCGGATCTGGCAGTGGACCAGAACTATTCCGGTCCACTGTTGGGTTTGCCGCCGGGCACGTGGAGAGCCCCCCCACACGTTCCTGTGGGATGCCTCATCCGGCTCACCATTGCAGCACTCATGAGTTGCGCCTGGTACCTCAAGGTATGTAGAAAAAACATTAAAGCTGTATCCATGGCCAAATCAGAGAATCAGCATCAAATCTTCAGATTTGGATTTGGCTAAATCGAATCAGGGACACTGATCCGAATCAACAAATCAAATCATTGTCCCCAATTCGGGCCAAATCTGAATCAGATACAGCCCATTTTGCACACCCCTAATGGCCAGTGGCTGTACAGTCACATCAAGCAACTCCCTCAGCACCCTTGGGTGCATCCCATCTGGCTCCATGGACTTGTATATGTCCAACTGTTCTTTCACCACTGTTGGCTGCTCACCTCTACCATATCCCAGCATCCCCTGCTATTTTTTACCCTAGGCTTGACCTCTTGCTTTAGTTGAACATTGTTCTTGTTTTTGGATAGAGTTCAGCCACTACCTTTGAAAAGAACTGGGACATAAACATGCC
Organism: Gavialis gangeticus; assembly: GCF_001723915.1. NCBI lineage: Eukaryota > Metazoa > Chordata > Crocodylia > Gavialidae > Gavialis > Gavialis gangeticus. The sequence goes on from NW_017729031.1 coordinate 90,018,147, forward strand.
CCATTGAAAAAGCAGGGAGCTGTGGACTTTTTATTATTTTCAAAATAATTACTGATTAACATCTTATTTGTAATTGTAACTCAGAGACTACATATAAAGAGCTACACCTCACAGAAAAAGGCAGAACAAAAAGTCCCTGCATAAAGGCCCTCAGTACCTTGTGTCAACTATTCTAAGTTTATATTGCAAAATAAGCCACAATTATACCCATTTTTCAGCCCCTTTCCTGACTAATGAAATCTTTGGAGTTAAACAGTTTGACTCCTACTAGTGCCCTGACAGTACAGCAGAGCAAGTAATTTGCAACAAATTACTTGTTTGCTGAACTTAGGTCTGGTTCAGCTTGATAGTCATCCCCAGACAGCTTATGATTTTCTCAGGTTTATTCAAGATTTGAAAACATTTGATGAACCTTAAAAAAAATATATTGGATGGCAGGCAAGGGCAGATCCAGGATTTCCCAAAGGGGAGTGGGAGAGCAGCAACCTGTACTGAAAACCCATGGTGGCAGCGCCTGCTCCCAACCTCCTCTGCTTCCATCAGTGTGGGCACACTTTTTAACTCCCTAAAGCAAGTGAAAATCCCCTCTCCTACCTAGAGGCACCCCCACTCCCCCCCCTGCCCCAATTACCTTTCCTGCCACTGCTGCTTTCTCTACTGCTTGAGGGCAAAGAGGCTGTAGAGCCAGCAGGGCTAAGTGGGGTCTGTGCTCAGCTGGGGAGGGGACAGAGGCAACAGTGTGTCAGGAAAGTAACTTCCCCCACCTTGCGTGGAGCAGGGAAAGGAAACCATCCAGCCATTCCTGCTACCATTGTTCGTATCCCCAGCTGAGCCCATCTCCTGCACAGTGGGCAGGAATGGCTCCGATGCTTCCCCACAGCCAGGACAGTGGGGAAAGTCAGGCGGGGGAAATAGGTCAGCGGGGCAGAGAGGTTGCCTGCCTTTGAGCAGCAAGGGGAAGGGAGGAAGGCTTTTCACCTGCTTTAGGAACTTAAAAAATGCCCTGGAGGCTTCCATGGTGCAGTGTGATCCAAAAGGGGGCCACCCTCTTTTGGATCACACTGCACCATGGAAGCCTTCAGGGCCTTTTGCATCCCCTCTGGATCCAGCTCTGCAGGTTATTCATGAGTAGCTATTGTGAGAGGTAATTAATTATTCTAAATACAAAGGATCTATTCATTTTGATTTAGGACATAGGTTGTGCTGCATTGTTTCCATTTTCCAGTTACGTAAGTATAATTCTGGTGCAAATATTTGTTTTTGCAGTATCAAAATTTACTTTGCATCAAAGTTTTCTTGTGCTCACATAAATGTTGCTCCTTATACCAGCACTTCTGCTTTGAAGCTTTACTAGAATGCTTGTGAAAACCCAACCCCAGCACAATAGATGCCAATTTAATATTTTATGCAACATTTACAGTGGGTTTTTTGGTGGTGTTTTATTGTGATAATGTACAACCTTTAAACAGAATAAAAATGTACATACATGTCCTGCATTATCTTGCTTTTGCTTAAATGGGGCATGTATTATCTTTATTCTATATTTTTAAAGTGCCTTGCATAATGGTGACCTGGTTCCTGACTACTGGCATTTGACAAAATGGAAATAAGTAATATTGATTAAGGTATAATTATAACACATAATGAAAAATACTATGTTTTCTTGTATACAATGCACACCTTTTCCACAAAATTGGGGTGCATTTATTATGCGAGGAGGCTGCTTTTATGCCAGGGTAGAAGCACCCTGCATTGATCCACAGTGTAACAGCTGTTGCATCACTATTTGGGTAGTTGATGGAGTCAGTTGATTTAATGGTTCGTCATTCTTCACTGCATGAGTTTTAACAATCATCTCTACTGTTCAGTGGTCTTGATGTTCTAATCAAGCTAACTTTTTAAAGGCAATTTTTCTGTCTGCTAGCTGCTCCTGGCCTCTTTTTCTCCTATTTCACAGCCTTGGAGACTCTTTAGCTCTTTTCAAAATCATAGCTCTACCCATGGAGACCAGTCTTCTGCAGTAGCTTGTGTTTCAGCTTTAGTTAAGCAGGAAAGGGAGAGTGAGTCACTGAAGATTAGGTCCTGTCCCTGCTCTATGCAGTCATAACTCTGGAAAAATCTTTTTTTCTTCATCCTGCCTGTCAATAACACATTGTCTATTATCTTCTGTGGTGTGTTGTATGAAAGGAAAATACAGTGTCCAGGGTGGAATGCATCCATTTATCAATGAAAATAAAATAAAGAGGGTTTGGTTTGGAGTCACCAGAAGATTTTACATTTTCAAGACTATCTTAGATACAGATTTTTCTTCAGGCTTAAATCTACAACAAATGCATCTCTTAATATCAAGCTACAGGAAGAAAAAGCTTTCTTTGCAGACACAAACTGTGTATTGAGTGCTTGACTCCAGATAGATGGTATTAGCTGGGATGATCCATTTAAATAGGATGCTTTCTTGGGAATAAATCCCATTTAAAATAATGCAGAGAGCTTAACAAGGAGACCTAGATAAAGAGGGCAATCTGTTTGATAGAGATACACCCTGTTGAAAGGCACTGTGTAAGTCCAAATCAGATAGGCATGGTAACAAAACAAACTGAGAGATGGAAAGTAGACAAATAAACACTCTTTGATTTAAGAAAGGCAAATCAGCTGGTCTTGAGTCCATGAGTGAGCTCCCTCCTCCCAAAATCATATCTCCTTCCCTGCCCTCTCCCCCGCATATGAATAAAACCAAGGACTTTCCGTTTCATAACCAAAAATCTTTCTAATTAAATTATAGGAATAGATGATAATGGAAAGGGCCTATTTGGCCCTTGGCAAACATTAAGATAATGGTATGATGGGTAGGCCTGTGCGAAGCTTCAGTCACTGATCTGATTCAGCGGAGATTCGGCCCAATTTGGTGGCCGAATCTCCAAATCTGAATCGAATCAGAGGACCTTTTAATCTCTCCGAATTGAACTGGAAACCTCCAAATCGATTTGGAGAGGTTTGGAGATTCAGACACAGACACAGCTTTAAATAATTTTTCTACATACCTCTAGGTAGCAGGGGCTCATGAACATTGTAATGCTGGGGCGCATGGAGCGTCCCACAGCAGCACAGGGGGGCTCCCCAGTGCACTTGGCAGCAAACCCAGAAGTGGACCAGACGCACTTCCAGTCCACTTCTGGGTCCCCCGGGGAGTGTGCTGGGCCCCCCCCCCCATGCCATCTCGGCTTGGCAACTGGTGACTCTTGGGTCTGGGGGGCACCTGGGGTCTCCTCATGGCCGACCGCCGAGCTGGGGGAGTGCGGGGGGACACCCAGTTCACTCCCTGATGGACCTGGGTTCACTGTCGAGCATTCAAGGGGTCCCCCCGCACTCCTGTGGGATGCAGCAGTCACATGACATGCCTGCTACCTCAAGGTATTTAGAAAAAACTTTTAAAGCTGCATCTATGTCCGAATCACTGATTCTCCGAATAAGCATCAAATCTTCATATTTGGATTCGGCTGAATCGAATCAGGGACGGTGATCCGAATCAATGAATCACATCGTAGTCCCTGCTTCAGGCCAAATCTGAATCCAAATCAAATAGGGCCTGCTTCACACACCCCTAGTGATGGGATCTGGTCCTCAAACCCAGCAGTCATGAGTCCTGCCATCTACATGTGACATGGCAGGATGTCTAATTGTTGGGACTGCAGCTTGATCCCAACCATGTCATTATTTTAATGGGAAACTTGCAACCCAGTTGGGGCTAGAAAGGTTCCCATCTGAGGGAGCTGAGGGTTTAACACTTCCCTGTACTTGATAACTAAGCAGAGAGATTTAGCTTAACTCCTGTCCCCAAGCAAGCTGTAGAGCAAGGATTTTTAAAGTGACAGGTTGCAGTGAGTCCTGCAGCTCCCTGTAACCCAGCACCACATTGGTTGCTTTGCCCTGCAGCTCCACAATACCCACAAGCCCATCCGCTGGGCTGGGTTGCCAGCAAGTCATGGGGCTCGCCGTGATATGACATGTTGCTTGTATGCCTCATAGCTCCCAAGGGCCCAGTAGAGCTCAGTAAGGCCCAGTAGAGCTAAAGAGGTTTTTCAGTACCAAATTAGCCATTACTTTCTCCTGCATAGATCAGCAAACAGGTCAGGGGTCTAAAAAACCTACAGATGAAGCAATTTGTCCAAAAGTAGAGAATTGGGAACAGAACCCCTGACAAAGGGCTTACTCCTATTCCATAACTGCAGTGGGATCAAGCTGTGCAGTAGAGGGGGACCTGAGTTAAAGGAGTAGATTTTTTAGACTCGTCACTTTGTCTCTGACACCTCTCAGCTGAGGGAATATCTATTAACTTAAATTTTTAGACAAGCCTTATAGCTACCATAAATGGAAGCTGGGGGTTGCCATATTTTGACTATGTTACCTGTCCCTTGCCACACCTTTTACAGCCCCTAGGGAAATTCCTTCCCACAAGGAAGTTGCTCTGCTGGCTTTAGGGCTGTTTTGTGCAAGGCAAAATATGGAGAACTGTATCTTTTAAGACACTTGCAGTTGGAACAAGTTGTATTGTCCAGAAACTCAAAACTGATCACTGAAGGAAGGAAACTGACTTCTGAGAAACTTCATGGCTCTGAAGGATTTGAAATAATATGTGATGCCATGCGTAAAACTCAGATACCCTCAATGGGAGAATGGATCAGTTAAAAGCCACCCAAGTTGAAATTCTGGAAATGTAGAAGACAAGGTTTAAACAGTGCTTCACTTCATATTTGCAAACAAAGAATGTCACCCCCCCAAGGGGACCATTAGAAGGTAATTCAGTTTCTGGCATGAACTTGCTTTGAAGTACAAGATAGTTTTTAGTAATTTAAGTTATCTCATGAAGAAAATGCTAACTAGGAAACCAATGCAGAAATGTAAGATTGCTATGGTTTTAAACAGTACAGAAAGAAAGTAAAAACCTAGAAGGCTGGCTTTCTAGCCTTAAATGACTCTTGCAATCCTGGAGCAATCAATCCTTGATTAGAGACACATTTGGAATTTGGAATCAAGCCCCCCCACCCAGATCACTGGAAGGCAAAATTAACACTTTCTAAAGCAATTAGAATTTGCCAAGAAAAGAACGTCTCTTGGTCACTGAAACTTATGGAAGGTTAACAGTGGTCTGACACCACCCAGGTTAGAAAATCCAAAATACTACAAGAGATACCTGATTCACAGAGATTTTTTTAGGGTTACCATACATGCAAGTTTTCCTGGACATGGAATCTGTTTTGGCATTCTGGTCTCCTGTCTGGTTGGGTTTTTAAAATGCAAGCATATGCCTCTGGCTTTTCCCAGGCACTTCCAGCTTGGCTGCTTGGAGCTGGGGGCAGTGGGACAAGGTGATTGGCTGTTAGGGGATTACGTGCTCTGCACACGGGCCGGCAGCTGCTCGCAATAAGAGAGCCACAGACCCAGAGAGAGAGAGAGAGAGTGAGAGAGTGTGTGTGTGTGTGTGAGCTGCATGGGCAGCAGGGCTGGAGGGTACAGGGGCCTGTGGGTTGGAAGAGAGGGGCACCAGCGGGGTTGGCGGAGGCAGGGGGCTGCAGGTCAGGAGTGAGGGGCACTGGCAGGGCTGGGGGGGGAGCAGGGGGCTGCGAGTCAGGAGTAAAGGGTACTGGGAGGGCTTAATGGAGGTAGGGGCTGCAGGGCTGAGAGACAGGGTACAGTGGATCAGGAGTGAGAGGCAGCAGCAAGGCTGGTGGGGGGGCTGTGACTTAGGAGTGAGGAGCAGAGGCATGACACAGGCATATCACTACCCACCCCCACAATCATATACCCCTTTCCTCTCTCCTCTTCCCACTTCCCCCTCCACAGGTGTCCTCTTTTTTATACTGGAAATATGGTAACCCTAGGTTTATGGAACTGAAAGTCTGAGTCCACAAAATAATCATCTAGTAAAAGAGGGAAGTGGAATAGATTACATCAGCTGGCCATAGCGCCAGCCAAGCGACCACAGCAACAATGAAGAGAGTGACAATAAAACCAGTAGCCCAGAGGAAGTCTTCATGGAGCAGTGGACAGCATTGCAGCAAAAGGCAAATGAAACACTTAACTTGGACACAGGTGCAGAAGCCAGGAAAGTGGTTATATTCACGGGGAAAGAAAAGCCACAGCAGTAGAAGATAAATGAGCATATTAAAGGATTATGATGGTGGTCTTGTCTCACTGAGGAAGTATGTGAATTAAATGTGTAGGTGTATAACAAAGGGAAAAGATGCAGCTCTCAGTGGTATCAAAGGAGAGGAAAAATACCCATATGGAGTTAAAAATTTGTCAAGCTTGGATCTCATCCATCATTGGAGAAGTATGAGCCAAGACAGTCAAGGAAGATTTCAGATATGTCTTCTAGGGGATAAGGAAGATGTCAGAGTGCAGGACAGAGCTGAAGATGCCCAATTCATCTTACACTTCATACCCTTAAGGAAGTTCCTCTTGCCCAAAGGCAGAGACTAAAAGAGTTCAAAGGATAGAGCCTTTGTTTGTGCATGATGCATCACCTTTACTCTGGCAGGTACCCTTAGAAAACAAGAGCATACATTTGTGCAAATTTAACACCAACTTTGGGAGACATTGTTTCCTTGAACTACTCAGTACCCAGGACTACATTCAAAGTGTTTTTCGTAGGAAATGACAATTTTTAATGGGATAAAGCTGCCTTACATATCACTGTGTGCGCCCACTTAATCAATCCTTAACTTAAATTGGGGAAGAGGTGGCTGGCACAATCCATGGGCCATTTACCATTGCCTCCTGAAGCACAATTTGTGAATCATTGATATATAATGTGCTATGATCTAGATCATGTCCAGCTGGTGGCCCCATGCAAGTCCTGAGGTTCTCTGGCTGCTGCTGTACTCATTGCTCTGGCTGCTGCTGCAGTCAGGATCTCCAGGCTCCCTCTCCCTTTTCAGGCTTTCACTTCCTGCCCTTACCCTGAGAGCCAGGGGCTGGAGAAGCCTACAGCCAAGGTAGTGGGAGGAAGTGCTGCCTGCCCACCTGCCCATGCCATGCAGTAGTAGGGGCACCCATACACCCACCCATGTGCACAGTAGGGGGTACTATCCACCTGCCTGGCCACATGGTGCAGTTTAGAGGGGGCTGCCTACCCGCATAGAGCCAGGGAAGGTTGTAAGGCGGGGCTGTGGTGCCACTGCTGGTGCAACCCCCATGGCGCATGGCTTCTGCTGACATAGCCCCCATGGTGCGTGGACCCCAGTTGCTAAAAGCTGGACAGCTCTGCCCTAGGTAGATGATATTTTCATCTGAGGAACAGAAAGACGAGAGGGCCTGATCATCTTTGGGAAAAGCCAGTGCTGTTGGGCTAAAGCTGAACAAAAATTTAAGTTGTACTGGAGACAACACAGCAAGATGTGTAGATAGATCTCAGTAAGCTAAAAATATAACTACCATGCCTGCCCCAGTGGACAAAGGATGGGTACAAAGATTCCTTGTGAGGGAGAACTATGGAGAGAAACTTGAACCTAATTGAGTCACATGAACCAGCAGGCTAAGTATTGCCCTGCTGAGCTGCTTGATGGGCATGGGGTTCATAGATTCATAGAAGTAGGGTCGGAAGGGACCTTGTAGATCATCAGGTCTGACCCCCTGCCCTGGGCAGGAGAGAAAAACCGAGCTCAAATGACCCCAGCCAGGTAGACGTCAAGCCTCCTCTTAAAGACCCCCAGGGTAGGAGCCAGCACCACTTCCCTTAGAAGTTGGTTCCAGATCCTAGCTGCCCTGAAAGTGAAGTAGTGCCTTCGAATGTCCAGTCTAAACCTACTCTCTAACAACTTGTGGCCATTATTCCTTGTTACCCCAGAGGGGGCGCTAGGGGGAACAAGGTCTCTCCCAAACTCTGCTGGTCCCCCCTAGTGAGTTTATAGATGGCCACCAGGTCCCCCCTCAGCCTTCTCTTGTGAAGGCTGAACAGGTTCAGGTCCTGTAGCCTCTCTTCCTAGGGCCTGCCCTGCTGTCCCTGGATCATGCGGGTGGCCCTCCTCTGGACCCTCTCAATGCTGTTCACATAACTCCTGAAGTGCGGCGCCCAGAGCTGAACACAGTACTCCGGCTGTGGCCTGACCAGTGTTGCATAGAGGGGGAAGATCACCTCCTTGGACCTACTTTAGATGCATCTGTGGATGCATGACAAGGTACAGTTAGCCCACTGACCGTGACCTCGCATTGTCGGCCCATGTTCATCTTGGAGTCCATAATGACTCCAAGAGCTCTTTCTGCCACTGTGCTCTTGATAAGGGAGTTTCCCAGCTTATAAGTGTGCTGCTGGTTCCTACTGCCTAAGTGCAGCACCCTGCACTTGTCAGTATTGAAACCCATCCTATTTTTGTTAGGCCACCCCTGTAACCTGTCCAGGTCCTGCTGTAAGCAGTCCTTCCCTACTAGCATGCCCACCTCACCCCAAATCTTGGTATCATCAGCAAATTTAAACAGACTGCTTTTCACGCCGTCATCCAAGTCACTAATAAAGAAATAGAACAGTGCGGGCCCGAGGACCAAGCCCTGGGGGACTCCACTGACCACTTCCCTCCAGGTCAAAAAAGATCTGTTCACCACCACACTCTGAGTACAATCCTTCAACCAATTTGCAATCCATCTGACTGTATAGGCATCAGTGCCACAGTCACCTAGTTTTTTAATGAGAATGGGGTGAGAGACCATGTCAAAGGCCTTGCTGAAGTCCAGAAAGACTACATTCACCACGACACCTGCGTCCAAGGATTTTGTGACCTGATCATAGAAGGCAATCAGGTTGGGCTGACAGGACCTGCCTCTAATGAAACTGTGCTGGTTGCCCTTGAGCATCATCCCTGCTGCTGGCCCATCACAGATGTGCTCCTTGATAATCTTTTCAAAGAGTTTCCCCAGGATTGAAGTAAGACTAATGGGCCTACAGTTGCCTGGGTCCTCCCTCTTCCTTATTTAAAGATGGGGACCCCGTTGGCTTTTTTCCAGTCATCTGGCACCTGGCCAGAGCACCACGAGTGCTTGTAAAGCCGTGCCAGGGGCCCTGCAATAACCCCTGCCAATTCCCTCAACATCCTGGGGTGGAGAGCATCTGGACTTGCTGATTTGAACATGTCCAGCCCCTCCAGAAGCTCTCTAACCCGGTTCTCCCCGACCTTAGGCCTGGTGGCGTTTCTCCCAAGTCCGTCTGGAATCTTGGTCAGGGAGTCCCGGTCCCTGCACAAGAAAATGGAGGCGGAGAATTTGTTAAAGAGGTGCTTTCTCCTCTGGTGCAACCACCAGATTGCCAAACATATCCTGTAGGGGCCCCACATTACCCAGTGCCTTCTTCATTCTCCGTATATATTTAAAAAAGGACTTTTTATTACCTTTGATCTTGATAGAAAATCTTAAAGGCCCATTCCTGAGGTTCTATGACAATGACTGCAATGTGAAACTGCCCGCAGATGTCTCCAAGATGGGATACTGGTAAAACCCTTTTTTCAGCAGTATGGTCAAAACTGCAGATGAGTGGCTTATACATCATGGACACAAAGAAAACTAAGTGCCATTACGTTCAGTACAGAGAGAGCCTTTTATCTCTGTCCATAGTTAAACTTCATATCTGTGTCTGACTCTGAAATTTGCTCTGAACTATTTTGGCCTTTGTTGAAAGAGGCCAGACACCCTCCTCTCATGTGGGGCAGCTTATTCCCAATCTCTGTTATCAATTTAGGGAGCATTTAGTACTAGATGGGGTTTTGTTTAAAGGCACCAGCATGGTGATTCCTAAGGTGGGGGTGGGGTACAGAAACATGCGGAAAGTTCATTTAGGGCTTGAAAAATGTAAGGGAAAATCTGAAGACATTTCATATGCCCTCTAACGGAACAGTAAATTGAAGTATCTGTTAAAGCTTGTTATGTAACAGAACTAAGGACCAGGTCAAGAGAGAGAACCTGTGTTGGTGGCATAAGAAAAATGGAACAAAGGCAGCATAGATTTACCCCCAGCACCACCCTTTCCTTAGCCAACAACTTATTCTAGATTATTCTTGCTTCCCTGAGATAGTAGTAATAGAAGATGCTTCAGCTAAAGAGGTATGTACATATTAAGTGCATTTTTGCTAGACAAGACATATCTGGTAATGGGCCACAATTAAATAGGCATGATAAAATAGTTTGCTGTGAGGTATGGATTGAGACATATTAGTCCCCATTATCCCCAGTCTAACAGTTCAGTGGCACATGGTGTCAAAACAATGAAGTGCCTACTTTTAAAAAATGCAGTGTCAGACTGATCCGTAATTAGCACTGTTAAATTACAGAATGACACCAATGAAGCATGGATTGTCACCTGCTGACATCTTGTTCAACATAAAGCCAAGAACAAGAATACCTGCATTGTTAGAAACTGTCAATGGGGGCTTCCAGAAGGATAGACAAGGCAAAACAGTTTGATTTGAGGTCCTGGTAACTACCACTTCATGAAAGCAATGTTGCACGTATCTACAATAGGAAATGATAGTTGAAACAAGAATGATGTTGGAAGAGGTAGTCACTCCATGCAGATACATAATATGGCGAAACGAGCAACAGCTTCTCTAGATCCCAGAAGGCAGGGAGATAACAGGCACTGAGTCAGCTGTTTTGCCTAAGGCCTGAGTGAGGCAAAAACTAGTGCAGGTTGGAATGGCTGAGCCCTGCAAAATGACATCACTAGGACAAATTGACTTATTGCTACTTGACAGTAGTGCTGATGTCCCAAGAGGGACCCGAAGGTCTGCACAATACCTGGGGACTCTCTGAGACTAATTGAATACTGTCAGTTAGTATTTGAAATTCTGGATTAACGTTAGTTACTGTGTGTGCTCAAGGAAGAAAGATGTGCACATTTTAAAGGGTCTGAGGCCAGTTGTGTAAACTGAGACTATGCAATGGTTGTGCAGATTCCGGTCGTGCAATGCTGGGCAGTTCGAACTTGGGATAAGTCTACATAGTGCAATGCAGAGCTGTGACGAGGTACTCCAGGAACAGTAGGACCATATTAACATAGTGCCTCACTCTTACGTGTTAAGTAGCCTTGCTAACATGGCTATAGTGTTTCCAAAATCCCAGTTATTTTTGCACAGCACTGTATTGTTCCATGTAGACATAACTCTCAAACGCTGAATGAAGCAGACCTCTGTTAGACCCCTTGGCTCTGAGTGATTTGTGAAGATAGGGTAAAAGATATGCCTTGATTCCTTTTACATAAGATGTATCATCTTTGGTTTACTTTGACAATATTATTATCTATCGTAGGGGGCAGTCCATTCCTGCAGCGATACAAGCATATGGTTATTTTCATGCAAAGTGTTCATCCAATCCCTTTGAAGTTAGTGGGGCAGCTCACTGTTTGTAAAGTTCTGCACGTGTAAAAACCTGCAAGATCAGGGCTGATATAGTGCCAAGGTGCCCTTCCTGGAATGCATCTTCCTCGTTCCTCCTATGTCACAAAAATGTATCATTAAAAATATCATTTACCAGCAACTTCTACATCCTACTCTTGCAAATACCACATATACTTCCTGTCTTAAGAGTAATCAATAGAGGCTTCTAAATTCATCATATCTTTAGCATCAGTTAGTGTTACTTCAGTTTCAAGTATGCAGGGTCTCTGCATGCATAAGAAAGTCATGATTAGAGGTCTCAGTGAAAACTGAGCCTCTTTGTGCTAGGTGCCGTTCAAACGTACAAGGACAGGACCTGCCAAACAGGCAAGACAGAAAAAGGAAATGTTATCTCCATCTTACATCTGAGGAGCTGAGGGGTAGAGAGATTCAGTTACCTGCCAAAGATCACACAGGGTGTCTGGGACCGAGCTGAAATCCAATTCAAGTGTTCTGAACACCATGGTAGTGTCTGAACTGTGATATTACCTTTTCTTCAGTCAGCATGACTTAGTGAATAGAGTAATGAGCTGGCATATAAAAGGTTTGGGTTCCCATTCCTGCCTCTATCACAGTTTTACTGAGTAATCATTGGCAAGTCATTCCACTTCTTCTTCCTTCAGTTTCCTCATCACTAAAAAGTGGATAACCTGCTTTTCATTATAAAGTACTTTCAGATGTAGTACTAAATGTACTTGATATTAATTAAAGGAAATGACCACGTAAAAAAATCTTGTCCAACTTTTCATTGTATAAATAATTTATTTAAGTTCACAGCGTCATGTTTGTATCATTAAAAAAAAAAAGAGAAAAGATGGAAGGAACAGAGGATATTATGTCAGGGTAGTATGAAATCAGAGTAGGCAGCATGGCATTTTTTCTCAAGTTCCAACACTAATAGGTACAGTGTGAAGAGAAAGTCAGAAGTGTGACTGGCATCTTGTGACATCTGCTAGAAAAGAAATACTCAAACCTCCTTTTGAGAAGACACAATCTTGAGAAAACCCACATTTGTTTTCATATTAGACTGGGTAAAGCTCTTTTTTCTGTGCATTTAACCATCATTGTTTCAGTCATCTTTATCAGGCCAATTACAGATGACAGTGCAGTTGAACACTATCACTGAACAGAGAAACATGCATTACAGTACTGAAATGTCACAGAAATACTGTTACCTATTGGAAAACTATTTTTAAGTTATTGCAAAAATGTACCTTTAGTGGCAATGGCCCTGGACCAGCATAATATCTATCTAGCAGAGTACTTAAGTATACACTTAAATGCTTTGCTGGATAGGATTAACTGGGACCAGTTTGCCTTACTGTGCAAAAAGGACCTGATCCTGCAGACACATATTTATTTGCATGATATTTATTTGCACGAAGAGTGCCACTGAAATCAATTAAATCTGCATGCATAGTTACTTATTGGTGCTTATGTCTGCATAATCAGGACCACAATCTGGATAGTAGACAAAATATCATAATTAATTCCTATGTTTATTGTCTTAAAGCAAGGTTTTTATTCAAAGGATTACATTTTATCCTTAGCTACTGTAAAGATCAGACAACAGTTGCAGCATCTGGCTTCTGTGGTGTCACAAAATGAAGGTTTGCACTTTCTCTCCTGTGGAACTACCAAATGTCAAAAGTGCTTAAGAGTGTTGTGAGTGAAGAAAAGAAAAAAAAAACCCAACAAAAGTCCAGAGCCGCCTCAAATAATGGGACCAGCCCATTCATTAGATCCAGGAACAAGTCACTGCTCATGTAAACTGGAATTCTGCAGGCATATAAATACTACTTGGTTTCAGTATCCGATTTCTACAAAATGCTACTTGGAAGGTACCGAGTTCATAGATAAGGGGAGAATCAGCTGCCTGAAACTCCCTGGGTTAAGTCTTTGTCTGTTTGGTGTTTTCCACAGCTGTAATTTAGGACCTGCATTCAAGCAGGAATGCCAGTAATTGGCTTGCCAGAAATGACCACGTTAAAACGAAATTTTCCACAGGCACAAAACAGTCACCGGAGATGTTCAAATCCTGAAAATTAGCTCTCATTTCCAAACACCCTTCTTGTGAAACTATAAGGGTAAAGACCGTGGTTTACTCAGTGAGGTGGTTTCCTGGAGAGAGAACAGGGGGGAAAAAAAACACTTCTATTCATTACCAGTCTGGTTCTTCACCCATCAACTTCAATGGTGAAGGGCCAGAATCTTGCTAAACAATACAAGGTTCAATCTTCTACCAGTGAGGTCAATAGAAGCAAGACAGTACTTGTACAGCAAATTCATAATTGGCTCAAATCTGCCTTTAACATGTGATTTGTAAGTAGGGCTCTCAACACAAATGTATTTAAAAATGTATCGTTTTCTTATTAAAAAAAAAAGATCACTCCAATTTCCCCAGTCATTTTTCTGCCCTCCCCTGCCCTTTTCAGGCAGACATCTTTTTAATTCTTCCTACTGGGGGTGGGGGGTATAAATTTATCTTAGCCACTCATAGTTTTGTATTCTGTTAGCCAAAGCACTGATTGGATTCACAGAACCTGTTTATATTCAAGTTTAACTACCACTGGCCTAAATCTTTTGTGTTCATCCATTGCTTTCATACTGATGCAATGAGGTGGACAGTTGGAGGCCTAGAATCCAACACTGTAGTGAGGTTTTTTTTCCCCACAGAAAATATAAATTGGACAAACCAGCTTGATCCAAATTAGACAAAAGAAACATACCTCTACCAGTAGGTTACAGTGATATAAAAGGGTGTGAGAAAGACCTATTCCTTCTCATTACAATAGGACACAGCCTCTGTTAAAAATAAACCTTTGATAATGTGACAAGAGATGTGAACACCCTTCATGGCAAAGTTCATACAGAACCCCTTGGAAGCAAATAGCTTCAAACTCAGCACCAAGTCAGCAGCTGGTCACAAACCATCCAGCTGGTTATAGCTTTAAATTCCATGTGGATCAATACATTTTTCTGTTTTTCCAAGGATGATGTGCACCCACTAGCAATTCCCCTTTAAGCACGCAGACTGCTACTGCAAGCAGCAGCGTATCATTCATTCACTGCTCTCCTACCTTTTGTTAGTCTGATTTTTTTTTTTCCAATTCATTTTTGGTGACCGTAACCTGCAAGTGGACCGAATCCAAGTGGTCCGGGGAGATGGCTGGTGCCAGCCCTGAGAAGCAGTTCTCCCCAGAGGCCAACATCCACCATTAAGCAACAGGGATCAGTATGTGTTTTCCTTTTCCTACCCTGGTTTTCCAATTGTGGGCAGGTCCCTCAGCATCCACTGCTCCCTGAAGCATTATTTCTTCAGCTCCACTTTCCCCAGAAGCCCTTCCCTTAGCCCCATATACACATACACACACTTAAAAAAAAAAAAAAATACAAGTTCCCAAGCCAGGAGCACATCCTAGTCTCTCTCAAGCAGGGTCCTGCCCTGTTCTGTCCAGCTCCTGGGCTTCCTTGTCCCACAGGTGCACCAAGGAAAAAGTCCTTCCCTCCAGAGGACGGAGGGGCCCAATGAGTGGCTCCTCAGGGAGTCCATGGGCCCCCAGCAGCTTCCTCCTGGGGCGGCTTTGGCTCATCCTGGTGGCTTTGGGGCCGAGGAGGGCAGCCAGGCCAGCCCCAGCCAGCAGCTTGCCCAGGTTGAGAAGTGGACGTGGGGAGAAGAAGGTGGCCTGAGCCATGCCCCTCTCACTCTGTGTGAGGCAGAGGCTGGTGGGCGTCCGGCGAGCCAGGGTTTGTTCCTCTGTCCCGATCCGGCACCAGCGGGCTCAGCTCGTGGTCTCGCTGGCTCCGGCGGCCTCCTCCCCTTTACCGTTTCTTCTTCTGCTTGAGGGACTTCCTACGCTTGAGAATCATCTCGTAGAGCTTGTCCATGCCCTCAGTGAGGCCCTCGCCGATGATGGCGCAGGCGGGCTGGATGTGGTAGGTGGTGGAGGGCGCCAGCTCGTGCAGCGCCAGCTGCTTCTCGATCTCGGCCACGGGCAGCGACTTGGGCAGGTCCTGCTTGTTGGCGATGACCAGCAGGGGGGTGCCCTGGTTCTCGGCAAACTTGGTCACCTTGTGCAGCTCCGTCTTGGCCTCCTCCAGCCGGTCCACGTCCACCGAGTCCACCACGTAGATGATGCCGTCGGTGCAGCGGCTGTAGGACTTCCAGAGCGGGCGCAGCTTCTCCTGGCCGCCCACGTCCCAGAAGTGGCAGCTGATGCCCTTGGCCGTGCCGTTGCTCAGCTTGATCTTCTCCGTGTTGAAGCCGATGGTGGGCACCGTGTTGACGAACTCGTTGAACTTGAGGCGGTAGAGCACCGTGGTCTTGCCCGCCGAGTCCAAGCCCAGCATGACGATGTGCAGGGACTGGAAGGCGGAGATGTTGGACGAGATGTTCCCCATGGCGCCC
>NW_017729031.1:90038971-90039475 GCF_001723915.1 Gavialis gangeticus
CCCCGCCTGGCCCCGCCCCGCCCCGCCCCGCTTAAACGGGCGACGCCGAGCGGAGCGGAGCCGGGAGAGGGGACCAGACCCCGCCGTGACCCGCGACCGGCACAGAGCGCCGCCTTGGCTGATGGAAGAGCGCCCCCTCCTCCCGCGCTCACACCCTCCGCGCGGTCCTGTGCAGCCCTCTGAGCGCCCCTCGCTCACACACAGTCCCTCCTGCAGCCCTGCTCCAGCCTACCGCACACCACAGCCCTCCTTAATAGCCCTTCGGAGCACCCCGCCCCCCCATGCACACCCTCCTTATTAGCCATTTTCACCCCTCGGAGCACCCCGCCAGACGCACGCCCCTCCTTAATATAGATTATCATCCCCCGGAGCACCTCACCACGCCACACCCATATGCGCACCCTCTTGGATAGCTATTATCACCCCTCGGAGCACCCCACCCACACCCTGATAATAGCCATTATCATCCCTCAGAGCACCCTGCCACACACCCACACACACACA
>NW_017729031.1:90039485-90047478 GCF_001723915.1 Gavialis gangeticus
CACACACACACACACACACACACACACACACACACACACACTCCTCCTTAACATCAGCCATCATCCCTCAGAGCAACCCTCACGTGCACACGCCCCTTAGCATCCATTATCACCCCTCAGAGCACCCCACTACACACACACATGCACACCCTAATATCAGTTATCATCCCTCAGAGCACTCCATCACACACATACACCCACATGCACACACCCCTTAATATCCATTATCATTCCTCAGAGCACCCCACTACACACACACATGCACACCCTTATATCAGTTATCATCCCTCAGAGCACTCCATCACACACATACACCCACATGCACACACCCCTTAATATCCATTATCATTCCTCAGAGCACCCCACTACACACACACATGCACACCCTTATATCAGTTATCATCCCTCAGAGCACTCCATCACACACATACACCCACATGCACACACCCCTTAATATCCATTATCATTCCTCAGAGCACCCCACTACACACACACATGCACACCCTTATATCAGTTATCATCCCTCAGAGCACTCCATCACACACATACACCCACATGCACACACCCCTTAATATCCATTATCATTCCTCAGAGCACCCCACTACACACACACATGCACACCCTTATATCAGTTATCATCCCTCAGAGCACTCCATCACACACATACACCCACATGCACACACCCCTTAATATCCATTATCATTCCTCAGAGCACCCCACTACACACACACATGCACACCCTTATATCAGTTATCATCCCTCAGAGCACTCCATCACACACATACACCCACATGCACACACCCCTTAATATCCATTATCATTCCTCAGAGCACCCCACTACACACACACGCGCGCACACATCCCCTCCCTAATATCAGTGACCATCCCTCAGGGCACCCCCCCAACCCCCACCCACCCACATGCATATCCTCTTTGATATCCATTATCAGCCCTCAGAGCACCCCCCCGCACAGCACACCCTCCTTTATATCCATTATCATCTCTCACAGCACCCCAGCGCGCATTTACACCTCTCTTTAATATCCGTTTTCAGAGCACCCCCCTACACCCCCCACCACCACACTCCTTAATCGGTTATCATCAATAGGAGCACCGTACTACACACATCCATATGCCACATCCCTCCTTAATATCACTTACATCATTCAGAGCACCTCCTACACCCCCTCTTTACTATGTTATTATTCAGAGCACCCCCCTACAGAGACACACCCCCCTTTCCTTAATGTCAGTTATCATCATTCATTTTCATCTTCAATGAAGGCCCTACAACATCCCAATCACTTATTCCCTGCTCTGTAACACGCCCTCCTCAAAAACTTTCTTGTTCTTTTCTGTAACCAAGCAGTATCTTTCTGATCAGAGCTGAAAGCTAATTATTGAGGGCTCTGTGCTTTATAATATAATAATGATGCATTAGCGTCACTTGTGCTTTGAAGTGCTTCTGCTCAAGCACAACCAATCCACCAAGAATCAAGCTCCAGAGAACCTAGTGTTAGCCAGAATGATTAGAACCAAGCCGCCAGAAATGTTCCCCTTTTAAAAACTACACTTTCAATTCACCTGCTCTTTACAAAAACCTTGCAAAGCTACAGAGACTTGCTGCTGTGTTTTGACTAGCCTTACACTTAATGAGATGGGCAGAAGGAAGAGCAGATTTGCAATCTATAAACAAACATGGGGGTGTCAAAAGAGATGGCCCATGGGATGTATCCGGCCCATGAGCCCCATCATTTGGCCCCCATTGCTATCCCTGGGTCACCAACACCCATGGTACCCTTTCCAGGAACTCCAACACGCATGGCACCCACTCCATCTGCTCCGGGACACATGCCATGTGTGATACAATCCTGGACTGGTTGGGAGGGCAGGGGGGTGCCACATGCTGTGCAGTCCAGGACTGGTTGGGGGAGGGGAGTGGGGACTACACGTAGTGTGGATCCTGGAACAGTGGGAATGGGCACCACTGGCGCTGGATCTGGCATGTTGTGGGGGAGGATGGGGAGGTCCATGAATCTCATCCTGCCTGTGGACCAGCTCAGGCCATGGGGCCAAATTATTTTGACACTCCTGGACTTAGCCTTAATTAACATTCTTTTATTGTACTCTATCTCCTTTTGTAATACCTTCTCACTTCTAATCTGGGACATTTTGTTCACCAGATCTAGTGTCTATTTTCTTTATATCATTTCCCCTTTAATGGAAACTAGCCTTTAGAGCAACCTGTGGGAAAACAGGCAGGGCTGTGATCAGCTGGTGCTGAGTTCTGATCCTGACTGGGCAATAGATTTGTTGTGAGAGACTGGCTGATATTGTGTTTCTGCCCCAGATTTTCTGTCTGTAAATGGGAACAAGATAGATATATATAATTTGTATCCGAGGCTAAATTAACCCAAACTAATTCCAAATCCAACAGTCCAGAGCCATAAGTGGCCTTACTACTGGCAAACATCCTCTACCCACACCTGGGGCTTCAGGACCTTTGGTGGGGATCCTACTTGCAGGCCCAAGCCCAGAGGTTTGGGGTTCGGATGCCCATGAGTTTTGCTTGCCCTTAGCCATAAGGCCCTCAGAGCAAACAAGGGAGAGGACTCCCATTTCCATAAATGGCTTAAAGCCACTGCACCTCGGCAGGTACTGAACCATGTCAGAAGAGCAGTTCTCCTGTGAGGCGATTCAGGAAAACTGCCTTCTTGGACATAGATACATGGTATTTCCCCTGCCAGGGTCAGAAGCCACTATGCTTGATCTGAACCTTCAAGAAGCTGCACTACGCTTGCTCTGGGTCAAACGGCCAGTGTTTGTGCAGTGCCTTAAGCAAGTTAAGCTGTATATATATATGGTGAGTGCTGGTGAGTTACACTCGAGCCCCTCTGAAATCAGTGGGAGTTTTACTTGGATGAAGGTCTTATTATTCTTTGCTTGCAGTTAAATAAGCATTACAAGAAGCCTCTTTTTCCCCTATAGTATTTCTCTCTAGGCTCTGGAGATGGTTTTGCCAATAGAATTGGTCCCTTGCTTTGGCTGCTTTTTGAGTCCATTTTTCCTCTGGCTGAGGTCTGGACAGAGCTCCTTCCAGAGCTATTCCTAGATTATAGGAAGGACCATTGTCAAGGAATACAAGGCCTCTTGGGGATGAAAGCATGGGACCCAGTTTTGAGACCACTGTTATGCTCAGATGGTGGTGAACCCAGAAGCAGCCTGCAGACAGTTCTCTATCATGATAGTTCCTGTTCAGCAAGCTGCTTAAAATGCTCAAAGCAATAATAGC
This sequence comes from Gavialis gangeticus, assembly GCF_001723915.1. NCBI lineage: Eukaryota > Metazoa > Chordata > Crocodylia > Gavialidae > Gavialis > Gavialis gangeticus. The sequence goes on from NW_017729031.1 coordinate 90,042,778, forward strand.
CTCATCCTTCAAGTATCTTGCTGAAACAGTGACTATCACTGTTTCAGGGATAGCCCCAGGTACAAGTCAGAGGAGACTGGATCCAGTCACCTGACAGATGGCTCCTAAGTTTGAGACCCTGGGCCAAGTCATACGATTAAAAGTGTCAGTTCATGTGTGTCAGAGATCATCAGAGCTTCATTTAGGAGTGTGGATGACAGATACCACAGCAGGGTTAGTTAAGTGAATAGATGGAAGACACATGGTAAACAACCCACAAACCCAGATGGCTGTTCCATTCATGGTCTTCAGGAGTGGGCTTATATGAGCTTTATAGCTAATTTCCCAGCATTCTGGTAATAAAGGAGACTTAAATTCAATACAAATCCTATGTCTCTCAGCTGGTATACATCAGTGTAAAAGCAAGGGGCTGTCAGATTTATACCTGCTCATATGTTAAACTGTTCAATGCAGAATCATACTCCAGCGAGACCAAGTGTTGAAACACACATGCCAGACAAGTAATGTCAGAACAGTATCCTGGGCACAGTCTGGGAGCTCTCCCTCAGGCATAATGGTCCAGGGCATCCAACACTGACTTGCAATGTAGCAAAATTCTGCTCTGTTGCCAGCTCTGCCACTCGCCTGTTGTATGATCTGGGGCAAGTCCCTGGCCCTCCCACTCGCTTTGTGCTGAGGGCTGATCAACTGCCTTTGTAGATATTCTTATTCCAGAGAGGTACTTTATTCCAAATTAGCTTAATTCAACAGCTATTTCACCTTAAATTCACACTGTATCTTAATATGAATTGATTTCCTTGTGTAGACAAGCCCTGAGATTGCCAGCTCAGCAGGACAAAAGATATTTCTCAGGGTGTGTGTTCACACGTGTATAGCACTGTGCACAATGGGGTTTCAGTCTAATTCAGGGCTACTGTAATACTTTTACAAATAATAATAAGAGGCCAAAATTCCCCTGAAACTGTAAGATGAGGTTCTCTATTCTCTTCTCTTCCCTTACAAGACAGAGTAGTGACAGCAACATACACCAGCTGAAGGTCCGTGTTAGCATTTCTTCTATCAAATGAGATTTTCCTCTGAATCTTTGTAAACACCTTTCCAGTCCCTCTCCCTCTGTAAATTAGCACTGCTTTGTAGGCAGATAAGTATTCAATTAGCTAACGTAAATAAGAGGTGTGATAACTGGCTGGTTGATTTTCAATTTCTACTGTAAGGCCTAATGAAGCCAGCTCTCCTCCTCCCCCTTCCTCCAAAAAGGATCTCCCAATGAAATGGGCTAGCAATTAATGCAAGTCCTGTTATCAATCACAGCATTTAGGTAAGGGTTAATGAAGGAGAAAATGTAAATATTGGGCTTATCAAAGAGATGCTATCTCTGTTATTGTTTAAAAGCAGGTTTCAAAAGAGGCAACATCTGTGTTTCACTCGTGGCACCATTATTTATTTATTTTTGCCGACTCAAGAGATCTCAGTTCTCGGTTCAGCTCCATGGTAACCACTGTTGCACCACACTGCCCTCTGCTGAGTTTTAGATTCGGCAAAAGAGATAACAGCCTGGAAAGTCCTGGCTCTGCTTACAATACATGTGTGTCAGGGTTTGTTGCAGAGAATAACAGAACAGTAAGCAAGAAGAAATTGAATTTGTTTTTGACATGTGGCAGGCAAGGTTTGTTGGGTAGATGTGTAGTGTCATCTGTATATCTTAGGTATACCATGGGTTTGATGGTGCATTTCTTGAGGAGTTCTTGTTCCAGGTGGGCCTGTCTTAATGATGCTCAGTGGGAAAAACACCAGGTTTCGTGGACTTAATGTTATTTCGACACAGGAAAGTTCTGAGGAAGGTTGTAAGCATGCGGCAAGTTTACAGCCTGAAAGAACTTAGGACTATATTTGAAAAAAGCACCAAAGTGACTTCAGAGTCTATGTCCTGTTGAATGTCAGTGGTATTTAGACTCCTAAAAGGCCAGATTTTCAGAACATTTTCAAGATGCCCAAAATGCAAATGCTTGAAAATCAACGGGATATAGGCACCTCATCTTCTTAGATGCTTTCTAAATTCTACTATGCGCCTATCTGTACCTTCAGGCAGGTACATTCCATTGAAGATCTTGCCTTCAGTGCTCATGTCGCTTATGAAAAAGGGACTCCTGAATTGCTGAGATGCTTTCAAACATTTTAACTGCACCATGGGAAATGTATTGGCGCAAGTTAGACAGTCATTTATGGAAGCCCCCTGTGGAGGAAAAGTTCTCCAAACCCAGGCTTTTTTGTTTCCTGAGGCTTTGCACATTCTCAAGAGAGTTCATAGCCAACAGAAATCAAACAGTAAGCAAGCTGTGGTGCTATTAACTGTACAGGAGATAAGTGAGACATCCTGCTATGTAACATTTCCTTTCATGGCTGGTTGGATTAGATATGTTTCTCAAACAATCAATTCAATTGTCAGTATAGGGCCCATTCCTCATGTCCCTGCACTCAATAATCAGATCTCAGGGCACATTCAGAAAATGCTCCTGCCCAGAAACCCCAACCTCAAAGAAGGTAGAGTCTTGACACTATCTTGCCAACACACTGATCAGCACAGATAAGCTAGGAGAGGTGTCATATCAAATTGATTCCTCCCCAGGACCCAAAAGGAAGCAAGGAGAGAAATGTGTCACAGCCAGAGGTCTCTCCCCAGACTGTTCATCTTCTATCCCACCCTTTGCTCAGGGTTGTATCCCAAATCAATTGTAGCCCAAAGGCAATGTGACTTCTTGTCTGAGGATCAGAATCCTGTTATTTTTTTCACCCCTGAAAGGTAACATCTTCTAGAACCCAAGACTTGCAGAAATATCCATTGGGCAAGAATGCAGTGGTACTATGTGATAAGGGTCTCTCTCTGAGCCAAAGGATTAGAATACAGTGGAGATGTCTCAGCTGCCCTTCTTAATGGGCCCCTACAAGGACTTTCCTTAGCTTATATTTCCCAAATCCTTTCACTGTTGGATATAACAGAGTTGAAGGGGCCTGCGGCTATAACAAAGAGGGTGTCACTTCCAGCCTTTCTGTTCACAACCTCGTCAAAGTTATTTGCAAAGACAGAGGGAACTCAAGCTGTTGACAGCAGTTGTCAGTGACAAATTAAAACAGGATAAGATTATCATCTGGATTCAAATTCTTCCTGAAAGGAGGGATTTGCACACATTTGAGAGCCAGGTAATAGCAAAAGACATGCTGGTTTAGCAGCTCAATTCCTGATTCTGAAGGAGAAAGTGGTGATGAAAGCCAAATGGTTTACCAAGGCCTAGCTAAAGAGGCATCCCCAACAAGCCTAGCTAAGGAGGCATTTCTGACTAGCCTTGTGTCCAAAATCCTTCTTTTTATTTTCCCCAGGAAAGAAGAAGGATGGCCATTCTGGCGGATTCTGGCTGCAGGGTCTTGGATCAGAGACCTCAGGACCTTAAGGCTGTTCAGAATGGCAGTGAACAGCCCTAGAGGTTTGCCTTTTTCCCTAATGGGATAGAAAGAAGCAACCTCAGAGAGGCTGTTTTTCAGGTTTCTCGAGGCTCTGGAGATTATTTTATTTTTTAAATTTTGTTTTGGTACAGTTTTCTGTTTGGTTGGATTCTTTTTTTGTTTCTTTCTTAAAGCTGCATTGGTGGCTGTGGTGAGTGGGAGGAGCCTGAGTGGATGATCCTGCTTTGGACTAAACACCAAACATCTATTATATAGCTCTGCAGTAGCAGGGAGTGGACTCGAGAAACCAGGTAGGCCCTTAAGAGTCCTATGTACCCATGAGTTATGTTCAGAGTGCAGCACTGGCTATCCAACAGTAGCAGCATGCAGGCCTGGGTAGGTTGACTATGATTGGGGAGGGGTTTAAATCCTCACCCTGGCCGGCAAGGACCCCAGCCAGCATGTGCCTGGAGGATAGAAGAGAGGAAGCATCCCTTGCCAGGCTTTTTGGGGGCAAGGGGAAGGGAGCGTGGCAAGACCCTGGCCTCCGGCCAGATGCCAGCCAGAATGGCCCCCTAAGGTGAAGAGGGCAGGGAGGGGGTTTATTCCCCCCTCCCTCCCTTCTCCCACCAAGGAACCACAGCTGGGATGTCAGCCCCAGCTGCCGCCTCTGCTGCTCACCCCTGGCCAGGCAGAGCCCAGCTGGGGTTCCCCGGGGGGAGGAGGAATAAACCTCCTCCCGCCCCCTTTGCTTCAAGGGGCCATGCCAGCCAGCCTCTGGCCAAACTCCTGCCACTGGAGAGGAGAGTCGGGGGGACCCCGACAGGGGCAGCAGCCCCTATCCTGGAGTCCCAGGGGGCACAAGCCTCTTCCTGGTGGCGGGGCTGCATGGTGGGAAGGAGCGGGGCAGGCAGAACTGCTGCAGACTGTGCGCAGTGAGCAGCAGTGGCAGCAGCGCTAGTGGGGCTTAAGGGGCTATGGCCAACCCAAAATTTGGATTAACCTCCATAGCCCTGCCCTGTCCCCGCTCACCCCATGCAGTCTGCAGCAGCTCTGCCCACGCCGCTCCTGCTGACAGCACAGCTTGCACTCCCTGGGACACCATGACAGGGGCTGCTGCCCCTGTCAGGGTCCTCCCCACATCACCGCTCCAGGAGAGGGGTGGGGGTGTGGCAAGATGTCAGTCAGTATGACCTCCTTAACATGAAGCAGGCAGGGAGGACAGTTATTCCCCCCCCCCCCCCCCCCCAGGCACCCCCCCGG
>NW_017729031.1:90047972-90056583 GCF_001723915.1 Gavialis gangeticus
GGGGAGCCAGTTTTCCCCCCCCCCCCCCGCCTCAGGAACCCCACCTGGCCAGATCCCAGCTGCAGTGCCCCAGTGAGGCAGGGGGGAGGGAATAAACCCCCTACCTGCCCCTTTTGCCTCAGGGGGCCATGCTGACCAGAGTCTGTCCATGCCCCTTACCCCTGCCCCTGCTGCTGCCACTGGAGGGGCGAGGGACCCAACAAGGGCTATTGCACCCTGGCCAGGCTGACCCCAGCTGGGAGGACGGGATGAAGGGGGAAATAAATGCCCTCCCTACCTCCTTTGCCTCAGGCCATGCTGGGCTGGCGTCTGGCCATGCTCCTGCCCCTGCTACTAGAGCAGCAAACGGGGGGGGGGCAGGGAATGTGAGGGGCTGCTCCGCCCTGGCCAGGCAGACCCTGGCTGGGGTTCCCTGGGGGGAGAGGCGAGGGAATAAACCCTCTCCTGCCCCCTTCACCTGAGGGGGCCGTACCGGCTGGCATTTGGCTATGCCCCCACCCCAATCTGGCTGGAGAGCAGACAGCACAGGCCAGCCCAGGGTTGCAAAGCATGCTGGGAGACTCTGATTTAACTTAAACCAGGAAGGGGTCTGGGACAGAAGGTCCATAAACCAGTTTGAGCTCAATCAGTTAAGTCTGATACTACATTCAACCAGGTTTATCTTAACCAGCTTCAGCCATTCTGAAACTGGTTTATGTGCACTGAATTTCTGTTCTGTTACAGGTTTAAACTGGTTTCTCATGACTTAAACTGGTTTGTGTGTGACTTCTGTCCCTAGCCCTAGAGATCATGAATGTCATAGTTTTGGCAGCTGAAAATCCTTAGGGATTCAATTATGAGTCATTATGAAAAAAGGAAAGTATGTCTGATATCCAAAGTTTAAAATAGGTAAGTACTGTATATGTGATATTTGATTCAATTTATGTAACATACTGCCTTGGATATTTATCTTCAAGGTCTCTTTGAGACCAAAATGGGACAAAATGAAGTCAAATATACCATAGGCTATAAGGAAAGCCTCATTATATTATTTGACATTGTATTGGTTCCTAGGATCATTCTCCAGTACAAAATAGTGCAATAGGTTTTTTTAATTCATCTCCACTTTTACTGCATTTATAAGATAAATACCAACCACACATGAAGCCTAAATAGAGGGACCTGGGGAAATAATTTTTGCTGTGGAAGACAGATATTGTTCCTTAAATTAAGATATGTTAGAAATACAGTTTGCAGTGAGGCTCATCAGGCTAGAACTTTATTATTTCTCATATCCATATTTCATACCAAATATATCTGTGTTGCTGCTTTGCTTGGAAATAAGATTACCTACTAACACATGTCATCATTAAAAATAAAATATAAAAGTTTAGCTTATAAAATTTGCTCTGATGGATGATGCCGGTATAACTTTGATGGAATTCACCAGGTGTTGCTATTACAAATAGTGTCATGAGTTATCTTTATCTCAAGGTAAAGGCGCAGGTTCTTGGAGAAATTTCAGTTGCAATACTCTTGAGGTGCTGAGCACAGTATTGCCAACTCCAAGCATTTAAAAATCATAAAACTGGCTTCAGAATATTGCAAGATTGGCTTAGCAATCATAAGACTTTTTTTTAGAAGAAACCGGTAAACTTGGAAATTGTTTTACCCTCTAGCTGTTGAGTCATTAGGGTGCAACTGAGTCATGTTTTCAAGATTTTCTTTACGTCTCTGAGGGCAATGTGATTTTTAAAGGAAAGCTGACAGTTCCATGCAGAGCTGCTTGAATCCAAGACCTGGGGCAATAAGAAGAACACTGAATAAGGGGCTCATGATAAAATCATGAGTTGACAACACTGCAGGCATCCTCAGGCCATAATTTCTGTGACCAAAACTCTTCCGTGTCTGTGTCTAAAGATTACAATCAGGCAAGAATAACCCACTTTGCCCCAAAGGATTTCCCCAGCAGCCAGTCCAGGTAAAGAGATCTTTCAGTTTAGTGCAGTGGTTTCTGAACTTTTCCACTGGCAACCCAACTTCCACACATGGGGTCACAATGCCCATTTTGGGAGCTGCTCAAAGGGTCACATGTTTAGATCCACAGACCTTGGCTTAAGTACCTTCAGAGCACTTACCTAAGCCTGTCACTTCACCAGCAAATTAAAAGGTATATTATGCCAGGAGCATTGCATGTTTTGAGACTCTCTATGTATCCACAATTCAGTCTTCCTGCGTTTCAAAAAGCTGCTGACCAGAATGAATTCAGTAATTCACAATCTTTTTTCTGATAAATTTAACCTAATTTTCTGCTTCTGAAAGAACAGTGCAATTTTCTCACATTCATTATTTGATATTATTCAGTGAATTCTGGTGTGACTTGTTTGAACACTTCAGAAGGATTGAACACAGGTCTTTGCAACTTGTTGTTGCCTATTCCCTAAGTTCGTTAGGTGTGGCTGTCAGAGAAGTTTCAAGGCGTCATCTGAGCTCTGTTTGAGAATGGGCACCAGCCCTCCTGAAACAAATCATCACGTGCCTACTTTTAGCATTCATTTTTCACAAATACACACATGAATGTTTGACATTTGCTTAACTCAAATATGCACCAGAGAAGGTAAATTAGGATCCTGTCCCCTAATAGAAGAACAAGGGGTAACTCAATGAAACTGTGTGCTGGTAACTTCAAGACTGACAAATGGCAATACTTTATCACATACCAAGCATAGTTACCTTCAGAAACCCATTGTCTGGCATATCTTGTGCTCTTCAAGCTAAACGTAACCTTTCTGCTAGTTGTTGGAAGCAAACAAGGCCAAGTTGAGGTATCTTGAGGATCTTCTGGAAATGGAACACCAATTTGACACTGTAGAGCCAGGTTGAAGTAATGTGATGCTTCTTCTGGCTAAGTGCATTTTTTTTGTTTGCTTGGTTTTTTAACATCTGCAAGCATGGCTCCACAGGTGCTGAGTGGCCACTAATTTTTTTCAGTGGGAGCTTGAGCCCCAGAACACCCATGGAGTCAGCGCATATGGCCCCCGCCCCTCAAAACTTAACTTTTTAAACCAAAATCCCCCAACATCAAGCCAACAGCCTCAAATCCTGGGCCTTGGTCTGATTAGCAAACCAGTCTAACTTAACCCACCACCCTGTTGCTTTTCCCAAAGGCTGGATGAGGCTTCCCCAAAGCCTCCATCAGTACCCTCATCTCTATCCATGCCCTGGTACATGAATAGCTGGCTTCTGTTACTTGACTCTGCACTTCTCCTATGCAAGACCAGGGAGAGGACCAGGAAGTATCTGCACAACAGGGTTCTTCCTGACTTGAACTTCTGGTAAGTCTGTCTGATTTCTGACTTCCTGGTTTTCTGACTTAGCTTGCTTGTGGACTTTGCCCTTGCTTTGATCTCTTGGTTTCCTGACTTGGCTTGCTCATAGACTTTGCTTACCTCTAGAACTCGTGGTTTCCTGGCTTTTCTCGTCTCTGAACTGTGGTTTTCCTCTCTGACTCTGGCTTGTACTTAAACATAGCAACCTTGGCCCCCAGGCTTGGCTGACCATGGCACTGGCATTAACCCCAAACTGTTTCAAAGCTAATGTGGAAATTAGGCCTGGCCCAGTCAATTGCTCTCCTTAATCACTAGCAGGTAGTGACAGAGATCTCCTTTCACTATGAAAACTTTGGGAATCTGGAGATCTCCAGCAGTTCCAAACTGCTTTTTCTTCTTGACCATCCACAAGTGTCAACATCAAGCTCCCTGGCCATTAATGGGGAGTGGTTTAGGGTCAGGCCTTGTTATTAGGGTCAGGCCAGTGGTTTAGGGTCAGGCCTTGTTATTGTTTCTAAGACAGTTTGGTGTGTTTCAGTTAAGCCTTCAGCCTTAATATCCAATCTCTATAAATGCATTTGGGAAAGAAGAACCTCCTATTAAGCTTTTTCCTTTACTAGAAATCTTAACGCCTTCAGTTAACCCAGCCGCAAGCAGCATGTTTCCAGGTCCTTCTGTCTCAACAGTTTGAGCAGCAATAAAACCTCTCCCTGACTCCGGTCTGCCATGGAACTTGATTGGTCAAACTCCTGAGGATCTGCTTTTTGGTTTCAATAACCAGCAGAAAAGCATGGTACCTCTGAGTTTCCTCCGTGGTAACAGAGAACACCTTGGCAAGCAAGTGAAGTTTGACACGTGTGAGAGTTTAACCTCCTGTTCCTATCATTTTTCTGGCCACCAGGAGCTATCCCACAATACAGTGCAGAAAAGATTCATAATGCAGTGTGCCTGGGAGTAGTGCAAGGAACATGGAGACACCAACCCAGACTGCAGTGTGCTAAAATGAATTTTAAAATAGCACCATGAGAATCGATGGTTCAAGCGGGTCCCTTTACAGTAGCACAATACTAAACATATGTAAACTATTCACTGTTCGCTGTAATGCCAATGAATTTTGTTGATCATATGAGCAAAATCACAGTGAAAATTTATTAAATGCTCATATCTATCTCCTGTGTTACTGGAAACACTTTAATTTAGTCTCATGAGGGTCACAAGGAGCTTGGGAAATCCAGATTAGAAGGCATGTGCTTCTGAAGTAGTAGAAATTTCCCTGATCCAGAGACATCACCTGTCTCCATGTGGAAAAGGGAACTGGAGGGAAAAGTATTTTCTCAGACATGTCTTTTAGTGACTAAACTATGATGACAAGTTGTTGCTTATATACAGAAGAGAAGGAATTGCTGTGAAGAGGCTAAGGGTAATAATAAGACAGAAAACCTTTCTGCCTTGATGGAAGAGATTTGAAAGCCATTCCATTTGCCTTTTGTTCCCTAGGTTTCTAGTGATTATTATTCTTTCCCTTTAATCGAGCTAGTTGTCAGAACCTAGAAGACATTAAAAAAAAAGATTTTGTGCTTTCCTTCAGTTTAGAAAGTTGTATTTAAGCTAATAGAGCTTGTTGCCTCAAAACCCCCCTTTTGCTTCCTTTCCCTTGCTAACTTACACAGGCCCTGAGTGATTCCCACTGACAGGGAGGTCCTTTGCATCAACCCAGTAGGGCAGTCAGCTCCCAGCAGAATACTTGATTTGTGCTATTGTTTCACAAGCACTGCCCACCCAAGGTCAGGATGAGCAGGCTGTTAGCAGATTGCCAATACCTTTACAATTCAATTGTTTCCCTTTTCTTGTGTGCATTAATCAGAGTGAGATAATTATACATCATTACCCTTAAGGCTCAGAGTTGCTCGTCATGAGGAGTGGTGATGCATAATGGGGCCCCTCCAATCCCCATTAAGGGGAAGGGATGGGGCCCCTTAAGGAGGAGCCAGACAGGCTAAAGGCCATGCCCCTAAGAGCAATATAGAAGAAGGACTCCAGCAACAACAGAGAAAGCAGGAACTCTGGCTGAAGCAGGAGAAGAGAGTGAGATTCTGGAAAACTGACTGGAGTCAGTCTGGAGAAAACAGAGGAAGACCTAAGCCACAAAGGAGGCCAGCAGCATGCTGAGCCTATTCTGAAAGGTACCAGCTTCAAAGGGAAGAGACTAGCCTGGAGAAGAAGAACCCAAGGGATCTCTTGGAGTTGGGGAGAAGCAAGGCTAAAAAGGCAGCACACTAGAGGACCAGCAAAGATACACACCCTGTCAACTAGACACTCCTGCTTTCCAGCTGCCCACCGATTAAAATCAAGATGTGTCAGGCAAGATTAGCAGGGAGACTTGAGAAGGCGGCCTGGCTAGGAAATGCCAGCAGCTGTGCACTTGGAACCAAGGGAAGATGTGAGCTGTTATAACAGACTCATCCCTCCAGGCAGTTTTGATTCAGGCTGTCAGTAGACTGGGGAGAAATTATCGCACTGGTTCAAAATTCAGCTAACCCATATGTTAAGCAGTAGAGGAAATAGGTCCACTTGCAAAGGCATTGCCAGCAATAGTACCTGGCAGGACTCCTGTGGGAATGTAATGCTGCTAGTATGAGGAGATCAGTTGATGAGGTACAAGGTGTAGTTGAGGGCTCACACTGCTACTTTACTGGGCAATGGACCAATAGCTAAGACCGGTGTCATTTCTCAGAAACATCATGAGAACAAACCTGTGATCTTTCCAATCTCCTACAAGAAATAACTACTATAGGTGCTGATCATGTCTTTGGTTATGCAGCTGGCAGATCTCCCAGCTACAGAGACGGAGTGGTTCAGTAGCTGTGGCATTGAGCTACCTGTAATCTCCATTCAGGGTCTTCTCACAGGACATCTTCATCTACTTCCTTCTCCTGGCCCAAGCCAGAAAGACTATTTGCCTCACCAGAAGGTGAAAGCATGGAGGGGTGGGGTGGGGAAATGTGGCTGTGGGGACTACTTCCACTCCTTGCTCACCACACGCCCACGGGCAGAGTTGTTCTGTTCAGTATCCACTGATTTCCTACATACTTCCAAGGGGTGACGGCCTTCCCCCACTACTGGCACAGGGATCCTGTCTCACCCTCACCATAAAAATGGTAGTCCAGATACATGCCCTCCCTGCTGGCTAATGGGAAGAGCCTTCATTAGGCTCCAAAGCCTGATGTTCACCCATCTAGATCTAGGTCTGCAGTACATGTTCCAGCTGGGGATAGGCCATCCTTCTGGCAGCACATCAATGGCCATTGCGTTTGCAGGAAACTAACCCTGCCCTAGACAGTCTCAAAATCAGCAGGTCAGATTGTGGTGAGCTGTCTGCACAGCGGTCTGAGCACAGTGTGTTGCCTTGTCTCTGATTTCTGCACTCCTGGAACCATCTCTAGCTTCTGATCTTTTGCTTGTTCCTAACAATGACTGTCAGCTCCTGGTCCTGACATGATCTGTGGCTTCCTGATTCTGGGTCCTTGACCCTGGTCTCCTCCTGCCATACCTTGCTCATCAAGACACTAACCAGACTTCAGCTGAGACCCTGTCCTGATTCTGGACTCAGGTTTCTAAGCACTAGGCCTGACAGGCCATGCCCCAGTCATGATGGGTAGGATCCTTATCAATTCTTCAAGTAGGTATACACACAATTTTATTGTGTTTATACATGAAGGTGACAGATAACAACTACAGAAATAATCTGGTTGAAGGGAAATTTTGTGAAGCTCAAGCAAAGGAGAGGAATAATTCCTCCTTTTTCCTGCTCTGAAACTATTTCCCTCTCCCTAAAGCTCTCCCATCCCAAAGCTTCAAGGTTATGCTGACAAGTTAAAATAAACATTAGCATTTAAATGTGCACCCGCATGCAACTGACAAAGGGAATGCTGGTCCCCAACATCTTTGCTCCAGCAAGAAGACTGCTGCTACCATAGTAACTGTTTTCAGATATAGCAATTATTTCCCTCTCCCAACTACCCCCCCATCACAACTAATCTTGCTCTTCAAAGTCTTTTTTTTACACTTTCCCAGTGAATTGCAAAAACAGAAAATACATACACTTCAAAGCTATAGCTTATACTGAAGGGATTTTTCCCCTCTATTTGCTCATAAATTATCCTTAATGGTGACCCTTAATCAGCATTTGATTAGCACTTTTATCATGCAGGCAATAAAAGCATTTTGAAGAACAGCTTTCCTCACCCTGCGCAGAAGGTTAAGTGAGTTTGGGTAGCTTTACAAACCAATTTACCCCAGTCTCTTGCATATGTCCCATTCTTTCTCTGTTGTCTCAATCTGCTCACTGCTGTTCCTAAATTAAAAAGAGAGACATCAGACCAAACAACAAAGCTCTGTAATTAGGGCTGGAATGTCCCTTGTGGATTGTTGCTCTGAATCTAATTAATAATGTTCTGTGTGATTAACACCTGGAATGAATCTAGGGCTAGGAAGAGTGCTGATAAAAATCTTGGAAGTCTAATCAATTAGGCTAGGTCTCTACTAGAAAAAATAGCTGATAGAGCTGTACCAGCAACTCTCCTAAGTAAGCCATGGTAATGAAAGCACTCTTGTGTCATTAATGACTGTGTCTGTTCAAGGTTTTGCTAGCATTGGAAGGCCACTGCAACAAAACAAACAAAAAACAAGAAATCTCATACCCCTTGTAGGTATTAACTGCACGGATAAAAATTTCTACCGTAGCAGCTTTCAACACAGAGGCTAAGTACAGAAGTCAAAGTGTGAGGTTGAATCGATTCAATCTTTGCAGGTTAGTCTAAGCCAGGGGTGTCCAAACTTTTTGAATGTGGGGCTGGATCACGAACTTTATCACGCAGTGGGCTACCAAGCCCTATTCAAAGACATCACAGGAAGTGGTATCACATCAGGAAGTGATGTCACGTGACCTTTGACACCAATGAAGTTATAGGAAGTGACAGTGAAATGGGTCTGGAAATGTGCCTAGGGAAGCTGTGGTTTTCAGAAAGTATGTATGTTTGGTATGGCTTAGGAACAGAACATCATTTTTCTGTGCAGGGGGTTGGACTAGATTAGGGCTGCCCAGCTGACTACCTGCAGGCCACATGTGGCCTACAAAGGGCCAGGATGTCGCCCACAGTCTACATGGGGTCTGCAAGCAGTTAATATAGAGGGCATGGGCATGGGCAGCCACCTCTTCCATTGCTGTGCAAGGGGGAAAGGCCGGGGGGGGTGGAGGGGGAGGGAGGAGTGGTTCATGTCTTGCAGATATAGCCTTCATGGCT
>NW_017729031.1:90061583-90077819 GCF_001723915.1 Gavialis gangeticus
CAGATCTGGTAAGGCTGTGGGCCCCAGATAACACCAGCATGCGTTGCACAGGCTGCACGCTGTGGGGGTGGGTCCCTAGGACCCCCTCACTGCACGGGCTGCTCCAGCAGCATGCAGACTCCCATCCTCAGCCATGCAGGCTACGTTAGCAGAACCTGAACCGCCAAGGAGGCGGCTGGACATAGAGCGCCTCTGGGCCAGGCTCCTCCTGCCTCCCACCCAGCCCGGCTCTGGCAACCGCACGCCCCGCAGCCCCAGCCCGGCTCCGAGGTACCCCCAGCTCCGCGCGGGAACTTACCTCGTGCCTCTGTCCACCACACATGCAGGCAGGGCGTGGGCCATGCTGCAGCTCCCCCGGCCACGCACCGGGGCAAGGGGCAGAGCCAGAGAAGAAGCTGCACGTGCTGTCTCCAGCTGGTCTAATCAGGCATGGGTGGGGCAGCCCCATGCCATGCAGACCTCGGGGCAGCAGTGGTAGGACCGGCTCACTGATGAGCCCAGCCCCATGGGGGCCCTCCCCTCGCTGCCGACTGGGGCCCGGGAGCCGGTCCTGCCCGCCTTGCCTCGCCGCCTCGGCTCCGCGCTCCACAGTGGCGGCTCTGTGTTTGGCAGTAGTTGTGTGCTGCCGCAGGCCAGATAAAATGGCTTGGTGAGCCATATGTTAGACAAGTCTGGCCTAACCTATGTAGATTGAACCAGTAAGCAGGTGAACAGGCATTCCCTTTTTATTCTGGAAATGGAGCCACGTGCCTGCAGTGGCTCAGGCCAGAAGCCAAGGCCTGCTAGGTAGAGCACACCTCCCTGCTCAGCTGGAGCAGACAGCTTAGGCCAAGGCTAGCCTATGCACCCTGGAAGGAGAGGTTTGTGAGGGAGGTGCTAAGCATCTTGGGATCCTGGGAGACCCTGGATTTAACTTGAATCTGGAGGGGATCTGGGACAGAAGATCAATAAAATGATTTAATCTAAATCAGTTGGGTCTGATACTATGTCCATCCAGGTTTATCTTAAACCATTTTTGGCCATTTTGAAAGTGGCTTATATGCACTGAACTTCTGTTGTGTTACAGATTTGAACGGGTTTTCTATCACTTATACTGGTTTATGTGCAACTTCATCCCTAGCCTCAATGGGCAACATTCAAACAGCCATAATCATCATCTGTCTAGAAACTGAAAATAGGCTGTTAACTAACATGTCTTATGTAATACATGTACTAAGCTAGTGTATATAAGAGATGAGAAAGATGCTAGGGGTGACCTCAAGTTGTAGCTAAACTGTTTTAAAACTTGACCACTTTCCTTAATATAGGCATGGCTAATGAGACTCCCAAACACATCACTTGGCCAACATGTTTTCCACCTGATCTAATGAGGGCCCTCCGAAAGGGCAAGCCTCCATTTCGGTTGAGGCCACAATTTAGCAACATACTTCAGCACAAGCTTAATTCTCAGCTTGCAATGAATTGCATCTTTTTACTGGACAGCAGGCAAGCACAGTGCTTCAGTTTCAGTAAAGCCAATAGATTACTGTTATGCTTAAAGCTTTTAGCTTGAGCCTAAGGACCAATTTTTTCAAAGTTAGGTAGATGCCTAAAAAAACAGTTCCCTGGCAGGATCGTGACAATTGCCGAGGCAGGTTTGATGCTTAACTCCAATGGGAGTTAACAGAACTTGGAACTTCCCTACTCTCAGGCATCTCTAGGCCTCCAGCTTCTGCATGACCCCTTGAGCAGCTATATGTGTTGGTAGGCCAGGTCAGTCACAAAACTGCCCCAGCACTGATATAACACAAATCTGGCTTAGATCCACCCAGGTAGTGGTCTGACCCTGAAGGGTAATTTTATACTTCTGTTTCTGAATAATCAGCTGCTTCAGGGAAAGATATAAGAAACCCTGCAGTAGGCAGTTATGAGCCAGCTACCTCCAAGGAGTCTGCTTTCCATAACTAACAGTCAGCTTATGCCCTGAAGAGGGTTGGCATCCCTACATAAGCTCTGTTGTTAAACATAGTTACTCTGCCAACTCTGGTTCTTCTCCATAGAAATGTCCAGTCCTACCAAACTCTTGGCCTCAGTGGTATGGCATGGAGGAGTGGTTCCTGTAAGATAACTGAGCACTGGGTTGGAGACCAAGTTTGCTTGCTATCTTTTGAACTTGCCACCTTCCCCTCTTCTAAAATGTTCCTGTTCTGTTCTGCATTGGGATACAGGGAGAACAGAATCTCTCCACCTTCTGTCCTTGCCCCAGTCATTCTTCTGTGTTCTTCTCTCATAGCCCATCATCCTTCTCTCTAAGGTTGGCAGTCCTACCCTTTTCATACTCTGTCAGTGTGGAAGTATTTTTTTTCCATTAGTGTTTTCCTACTTTCCCCCTGCCTCAAAGTATGCTTTCACCTGCAATTTGAGATCTGAGCCTATGCCTCCAAAGGGTTCCTTCAGCCTTCCCTGGGTTAGATGATGATCTGTATATCTAGGCTCCTTGCTCCCTACTGTGGCTGTGTAAGAGCTTTCCTTGTTCACGTGGCTCATGAGGAGGAGAGGAAGGGGATGAGAAGAAAGAAAAAAAGAACACCTGAGCAAACAAAAATAAACAGCAGTTGATGGTATTTCATATGAGCCCTCTATCCATGACAGACAGCAGAACGTTCAGTAGAGTTCTGTAAATAGGTTTCACATAGAAAACTAAATTGCTTTGGATTTTTCACACAAAAGAAGCAGCGGAAAGAATATCCATTATTCTTCCCAAAAGCTCAGATGTTTGTGCTCTGTTTTTGCTCTTTTAGAATATTTTAACAGCAGCAGCAGCCTATCACTGAGCTCATTAAAAAGGCCATAGAAAAAACAGTCCCATGATACAATCTTCTGAGCTTTTTAGACAGGTTTTTTTTTTTACACAGCTTTGAAAAGGAGGGCCTCTAGCACTTACAGCAACAAAGCTCAGATGGACCGGCAGCCCTTGGCTGGGAGTAGAAGTGTACAGGTTATTCTGTCTCTAAATGGTGATACCAAAGCTATAGGGCCCTAACAAATAGCACCATTAAGGACATAAAAGCAGTGAGTCTTCACACAGCTCTCTAATCCCAACCCCTCACTATGAACCTAAGCAAGGGGCGGGCAGTTATTTCAGGCGGAAGGCCGCTTACCGAGTTTTGGCGAGCTGTTGAGGGCCGCATTGGTAGCCCCACCCCTTGACAGATGCCCCACCCCCAGTTACCCCCTTGTAATCAGAAAACCCGCCCCCTAACTCCTGACCTTTGCCACCACAAGTCCCTTCTCTTGCCCCTGGAAGTACTCCTTTCAGCAGGAGGTTTTGGCATCTTGGAACTACAAAAATACCAAATTACTTTCTAAAAAGCAAACATCTACAACATTCATTAATTTGGTTTCAAAAATATTTTTGTCCTGATTTACATGTATTTGTGTAATTCACACAGAGATGATTGCAGAATAGCTTAAAATAAAGTCTTACTCTTGTATATTGGGGGGTGGGTATAGGTTTGTGGGGGGCTGTGGGTGTGGGGTGAGGGAGCATGTGGGTGTGTATGTGTGGATATGTGGGGGCATAGGTGGGTATGGGGTTTGTGGTGGGGGCTGGCTGCCTGGGGGGTGTGAGGGAATGTGAGGAGCTGCATTTATGGCAGTGAGGGGTGTGCGGGTGCATATGTATGGTGGGGTGTGCATGTGGGACTCAGCCTATGAATACACACACACTCTGCCCCTGGCTACACACAAACACACACACACAGTCTCTGCCTCCATACATACATACACGGAATCCCTGTCTGCTCCCCTGCCCCACACACACACACTGTCCCTGCCTGCATATAATCCACACACACACATGCACATCCCTCCCATGCAGGCCTGTTCCCGTGCTCCCTGGCATGCAGCCAGCAGCCACCTGGTGCTGGATCAGGGCAGGAAGGGAGTGAAATGTCTGGGGGTGGGTGGGGCTGGGCTGTTCAGTCCTGCAGAGTTATTCCCCTGGGTCCTACTGCCCCTGGCTCTTGCCAGCTTTGACAGGCTGCCAGGGCAGATAAATATGAATTTTCTAAACTTTTTAGGGGCCCCGTGGGCCAGACAGAATGGCCAGGTGGGCCGGATTTGGCCCACAGGCCATATTTTGCCCACCCCTGACCTAAGGCTTGTCTTTTGGCTCTATGTCGTGCTCAAGACGGCTGCCAAAAATAAACCCTGCCCATCTGCTCCCACACCAATCCAATTTACTCCAAACGCAGATGTGAGATGGTGGTGCACTCAGTGGATGCCTTCAGTTGCTGCTTTTAACCAAGCCAGAGACAGATCTTGAAAGCAGCAGTAGGGATTGTCCTCCAGATTATCCTTACTGCCTCAGCTCTGGGTTTGGAACACGTGGAGCTGGAGTTGGTGGACTGGGCTTATTCTTTTTAGCAGCAGCTTCAAGAGCAGCAAAGAAGCAGTGTAGACATACATGTAGTTGCCCCATGAAGTAAATTAGCAGAAGGAAATAGCAGAATGTGAAAAAATCCTGTGTTTTTAAAGATATCTAAGTGTTGTTCTGCTCAGTTTGTGACTTTAAGCAAGACCACTAACTTCTGTTTTTGATGGGATTTGGGCTTGGATCCTCAAAGATGTGTAGGTGGGTGCTGAACTGTCAGTAACTTAGTTTATGGAAATACCTCTGAGGACTGGGGCTTTACACTACAAAATGGAACTTAGCTGTCTAAGTTTTATATTGATCTTACAACGCTGTACACAGCAATACAGTACTTAAATACCTTTGGAAAGCTATGCCTCTGAGTCCCATCTGAAACAGGAGGCAAACAATGCCTTTATTTTCTTTTTTGCTTGCTCTGTCTTGTCCATTTTTATATGGTAAGCTCTTTGGGGTGAGGGTTGTCTTTTATTTATATTCAGTGCCCTTTCATCGCAGTGAGGGCCACTAACCACTTAAACATATTACTAACGATACCTCTGGGACTTCGAGATATACCACATATTGATGATAGGTACTTTGTTGTGGGAGCCCGGGTTGCCAGTATGTATTGTGTGGGGGATGGGAGAAAGCAATGAAGTAGAACTTGGACTAGGGAACCATGAAGGCAAGGCCAGCCATGTGTGTATGCATATACTGGTCATTTGTTACAAGTTTAGTGAAGTGTCTACTATTTTATCTGGTGCATGTATTGCAATTATGACAAGCTTAACCCTGTATATACGCTGAAAGCAATTGTCTAAACTATGGCATTCCTACTCTGTCCTTCATAGCAGCATATGGATGCCCAATGTAGTCTTTGTTCATCTCATAGCTGTTTATCTAGAGTGCCTGGAGTGGTCAAATCAAAGTCCGTTATCAGCAGCTGAATCTATAGATTGTGTCAGTTCTTGGATACTTCTAAAAAAGCCAAGCAAAAACCAAAAAGTCCTCCAAACTTTTTTCATACAATCTGGACTCTCCGTGGCCATAAGGGAAATTTTACAAAGGAAAGCTTTTAGCAAATGTGGCAAATTGATTTGGTTCTGTCATGATGTAGTTGCAAAACCAAATCCATAAAGTTTCCTTAAAATTACATGCACAAACTATTAATTCAAATATAAGACTGAAAAACAAGAGAAGAGCACATGATAGTTCTGACCTGCATGAAAAAATAATTTTTAGATGAGACTTGCATTTCTGTCTATACTGTGTCTGTTAGTTTTTTACCCTTTCTCAGTCATTAAATTGTGTCACAGGAGCAAATATTTACTTGACCTGAGCTGACAAAGACAGAAAAATAGAGCTCTGCCTTCAATGATATAATTTACCAAGACAACAGATGTTATTATTTTATCAGGACTACTACATCCTACTGCTGTAGCTGACTGACATCCAGCCAAGTTGGCAAACTAGGGCCGTTGCATTAGCTGCCCAGTGCTACATCTGATTATTCAGAGCAGCACTTACTTTTTCCCAGACAGGAACCTAGCTGCCAGTTGCCAATGTAAGTGTCCCAGCTGGCTGCCTTGATGCCTGAGCTTGAGGAAATTTAAGCTTCTGCATACAGACATAAGGGACAAAAGTTAAAGGAGTTCCTTAAGGAAGGAAGGAGAATGCCTAAGGGAATTCTTTGTGTTGAATATTAACATGGAAGGGTAGATATTTCAACCCTTCCCCAACTCCTTTTGCTGCATCAAAGACCCATCTGTGAAGCTTTATTGTACACAAATCTCTTTCTGACCTCCATACAAGGTCAGAAAGGGCTGAAACATCAGTCCTACCTGTGGTACTTGCCTGCTCCAAATTACTGTAGTCTCTGAACATCTCACAATCCTTACCTCAGGGCTGTCCAACTAGCAGACTGCAGGCCCCTGTGGCCATGGGAGAGCCTAAGAGCCTGTCCCTGCAACATATGGCCCATGCAGTATGTAGCCCATGGGCTGCACGCTGACAGAGAGTTGCTACTTTGATTTTTTTTCAGAAGACACTGGCCTCAATATGATTAGGCAATGCAGCTTGGAGAATGTTGAAGCAGATGTAATTACAATGTATTTGCTGTCTGGACACAAAAAACCATGCCACTAATTGGTTATGTTTTCATGTGAATATACGTATTGGTTTCTGCTTGCATTAGAGCTTCCATTGCTGGTGAATTATGGGGCCTGGTTCTGCCAGGGTTTATTGCTGCTATAGAGGTCTGGAAAGGCAAAAGGCAGTTCAAACAGTGATAGAATACCTAGAAGTACTTGTTTTCAAGAAATACTTCTGAAAAGTGAACCTCTAACACTGGATTTGTAACTGTTTAATTCCTAAAAAGAACTGGCCAACAGCCGCTTCAGTTAGGACAAATCTCTTGAGTCTAAACAGTAGCAATAGATCACTCCTCCCATTCACCCCCAGTCTATTCTACTTTCATTAACATATTTGAAGCGATGGAGGAATAGAGTTAAACATGTACAGTAAAGCTGTTTTAACCAGCATTTTACTAACCGGAATACTCTATTAACAGGAATTTAATAGATCTGCACGGGGCAGGGTGGGCTGCCACTGCAGGCTGGGGCCAGGGCAGCACTGGGCTCTTCGCAGCAGGGGTGGCCGTGCTGAGCTCCGTGTGTTCCACGGCAGCTCTGGACACTGGAACTGGCCTGCCTCACTGTCTGGCCTGCCCAGCGGCAGGGCATACATGGCGCTGTGCCTTGCCGCTTTCAAAGCAGAGGCAGAGAGCAGATCCCAGCCTGCAGCTGCAGCCTGCCCTTGCCCCATGCACAGATAAAAGAAAGTAGACTGAAAGAAACTTACCTGCCTGCTGGGCTGGCTGTGATCCTGGCTGCACAGGGTATAAAACCAGAATTTTTAGATGACTACTTACCCCACTCATGCCAGAAAACAAAGATTTTACTGTATAAACATCTTTTCAGGTTTTGATATAATCCATGGAAACATTTCTGCCTTTTTTGAGCACTCCTGATGTCCTCATATGCAGCATCACCAACTCATCATTTTTGCCACAAGTCCCACATCATTTGGGATTTTTCTCAATGCATCCTGGGTTCATATGGTTATTAAGCCAGCATCCCAGATTCTTTTTTTAAATAAATTTCTAATCTTTACAGTTGAGAAGAAAAGGATTATAATCTTAACCCTAGCTCAAGTTACTCCAAATCAAACCCCAGGCAGGATACCCTGAGCAGTTTAACCACAAGAATTAGCTTGGAAACCCCGCAAGCCCCATCCCTCCAGCACTGCCGCAAAGGTCTCATTCTCTCTGTCTCTAACTGGAAAATCTGCATTCAGCTACCTAGAGATGCCTGCCATTCTTTTCTTTCTGTATTGCTGTTTTTGGTCCCACACAGCCTTTCCCTGTGAAAAAGCTGTCAAAAAGAAAGATGTCCAGTGAGGCTCCAAGTTTTTAACTGTCCAGAGACCCTTACCTGGGAAATGGAAGCCATTTGTTCTAAACAAACAAAGCTTTGAAACTTTTATCTACCTTCATTATTATTTCTTTAAAGATGCAACATCTGTCTGATCTCTCTCTTCTAACAGCTACAGTCTCAGCCTCCTGTTAGAAGTCACAGTTCAGACAAAATCTCTTTCAAGATGACTCTATAGGGCAGCAGGCAACATGTTTCAGACACACAGTATGCTTTTTTATTTATATTCTGAGTGGGGAAAGCAACAAGTGGAGCACAGCAGGACTGCAAGCTGGTTTCGACTATGAGTTTATCTTAAGGAAAGCAGCCACTGGAGGGCTGTATTGAACTGCCACAAGTGGCCCTAACACAGACTCTCCATGCCTTCCCCTTGCATTGTACTGAAGAAAATTTTAACTGTACTGTTTGGTAGCTGCAGCTGTATCCCAAAAAGCCCATTTTGGCTTATGTCGACCCTCAGAGAAGGCAGTAAACATGAGAGTAGGATCAGAGCTAATTGACCTTTAGAGTCCCCAGATTTCACTTCCAGTTTAACTGAGTCCCACCTCTCCCCCCGCAGCCCCAATCCCCATCCTGTCCACCACTATGAATGTACCCACAGATCTACATCCATTGGGTTTTTGTGAGGCTGTGCCGGCTGGATGTGAAGACTGGCCAGCTGGGCTGTGTGGGGAACACTATGGCAGGCAAGGCTTGCTATTAGATCCCCACTCCCTGGTACATACAGAGGGAACGATGTGCCAAAGTGAGCATTGTAAACAACAGCATGGACGAGGAGGCCCTTATCCCAAAGGATGGTGGATGAATTCTTTTTATCCAAGACTATTTTCTAGGAGTGTTTTTTTTCAGCCACTAACTTCCACTGCACTGCAAACTGCCCAGCTTCCTAAGGGACCTACCTCTCATGACACTCAGGACTACCTGGGTGTATCATGCACAAGAGAATGGACGAGCCCATGGCTGGTATTCAAAGCTATATGTTTCTCCCTTAAAATCTGAGTGCACTGCCTTCTCTGTTATCCTGGAGGAAGGATAATATAATGGACAAGATAATGTAATACACTCAACCAGCTTTGTGCCAATGTCCCTGTGAAGAGGGGAGTGAGTCACTTAATCTGCTCTGTCTCTCATGAGGCCATGCAGATAAAATCTAGTCACTATTCTAAGGCCCTCTAATAATTAGAGTCTAATTGGTAGGCTCTGCCGCAATGCAGCTCTCCAGGGAAATTGGCTTAGTCTATGCCCTGGCTATGTTCTGGAGTCTGGCTCTGAATCCCTGCTGCTTGTAATGGTGAAGGTATCCAGGTCCTAGAGAAGGGACAGGAAATCAAGATGGCAGGTGCCTGACTGCAGTAATAATGCTGAATTCTGCAGCATCCTGGACTGCACAGCTGTGGAATCAGTGCTACAGGCATGGATCTTACTAGTGCCTACAGTTATATGCCAAGATTAGAGTCCCATTATATAGGGTGCTGGGCAAACAAAGACACTCTCATCTCGCCAAAGAACTGTCACTCGCAGTAGACAAAGGAAGCATTTTAAGTATTTGCCAATGAAGACTGGAATTAAGTGACTTGCCCAATGTCACACAGAGCCAGAAATGAGCCCACATCATCCACGTGCCAATGTAGTGCCTTATCCAAAAGTCCATCCTTCCTCTCAAAAGAAAGAGATCCAGCTGGACTCTGTGGGCATCTCTACTGGGTCATTTGCCAGTCTCCTGTGTGCCCCATGAGAGATCCAGAGTCAGCAGAAAAACTTTAAAGACATGCCCTATGAGATCATACCTGAATAATTGATGCTGCCTGTGTCAAATTGGAACCATAAATATAATTGACATGCCCAGACACAGTAAGCAGGTAATATTTAGATATTCCCAATAGCGTGGCTCCCTCCTATTTGGAGAGAGCCTACATGCCTGACCCTTAATTAACATATCCCCCAACAGCCACTTTGTTTGCAGTAGAGAATTCTAGCCCTCATTCGGTCCTTTTAAGAACATAACAGATGCTGAAGCCCATTGGGATTTTGCCTGAAGAAGGACTAAGAAATGCAGGCGTTGGCCTACTATTTTTTCTGAGTGGTAAGCAAGGCGTCTCAGACAGACATCAATTTATCTGTTTCCATTACTCCTAAAGCTACTTGCAATCTAAGATTCCATAATATGCAAGCCAATACTGCATTCAGTAACCGTTTCAGGGGACAGTAAATCTTGCAGACAGTGTAGCTAGAAACTAGGCAGAGAGAAGGAGAGTGTGACTTCAGAAGAAAGATTTACAGCTCCTGAATTATCCAGAAGCCTCCAACTATATGTCAGTGTTTCACATTATCTCCTTGTCCATTCTTGATCAACACAAGCTACAAATCTCTGCCTGATACAGGATAAAGTCATTGCACTTCATTTTATTTCTTGCCTTTTTTTTGAAGAATTTGTATGCAGTTGCACTCATTAACAGATGCTTTTGTACCAACTTAACAAAATCAGTGCAAAATGCTGCAGCGATTCTCCTACTTCCACTTAAACCAGCTTAATTTACTGTGGGGCAAAGGGGGACAGGTCATTACCACACATCAGCTGCTCTTACCCCACAGAAGTGAAAGTTAACCTGCAGTGACTTAGAGCTCAGTGAAAGCAGAGGCAGTTCCTGCCCATTCATCCCATGGTGTGTTGTTTGTACATCCACAACCTTATTAAGAGTTATCATTATCAGCAGCAAAAGCCACACTGCACAGAGACTTCATGGTCAGTCTCCATGAAAGGATGTGTAGTGGTTTGACTGCATCAGTTCAGCCAAATCAAGCAAAAGTCTTTTATGGAGCCAAGGTCTGATCTTCAGAAACCAGCACCATAGGAAGGATGTGAGCATTTTTCAAGGACTGTTGCCAAAAGAAGAGGAGGGAAAATGTAGCATTGGGCAGCAGCGCCTGCTGGTCTCTGCTGGTCAGATACTTCGTTCACTTGGTTTCATTGCTGCTCTACAAATACACAGCTTTTCTCCACTGACTTACAGCCTGAGAAAATCTCTTCCCCCTTCACTCCTTCTGTTCCCCTGGAGATTAGAGTGACACAGCTGTGGAATTTATTATCCCTTTTTTAACAGGTATATGCACCAAAGCCTCTGGGGTCCAGAGAATTAGTGCTCTGCTTAGCTTCTTACATGTACCATGGCAAAAGGACTGCTGTTACAGTGGACACAAGAGGCGCCCACTGATGCAATTTCATATCACGCTGAACATTACCTAATGAAGAGTACAAAGGCAACTAGACACGGCGTGGCCATAATTCAGTCAAGGAGTTCTAAAAGTGTAATGAAGCGTAGGAGCAAAGCTGGAGCTGCCTACCCATGTTATCAGGATCAAATTACAGCCTGAGTGATGCCTATCCGCCACTGTGTGATTTATCACAGAAGTACATTACCCTGAAGAAATGAATCCTGTTGGTAAAGTAGCAGACTGAGACATTTTAGCGTGCAAGTGACCTGACAGGGTGCAGTCAGTACTAACTGACTGCACAGGAACTGCCATTACTTGCTTAAGCAAGTACTACATGACTGCACGGTAACAACTGCACAGTTGGATGCATGTGTAGATGCACCCACTGTTGCTGAAGCATGCCCATTGCCCTGGAATCCATGGCAGAGGAATCAGCAGTGCATGAGGGTCCACCAGGCTTTCATGGGCTGCCAGGCAAAAGCTGAGATAAAGGCAGGGAGCTTAGCCATGAGAAAGAGCTGCCATGTGTCCTGCAAAAAGGTGTTGGGCCGATCCCTGAGCTGTCAGCCCAGCTGTTATGAGTTTCCAAGTCAGTGCTCAATTTCATCCAGCTCACACTCATTATTCACTCTTTATAAACAAAATGAATAATATTCCAGTCATCCAATCAAGGGGCAGAATTTAAGTGAGTTCCCTCACCCCCAGGCTCCTTCAGCATAGACTTGCTAATAACTGAACGGTTTGTAAACTAGCCGTGGTCTAACATAAATTCACAGTAGCAACTTTGCAAAGGTTTATACATCACACCTACATTTCTGGTAATCAGGACTGACTGGTGAAGAAGAGCTTCATCTGTCAGATAATGGAGCTGTAAAGTATAACTGTAAACAGTTCTGTTCTCAAGGGAGCAGGAGACAAGAGGAAAACCAAATCAAAGGAGAGTGAGTCAAAGGAGGGGTGGGGGGGGAAAGATACGCTCTCCTGCACTAGTAACTCAGAACTGTGAACTGCTTTTATGGTATCTGTATGTCAATGGTAATAAAAGTGACAGCAGATCTGAGGTATGTATATGTGGACACTGCAGTTCCACGCAGGGCCGGATGAAATATGGGCTGTGAACAATGGATGTAATGCATTTGGGTTCACAACAACTCCAAACAGAACATGGTTTTTGCAAAACTGTTCTTATTTTGGTAGCATTTAGAGATTTTGCCTAAGATAACCATTCTGTTGTAGTAGTTACCACACAATCACTGAGCATCACAGAGCCATCCTTTCTCTTGGACCCAAATTGTTTGCAAAATATCCACCATGACTATCTGTTGTTTATTATTCATTGTTTCAAAAGAATGTGTGGTCACCTAAATTACACGGCATTGTTTCTTTTCCCTGATTCAGTGATGTGAGCCGTATTACCAGGTGTATTCCTTTTCATTTTTATTGTCATTAATTATACAATCACTTTTGAAGTAGATTAATAAGGCTGTTGCATGTAGCTCACAAGAGCTTTTTTAAATACTATTCATGCTTACACCTGCACTACTTTTACTTTCAGCAATCATCCTTTCAAAGAAATTCTCGTTTACCATGAAGGTCCTGAGTGAGAGGATGAAGTAAGGCTGTAAATACCAGGAAAGGGATGACAGGTAAGATCCTGTTTATTTTCTCAGAGATAGGTTCAACTGACAAGCTCAAGAAGAGTGCAGATGAGGTATTTTCCAAATCAGAGGAGTAAGCTGGCTGCTCCCATGTCCTGTAAAGGGACAGTTGTGATTTCCAGCTACTTCAAAGGAGACTACAGGAAACCTTATAGAAAGCAGTTCTAGGATAATTTGTCCAACCCACCAGGTCATTTTCATCCCGTTTCCCCTTTCACAGGAATTAGCTCAAGCCCTGAAGGAGGGGTGTATAGGTCTCTCTCAGACCAGCAGAGACTCCCTGTGCCTGACAAAGGGTGACTGCGCCCAAAAGCTTGCTAAAAGCTTTTATCCAACTACTCAGTTGGTCCAATAAAAGATATTGGATTGTGACAGGAGTGCCTCTACTAGAGTCTTTCTATGGGTGACTCCACCCTCCTGTTACGGGCCAACCGCCTGCCTACTCACCCGCCATGCCTTGATCTTAATTGATTAATTAATAGATGTAATTAGCAGGAGGCTGCCCATTGTTTTTAGGCCAGTGCCAGGGGCGCTATCTGCAGCTCCTTTTCCTCCCCTACACTGCAGCCCAAGCCTCACAGATGGTACTGACGTGGTTTTGACCTGGGCCCTGCTGTAATTTGGCCCTCTCCTTGACTTCCCTGGGCTTCCACCACCCTGGCTCATCCGCTGTCTTCCTGGTGCTCTGCTGCCCCCCTCTCTGGGACTTCTCACTCCTTGCGGCCCTCTCTCTGGGGCTGGGGTCAGTGCACCCCAAAATGCCATGCCCTCTCTGGTGCCTGGGTCCCCACGCTACCGTGGAGCCCCTATGAGGCCTCCTCCATCCCCTAATAGCTTCACCCGGTCCTCCGGAACTTATGAAACTATAAATAAAAACTCAAGCCCCTAGGCTACAACGAAAAGTCTCATTCAGTCCCTACCAGGGAATTCTCCACCCGTAACAGCAGACAGGAGCTGCTCAGCCCATCAGGCTTCTCCACTCTGCTTGCCCCAGCAGAGCTCCTTCTCCCATGACTGCCAGCGGAGCACTACCCTCCTGGCTTCACTCCTGGGGTTTATATGTGCCTGGCCCTGCCCCTTCCTGTCAGCTGACTCCTCAGCGGGTACCTTAGCAACCAGCACCTGTGAACCTGGCTGCCTTGGTAACTAGCAGCTGGGCTCCCCACTCACTGCTAGGGCTCTCTCCCTGGCTGTTCCTGCTCTAAGGAGCAGGGCACCTGCATGCTCTGTGACACACTTCTACCCAAAGAACCTTGCCTGCCTGTGTCCTTAGAACAACACGGCTACAACTAAAAACCGAGGTCTCTCTCAGCTGGTTTTTTCCATGTTGGTCTGTTTGCTTCTTAACCTTTTGCACTGCAGTTTTGGGTGTTTGTGTTATTCACATACACACCCAAGCTCTTGGCCACCATACTATCCTATGGCAATGTATTTCACCGGCTAATTGTACATCATAAACATTGTCTCTTATATTACCCAGATGATATCCCTGGCTCAACGGGGAAATAGGAGACCAGCATTTTACTCCTGGCTGTTTCACTGGCCTGTTAGGTGATCTCAAGGACATCACTCCACTTACCTGCACCTCAGTTTATCCTTCTATAATACACTGATTTCCCTTGCAAAGCACTTTGAGATCTTCTGATGACAGATATTATATAAGAGCCCTATCACCATAGATCAGGTTCTGTGACATTTCAGCTGAAGCCTTTGGCTCTTAGTTATTACTATGGTAAAAACAAAGTTTATAAAGCATTATTTAAGCATTTAGCCAATCTGTTACATGTGGAATAACACTTCCTAGATAAGCTAATTACAACCCCATGTGTTTTCCTGTGTTATTACTAGTCTATCAAGGGTTTCAAAGACTTAGGGTATTTTGACACCTCACTGGAAAAGAATGCTTAATAACAAGGCTTATCCCCTATATGACTATTAGTGTAGAGATCTCACAATGCTTTGGAAGGGTGGATTAATACCATTTCCCCTTTAACACACGTAGAAACTGAATGAAAAGATGTCATTCTGTAAGTTTCCAGAGCAAGTTAATGGCAAAGTCAGAAACTGAATCCAGGAATCTTGGCTCCCAATCCCTGCATTCTCTGACATAGTAAACTTTGTGATAAAGGGTATCTTCTTTGTCATTCTCTGTGCTGTACTTAGTTTGGTGGTGTGCTGATTTTTCTGGGGCCACTATGTACTGTCATAACATTAATAACCATATCCGAGCTCCAAGACCTATACAGTATAGTATACAGTGTCGTACATAGTATAGTACTAAAACATCTGGGTTGATAGGGTACTGCCCAGGATCAAAGCTAACTAACTTAGCATAAAAGCATCAATCTCTAACAGTGATAGGCTGCTGGATAGGAGCTGCATCTGTTTGAAGCTTCAGCTGCTGTCCTGGTTAATACAGGTTATACTACTAACTTGCTGTTTTATTTTTTTTAAATAAAAATTCCTTTGATCAGTGCACACGTGTTGTGGTCCACTGCCCAGAGTAGTGCTAGGCTTGCGGTGCTAGATCTGAAAGCTTTTTTACAGTATGATGTGACCAGTACATGATGGTGAAAGTAGAAGGCTTTTTCTGTAGAAGGAGGAGGGGTGTGTGTATCTATAATCTTTGTTTATATAGATTGAAGGCTGTTTATATACAAAAGGCTATGCATATAGTTCTCAACTGGAGATATTTGTACTATTATTGCTATGGCCTATTCTCACTAGTACAATTTTCCTGAACATTGCCCCGCTGCACAGTTGAGCCTTCCTAAGCTGATCTGATTACAGCTCTGGAGCCTTGGACAGTGGTTTGAATCTGGATCTGAACTTCACCAGTTTCTGCAGAACTCAGATCCAGGGGTTTGGTTTAGGCCAAGTCCATCTCTAGGATCATGCTAGGTGACCATCCTGTTTTCTCACTGACTGGTTATGAAACTAAACTGAATGTCAACTGATTCCAAACATGCTTATGTTTATATGTTATAAAGTACCTGTTAAACTGGCTCATGGTACATTTTCTATGATTAAACAGCAGCAGCTGCTGAGAATCAGAATCTGATCCTGTCTTTTGAAGCATCCATTTTCCTCCCATACCTTTTGCAATAAGCACTGTTCATTGGTGGTATCATAAGAATCAGATTTTCCCCACATTGGATCTTCACATCCACTGATATAATTTAAAAGGTCACCTGCAAAGGGACTTCAAAGAAATTGGGGTTATGCACTCTTTTGGCTGCTTTCTGATGGATCAAGGATGCCTGAGTGGGTTTTTATTTAAGGTGGAATGTGATGGAGAGTTTCTACTTGCATTTTATCATAGAAATGTCAAAGATGTCAAGTTGGTCATGCCCTAAGAGACCCATTGGATAGACTGGAGTAGATTTATTATGAACTCTCACCCCGTCACTGAAGGGCTAGCAGTGCCAGATCCTTAAAAATAGAGAATCTATCCAGAGGAGCATACTGGGTTGACATCTAT
>NW_017729031.1:90077830-90079353 GCF_001723915.1 Gavialis gangeticus
CTGAGAATCAGAATCTGATCCTGTCTTTTGAAGCATCCATTTTCCTCCCATACCTTTTGCAATAAGCACTGTTCATTGGTGGTATCATAAGAATCAGATTTTCCCCACATTGGATCTTCACATCCACTGATATAATTTAAAAGGTCACCTGCAAAGGGACTTCAAAGAAATTGGGGTTATGCACTCTTTTGGCTGCTTTCTGATGGATCAAGGATGCCTGAGTGGGTTTTTATTTAAGGTGGAATGTGATGGAGAGTTTCTACTTGCATTTTATCATAGAAATGTCAAAGATGTCAAGTTGGTCATGCCCTAAGAGACCCATTGGATAGACTGGAGTAGATTTATTATGAACTCTCACCCCGTCACTGAAGGGCTAGCAGTGCCAGATCCTTAAAAATAGAGAATCTATCCAGAGGAGCATACTGGGTTGACATCTATAATAGCAAACATTGTCTGGCACAAATATTGTAAACTAACTAAGCAAATAGATTGTACTCACACTGATTCAAAGTGGCTTTCTTATCTGTCAGAGTTTCTTTAAATACAAACATACCTGAGCAAGATTTCCAGTGAACAAATCCAAAATCTTCCCTGCAACCCTTACTGTCAGGAGTGGAAGAACTAAAGCTCAACTCCTGATGCTAACTTTGGTGTGCGCACATGGTACCCTCTATGTTGCATGGGATAGAATTTGTTTTTCCAGGTTTTTTTTCCATTTTCTTTTTTACCATAGGAATTAAATAAGCTCCTGAGGGCTTTAAAACACTCTTTAAAACATGGTGGGGGAGGGTTGTTTTTCTAGTAAGAATCCCTGCAGTTAAATACAGGTGAGGCAAAGGACTGCAATGTGTCCGGTTCTGATTGCTGGTGTCACAGGCTGGCAAATGAAACAGTATGATTAGTGCTGGGATAGGGTAGATGTGGAATGAACTGGTGGTATGTTGGGACCTATATAATACAAAAGAGAATAAAGGCTAGGAATAGGCTGCACTACAGTATAGTCTTATAGTCCAGTTGCCATCTCAGCACCTCTTTTCTGGTATGACATAATGTTTTCAAGGGCTCTGTTCCTTCTGGGGTAGATCACGGTTCGCAAAGCAAAATGTAATACACTGCAAGGGAAGGATCTTGTATCCCACTCTGGGATACAGCTTCCCCCCCCCACCCCCCCGGTTCCATTTTTCTTTCCTTCAGGTCTGCATGGCTGCTTGAATCCAAAGGAGCTTCTTAACCCTTTCCTGTCTGATGTGGAGTTTATATGCCCTGACAGAGTGAATTTTGTTTTATTTCATTCACTCTACTCCAACAGGGCAGCTGCTGAAAAATAGCCTGACCCCATTGCCAATAGACAACGGGCATCCCTTTAACTTTCCTCATTCACTTAATCTTCTTTCCCACCCCACCCCCTGCCTTTTTCTTTTGTTCTATATGGGCAATTTTACATATAAAAATTACATTCCTCACACCTCTCATTTAATGTACCAAATCGCCTTTATGCTATAAAACCTGCTTATCCCATTTCT
>NW_017729031.1:90079364-90085352 GCF_001723915.1 Gavialis gangeticus
ATCTTGTATCCCACTCTGGGATACAGCTTCCCCCCCCCACCCCCCCGGTTCCATTTTTCTTTCCTTCAGGTCTGCATGGCTGCTTGAATCCAAAGGAGCTTCTTAACCCTTTCCTGTCTGATGTGGAGTTTATATGCCCTGACAGAGTGAATTTTGTTTTATTTCATTCACTCTACTCCAACAGGGCAGCTGCTGAAAAATAGCCTGACCCCATTGCCAATAGACAACGGGCATCCCTTTAACTTTCCTCATTCACTTAATCTTCTTTCCCACCCCACCCCCTGCCTTTTTCTTTTGTTCTATATGGGCAATTTTACATATAAAAATTACATTCCTCACACCTCTCATTTAATGTACCAAATCGCCTTTATGCTATAAAACCTGCTTATCCCATTTCTTGAGCCTTGGTGTTTCTATAGCAACCAAAGAGCAAGATGACTGCTGGCACAGCAGAGTCAGATCCATGTTATGCCAGTTAGATGCTGTCATGGGCTGGAAACAAAAAGCTAAGACTGAAGATTCTTCTGGTATGTTTGTATTTAAAGCAGCCATCACGTTAATCACAGTAATATAGGCTCGTAGGAGAACCTGGATAAAATGTGAGAAGCTCAGGATCTCTGTAGCACAGGTGTGAGTGCTGTTAAAGCTCTTTGGAGAAGAAACCTGAATGCGAAGCTATGCTTCGGTGCTGCTGCTGCAGCCAAGGGATGTACAAGATGCGTTCCTCACTGTGTCCTCAACACGCTATGGAAGGCTGCTGGACAGCTGCATGACATGAGGTGTCTGCTGAACAGCGGGCAGTCTGTGAAAACTTTAAAACCCATCAGACAGTAAAAACAGGTGTGCCAGGGAGCATGAGAAAAAAAGAATCCTGTTTGCCATTCACTCAGTATATGTTTCCAAACTGTGGACCTGAGCCCAAAGCCTCTGAAGCCAATGGGAACCCTTCCATTGTCCTCAGTAGGTTTGGCCCAGGCTCTTTGGACTCACTACTGTCCTTCCACAGAACAACTGGTGGAAGAAGAAAGGTACACATGGCACTTTGCTAAGTTGATCTCCTATCCTCTATGCTGTGCTAGACCAGGCCCACACCTGGTAGGAGGACATAAGCAAAGGCTGGCTGTTTAGGGGTTGTGAGGTCTAATACCTGCTTAGCTGCTTACTCACTGTGTGATTGTAGGTATGCCTCTTCTCCTTGTATTTTCTCCACCTGCACATGAGCACAGGTCCACCTACCTCCCAGGCTATTGTAAATGTCTGCACAGTGCTCCAAGCAGCTTAGTGTGCTATAAAAAGGGGGGGAAAGTGTCTGAGATCACACTAGGGGATGTCATGTAGACACTTCACACTAGGCTCACTTCCTACATCCCAAGATCGTAGTGCAGAATACCATTCCCTTTACAGTTCTGCATGCCTTACCCCAGCTGTTACCTGGCATCATGAAGACTAATATTGAGGCCACCAGCATAGTGGAATTCAGAAAAAGAACAGGATAATTAGATGGAGAGTCCAGATATTTAGCCATGATGGCAAATACCTAAGCATTTCAGAAGGAAGAAAATCTCTCCTTCAGGACAGAAGCCAACATCTAACTCTTGATGACATAGGAAAAGACTTCCTTTAGGGGTAAGGTATTTGATGATTGCCAACTGCCACATATTCTGTGTGTTCCTTTGAAACCTTAAGTATGGGTTACTGTCAGGGACTGGATAAAGGCTGAACTTGTAGTTGGCTTACCAGCATCACAATTATGTTCCTGTTTTGCAGGTGATATGAGAAGATGGGCCACTCTATAGCCTACTGGCTGACATGAGCCTGAACACAGATTTCCTATTCCACAGTGGCATTCAGCATCACATCTGTTACTGGAGTTAATGCACAACTATGTTCAGCTCCTGGAGACCTCATTGTTGTTCTTATTTTGTTGTTTTCTGTTAATCTAAAATAAATGTCATGGAGCCTGGCAGCTCCAAGTAGCTCCTGACACATGGAAAACAATGTTAAGCTTTGTCCGTTCCTCTTTCATTCAGCCTATTGGTGTTCACTTCCAACAACTAATTTCACCTTTCACCTAAGTCCAAATTGCATCTCTTCAGCTGAGGACTGATGGTGTGAACCTGTCATTTCAACATTGTTTTTCATTTTCCTCTGCCCTGATTCCTTTTCCATCAATGTATTAATATTCTTTAGAGCCTCGCTTTCCCAGATAGAATGCTATTGCTTCTGTTTATGCTCAGTATAGGTCCTCACTCACAATAAGCTATTCCCATTGTTTCCCATGTCCCTGTAGAAGAGATAAGGCTTTCTGTTTCTCCTTTCTTTGTACTTTGTTTAATGCTACCAGTAACTTTCTATCGATGAGCTCTTCTCGCTAATGCTTTAGCCCTGCCTGTGAATTTGGTGGGATTTAAAATAAATTGGCGTTTCCAATTAGAGCAAAATTTAGAAAAGGATTTTGATGCATATAATAAGTCCAAAATTTAGATCTCTATGTCCCATGCTCAGCATGCTGCCTAAACCTGGAGGTACCTAAAATCCATAGACACCTAAGTTCTGATGGTAAATGTCCCCAGACACGTTAGGCAGAGAAGGATGTCGAATGCAGGTTTTCCACATCCTCAATGAGTGCTGACACCACTGAGCTAATAGATAAAAGAAGGGCAGTGACATCACCTTGTCCTCTGATCATGTTCTGAAAGAAAGAGCTTAAGCATCTAACCTTAATCATGTCTGTGAGTCCTGAGCTCAGGAAAATGGCTCTCTGAAGCTAAAGGGAAGGCACCTAAGTTCAAGAGAGGTAGGACAGTGTTTCCTTCTAGGAATCAGGGCTAGTTCCCCATGCTGCATGCTGTTTTTTAGCCACTACCTCTGCACATGCATTGGAGAGGGAGCAACCAGCTCAGCCACCAGCAAGATGGAGAGTGAAGGAACTGAGGAAGCATCTGTCTTCTAAGAAACAAAGTTCACCCCCAGCTACTAGCAATAGTTAAATCTTCATTGTTAGGGTTGTATTCTGCACGTAGCATTGGGGCCAGGGGCACTGCTGGCAATATGTAATAGTAACAATAAAGGGTTTGAATTTTAACTGTTAAAATGGACTTTATTTGTCCTTTTAAGTCTCAAGTAAAGTAGAGCCTTGTGTATACAATCAAAGGTGGGAGTTTGGGCTAAAGGTAGCATACTCCCCAACATTTCTGACACCAGAGAGGTTAAAGTGATTATGCCCCATTTCTACAATTGTTAGATAAGGAATAAGATAATGAATAGAATAACACTTAAAAAAAGCAAATCTTCAGTCTGAAACTTGCTTTAATGCTCCATAACTATACTTAGCTCAAGAGCTGCTTTGTCCTACTTGGGCTGCTCAGCAAATAGCATAGCTTCTCCACCGGGCCGTGGGACTGTAGAAGGAAAACACACATCTTACACATGTGGTAGGGAACAGAACATACCTGTAAAGATAAGTGCCCTGTGGCATGCAGAACTTGAAACCAATGAATCCCATCAGAGCACTTGCTACTGGTACAAGATCCATTTACTTGACTCATGAGGAGTCAATGTGGAGACTCTAAGCCAGAAAAAGAGAATAATGCCAGGGAGGTGGGGAGAGGCTGGATAGGGTGCCAAGACAATCAAGGAGACATTCAATGTAAGGCTGCATATTCAAAACCATGTGGAGGAAATACTTATTCACCTGGTGTTGAAGTTACACTCCCATTGCCACTTAACCACTGAGACTAAGAATGTATCAGGAGTCCAAGAGGGGCTGGCAGTTTCCCTGGATTACAAGAAGATTCAGAATTGTTATAGCTGTGGCTAAAAATATTTGTGGAAGAAATATGAACTTCATGCTTCAGGTGTTGAACTGATCTCTTTTTACCAGGCAGATCTTGAGCCCTTTAGAAGGGACTCGGTGATTTTTCCTCAACTGCTTACAGCCCAGTGAAGAGAAAGTATTATTTATTGTGTGTCACGATACAAGAATTAGGGGTCACAAAATGAACAAGTAGTAAGTTTAAACTAACAAAAGGAAGTTCTTCTTCAGACAGTATGTCATTGGAGTGTGGAACTGATTGGACCAGATGATGTGGAAAGTGACAATTTAGGTAGATTCAAAAAGGGATTGGACAAATTTTTGGAGGAAAGGGGCATTAGTAGGTTTTGAGCACTGGTGTCAGGGTTACTGCCTCTCAGTCACAACTTCCTGGACCGTAAATGCTGGAGCCTGCAAGTGGGAGTGGAATAATGGGGAAAAAATCCTTATCATACCCAGTTCACTCTCCCTTTCAGCATCCACTGTCTACTACTGTGTGACCCAGGAAACTGGGCAAGATGGACCTATTGTCTGACTCAGTAAATGGCAATTCTCATGTTCTTAAAACAAATCAGAGCTACCAACTGCTTACTACAACCTTCCTAATGTTCCCCTCCCCATACCCTCTTCCCACCTTCTTTTGCAGCAGTGACAAAAAGTTCTGCCTGGTAGGCCTGAAATCTCAAGACAATCCCAGGTATGGGCCGCTGCCACCCAGCAAACCATCAGCAGAGGTGAAAGCCCTTGTGGGTGTTCATAGCACAGAGGCTGGAGGGGTAAGGAGGGCTGTTGATACAGTACGTTTCATCAAAATAAATTCACCAAGGGATATGTTTAGAAATGACCTTCCTTAGAATTAATAAATCAGTAGCATGTGCTCAGGTCAGCAAAGAGCGCCACTCATTGTAACAGGAGTCAGAACAAGCAGAAGGCCTTGTGCATATGGAGCCCTTGCAGGACTAGGCCATATGGTCTTCTCCAGAATTGCCATAGTCATTGGTAATTGATTCATGGCACCTTCTCCGGTGCATTAGCTGCGCCATCTTGGCTGGCATAAGAGGCCTCTGGTTCCTTTTATGGACAATTTTCCTTTTCTTAGTCGATTTCCTCTTAATGATCTGGGTCCTGTTTAGCCACTACCACCACTTCCCTTCTGTTTTGAGGACGGCAAATGGATTTGTCTGCATTCTCCCACTTGTATCCCAGGTATCAGGTAAAAGCATACTGGGAGACTACACTCTGTAGCATTGCCTGCATTTGGCTAATTTGGCCAAATTCCTGGGAGCACAGCAGGGTGAGAAGGGGTGTATACTATTGGCATTCTGCCTCCCTCAGAAAGGCTGGCAGAACTGACCACATATCATCTTTAGATCCTGAGACAGTAGCTACAGTCTTCACTCTATCACGGACCCAGCACTATCTCTTAATCCTGAGGCATTTGATCCAATCTTCACTCTATCACCATCTAATCAGTGGCTCAAATAAATCATTAGCGCTTTTGTAAACTTAACCTGACATCTGGGGGGCACCATTCAGATGGGGGAACAGGGGGTGGGAGGGAGGTATTGATTTGTATGCAAAGTGTGATTCATTCTGTGGCAGCAAACCTCCTCTCTGTCACCTTTATTGCTAATAACACAGCATTAGTGAAAATCTGATTAGGCCTTGCATGCATTGTAACAGCCTCCAACCCGTTGCATGTGACTAAATGAGGCCATTTAAAGAAGAGTACTGTCAGCATAATCGAATGAGAGCTAGAGCTCCATTAACTGGCTGGCCTCTTTGAAAAGATTTATAGCACTGGAAAGCTGAAATTACTATTCAAGACAATACCACTGTTAAAGGCTTTGGTGTCTGTCCGTTTTCAATTCAGCACTGATAAAAAGAAGAGGTCAGGGTGATTTGCTCCAGATACAAGGTGCTATTGGTGAAGGGCTGCCTGAGAGACAGCTGTTGTTTGCAACAGTTCCTCTGGGTGCACAGCAGGATATAGGAGTGATCTGGAGGAAGACTGCTCTAGTGTCAGGCATTAGTCTGGGACTCAGGTGATGTAAGTTCTACTCCTTGACCTCCCACAGACTTGCTGGGTGACCTTGAGCAAGTCTCTTAGCTCAGATTCAGGGTAGAAATTTGTGGTGAACAGATTGTCTGATTTCATAGATTTCATAGACAAC
>NW_017729031.1:90090352-90090898 GCF_001723915.1 Gavialis gangeticus
TTCATAGATTTCATAGACAGTAGGGCTGGAAGGGACCTCGTGAGATCATCAGATCCAGCCCACTGTCCAAGAGGCAGGAAGTCAGCTGGGGTCAAATCACCCCAGCAAGATACGCATCCAAGCATTTCTTAAAGGTATCCAGAGTAGGTGCTTGCACCACTTCTGTGGGGAGTCTATTCCAGACTCTGGAGACCCAGACAGTAAAGAAGTTTTTCCTAATGTCCAGTCTAAAACAGTCTTCCAGCAGTTTGTGACCATTGGACCTTGTCTTCCCTTGGGGTGCCCTGGTGAACAACCTCATTTTAAGGGGAAAAACACAGGAAATGGTGGGTTTCCCCTTGCAGGCTGGCAGAATTCTGGTCTGGAAGGGGCTGAGGAGAGTGGGAGTAGGGCAGTCAGGCAGGGGGTGCCATGTGCATGTGTACATGTATACTTGCACATGGCCACCAGGCTGCCTGCAGAGCAGCTCCATGCAGGTAAGTCAGGGTGGAACTGAGGCCCCCTACTGAGGGAGGGAGGGAGTTGGGCAGGGCTGGGGCTGCT
Organism: Gavialis gangeticus; assembly: GCF_001723915.1. Lineage (NCBI taxonomy): Eukaryota > Metazoa > Chordata > Crocodylia > Gavialidae > Gavialis > Gavialis gangeticus. The sequence goes on from NW_017729031.1 coordinate 90,090,896, forward strand.
GCC
>NW_017729031.1:90467291-90468034 GCF_001723915.1 Gavialis gangeticus
GGGCTGTACCTCTTCACCACCTGGCCCTGCTGGTCAATAAGGAACTTTCTGAAGTTCCACTTTATTGCATTCCCCAGGGTGCCCCTGCCTTTGGGCTGGTCCTTCAGCCATTTCCACAGAGGTAGGGCTTCATCTCCATTGACGTCGATCTTGCTGAACACGTCAAACTTCACTCCATACCTTTCAGCAAAGGCTTTGATCTGGGCGTTGTCTCCTGGTTCCTGTTTCCCGAACTGGTTGCAGGGGAAGGCCAGGATGCATAAACCTCTCTCAGCGTATCTGGCGTACATATCGACAAACTGAGTGTAGTTTACGTCCATTTTGCCTCATTTCGAAGCCACGTTGGTGATGATGCAGACATGGCGCTGGTACTTTTCCAGGGAAACTTCGTTGCCATCAATGTCCTTGGCATGGAAGTAGTAGATGGATTTGTTGAACAATATGGGTCCAAGGACAGAGCCTTGGGGGACACCACTGGTCACAGGACACCATGATCAGTGACTTCCATCAATTACTACCCTGTGGGTCCGACCATAGAGCCAATTTTGCAGCCAGTGGATCGTGGTGGACCCAAGGCCACAATTGGCCATTTTCACCAAGAGGTGATTGTGGGATACCAGATCAAAGGCTTTTTTGAAGTCAAGATATATGACAACAATCTCTTCTCCCTTGTCCAGGTGATAGGTCACCTGGTCATAGAAGGAAATGAGATTGGTCAAGCAAGACCTACCCACAACAAACCC
>NW_017729031.1:90468542-90481628 GCF_001723915.1 Gavialis gangeticus
CTCCAAGATGGAATAGACTTAGCTTGTGCATTGAGGATCGCTCCCTTGAGGAGAAACCACTCTTCTTGAACTCCCCTCCCCCTGGGGTCATGGTCCCTTAGGGCCTCACTGACAAGCCTCCTGAGCTTGTCAAAGTTAGCTTTCCTGAAGTCTAAGACTTCCATGTTGCTGACTGACTTGCCAGCTTTATGGCGGATGGTGAAGGTAATCAGCTCGTGGTCACTGTCACCCAGCTTCCCATCGATCACTAGGTCGCCGATTAGGTCATCCCCAGTAGCCAGTACCAGGTTGAGCAGCGCTTTGCCTCTCATTGGCCCATAGACTTCTTGAGTCAGGTAGAGGTCATCCACGAACGAGAGGAAGCTTTGCAACTGCTTAAATTTTGCTGAGTGATCCTCCCACAAGATTTCTGGGTAATTAAGTCACCCATGACAACCACGTTCCTGGAGCATGCGGCCTCAGTCAGTTCCCGGGCGAACTCCTGTTCAAGCTAAGGTCTTTGGGTGGGAGGTCTGTAGTAGACTCCCACTGTTGTGTCCCCTGTGCTGTGTTCCCCACGGATTTTAACCTAGAGGGTCTCCAGTCATCCACCCTGGTCGCCAATATCAGCTTGCAGAGATGCGTAGCTAATTTAAAGCTAGCTCAGACATGTCTACATTTGTGTACCAATTCAAGCATAATCTTAGTTAGGTGTGACCTAGCAATTGTACCCCTGCTCTTCTGGCCACTGAGTTGTAATCTTCTTCTCTGAAGACCCTGTCTTCCCATCCTGTCTGGGCTGCAGAGGATGTGTCTCTAAGAAATCTGGCAGCCCTCTCTCTGTATGTCTCTATTGTATCCCCCACACTCTTGAAAGCACTGCTTTTGAACATACCCCACCCACCTTCTCGTGCTTCCATGGACCAAACCTGAATATGCAGTGGTAAAACCTCTCTGGGGATGCCCCACGCAGCTTCTTGCTAAGCCTCTATCTCCAGCATGCTTGAAAGCAGCCATGGGGACATTCCCCCAGCAGCATCATTGTTGCATTCCTGGATATTATGTGTAGGGCAGGCATGCTCCATAGTAGCATACCCACAAGCCCTGGAGATGCAGTGTAAACATACCCTTTGTTCACTCTGTCCCCTATCATCTTCTTCTCACCAGCCAAAGAGGTACAATGTCCAAAAGGGACAAAAGTTCAAAGATCCCAACACCTGTGCTGTTTGTTAAGCACCAGTGATAGAGCTATCAAAAACCAATAACTTTGATTGCTGCAGACCAAACACACTGACTTAATTCCTGGTTATCTTTCAAGAAGCAACACAGAGACTAGTATAATGAAAAATATCATTGTTATCTACTGAATAGTTGGGAAAGATGTTAGATAAATCTTTGACAGGTATGATATCTTATTTAACATCAGATTTATGTTGGAGGATGTTTCAAAGCTGATTTTGCCTCAACATTATATATATTTTAATTCTTAAAATGTTTAATATGAGCTTGAAGACCTCGTAATTGCAGATTTACATCAGGTCTGTAGCATGCTCATGGACGCTAGGCTTAAAGTATGATATGAAAGATTTTCACGTGATCACATTTTGCTCCTTATCATCACAGTGCTGGGCACATGCCACTAAGCCATCTGTTTTAAGTGCGCTTATGTGTATGTGCCTAGTGCTATGCTAAGACATTGCATTGGTTAGGAGGCTTAGCATACACAGAGAGAGCTTCACCAAAGTGCCCAAAGTTCAAAGGTAGTATAGATATGTCTTCAAATACAAAGTGATTTCAACAACCTAAACAAAGTATAACCATGAAACCTGCTTAAATCTCTTCTTCAGAAGCCATTTGTTCAAGCTTCACATATGAGTCCTTAAGAAGAATTTTTGTTTAGGAACAGACTGAGAAGTACCACACTGGGTAAGTATAATATGTGTATAGCTGATGTTGACATCTCATGACTTCCGAGCTATATTGAGTTTTGTTATAGCATAACAGAGAGAAGAGGACTGTCACAGAGGCAAGTTAAGGCCCAGGACAAAACAAGCCTATGAGCTGGATGGCAAAAGCGAATGGAGACCAGAGGGTATGCCCTGACTGTTTCAAACCACGTGGAAATCTACAAAATAAAAAAGTAGTAGAGGGGCGCTGCAAGAATCACTTTACAGGGTAATAGTGCATTTGTAAAGCCCTTCACATTTACTGTCTCCAAGGTATGATACTATTTCTCTGGCTAATTTACTTTGCTGCTTAACATGATTTTTCAGGTGGAGGCTGAGTAAAGCAGAGATGGCATATCCCTCGGGCCACCATCTTTCTGCAGGACCAAGAAAGCAACTTTTTACCAGCAGGAAGTTCTGCTACAGCAAAGCCTGATCCCTTTGTACTAAGTGGTGTAAGGTGGGAAGGGGCAGGGGGGACTGGATATCATCTGATATTTGGGCTCATTAAGTATAAACCTGATATCTTCTCTGCTTGTATCATTACTATAGGAAAAGACATTTCATCAAAGAGATGGGAACAAGGCCATAGGGATACAGAACAAATTATTTCTTTGTTTAAAACACTGTAGACATATTTTCCTTGTGTACCGTTTAGATTTATCCCAGGGGTAACTGGAGCCTGCTATAACAAGAGCTAACTCCAACTGAGTTCTGCTAGGACTGAGTTCATTCTGGACCAGTGACTTCTACTATGAAATGTCACTCATACACAGAGCAACTATAGAAGAAACCAGCACTTGTTCTAGGCAAACAGAATGAAAGATTGAAGCTGTCTATACATCCCTTTTGATATTGCATCCTTTCTCCTTCTGCATAACAGATGCTCGAAACCAACAATGGTAATCTCGAAGTTCATCTGTCGTCTTTGTTTTTCATAATAATGTCTGGCTACTGACTTTTCTCATAAGATTTAAGTTCCCTTTTGTGTGCCTGAAATACCCCCAGTACATGCTTATGCAGCCTAGAGTGTTGCCTGTATTTTCCCTCCTCTCATGCTTTGTTCCTATCTACGTTATCTTACGTTTCCTAACCTTAAATTGCAAGTCAATCCCATTTACTTTTTCCTGCTCCAAATTTATTTAAATCTTGCCAAACCAGCATTTATCATCCCCTTCTTGCGTGATTCATTAACCAGGTCATTAGCTCAAATATCAGTATTTATTAACTAGTTTGCTGATTCATTCACAAGGGACATCATAGAAGAAAGTATATAGGTGCTTGTGGAAGAATTGGACATATAGCAGTGGCGATTTGCATTATTGGAAGAAAAAGGCTAAAATATGAAGGTCTTAAAGGTAGTGTTATTAGAGGATATGATATTTAATATGGTAGAAAGAGTGTCAGGGCAAGGACTCGATGAGTAGGATGATGTAAAAAATGAGGGGCAGGAGTATCTTGTGTAGGCTGGTAGCATGAGTTTGGCATCAGGAACAGTGGAGGATGGAGGTAACAATAGTGTAGAGGAGAGAGCCTAAGTGGGTAGAGGAGATTTTTCAAGGGGTACACAGAAAGCATGTAACTTTGAACATAGAACAGCAAGATTTGAATGTGACCTAGATGCATGAGAGGGGCTAATGTGAAATGACAGGTTACAGACCTGAGAGAGAGAGGAGATGGTAAAGTTGTTATCAGGGGAATGAAAGAAAATAAAACTTCAGGTCAGATATACATAAAGGTCAGATATACATAGGCCTTATGTCTGAAAAGGTCTAACTTTTCAGGATCTGTGTCTTTTAGTGGACTTGCTTTTTGCTGGCTTCCTGAGGAAGCCAATCCCCCGGGGGGTTGAGTGGGTGTGAAATTGCTCAACACTGGAAGCACATGACATTTCTTTCCTACTCATTTCAAAATCGGAGGAAGAATGCTTTCTCCAGGGACCCTCCATTTAGCAATCTTGGCTGGAGTTTTCACACTCAAAATATCCAGAAATGTACGAGCTTTCTCTTGCAAGATTGCTGTCTTAATGTTCAGCGTTTCTGCAGTTTGATGCAAGAAGCGTTCAAGTTATTGATCTTCAGAATGGGGATTGGTGTCACTGCCTAATCTAATGATGAGGAACATTCCTGGGAAGAAGATGGTGGTGGTTGTTGTAGCCCCCCTGTTGTCTCTCCTGCTTCCGTGGGCCTGGCTTCTAAGGTGAAGTGGCCTGGTTAACGAGTCCATCAGGGAGTGACATTTCTGATGGTGAGAGACTCTGATGGAACAGGCCAAAGCAGCTTGTATTGTGAGACAAGAAACCTCAGCCAGGGATGGGCTGGAGGGAGGAGGGGTACCGCAGGGCAGAGTGGAGCGCAGGCAAGATGCTGTTGTGAGAGAACGTGTCACTGCCAAGAGTCACTTTCCTGCTCTGCAGCAGCCGCTGAATGAAGAGCTTTTGATCTTCACTCGCCACGTAAAACTGCAGTGGCTGCAGAGCCAGGGAAGGGTTAACCTGGCTCTGGGAAGCAACCTGTCCTCTTGCAGCAGTGCGCTGCCCCCAGCTCTGCTTTGACTCATTTTTTTAAAATCCTAGATCAGCTGCTGATCCAAACCAAGTCAGGGACTGACAAGGAAATGAAAGGGATAAAAACTGGAGTAAAAGGGATGTGCCTCCCACAGAGACAGTCTCACTGGGAAAAGGTGTTGGTCGCACCACTCCTTTATACGGATTAACAGGGAATGGAGCTGTGGTAGTTGGTTGTCTTCATGCTCATTTATTTCCGAAGCTTATAAACATTGGGCAAACTTTGGGTGTAATTTAACAGAGAAAATCTGGATTAACTCTTGATTAGTGCCAGAATTATACTAGTGAAACAGCAATGTTTGGCTCACCTACTTGTAAGTAAAGCCTTCCTTTTGCTTCTTGTTTTTGGGTAATATTTCTTAGTTTGCATTCTGCAGGGAAAAGTAGGGAGCTGCAATGCGCAGCAGCTGGCAACTTTTTCAAATGACAGGCCAGAATGATCCAGTTTAGGTCAAAGGTGGATTGGCACTGCAACCCAGCTCCTGTCACTGCCCCCATTTCCCACCACCACCTGGCCATACAGCACAGGTGAAGCCCTTACCACCTCGCAGCAACATGGGTAAAGAGCCATTTCCAAAAGCCACTGAAGCTCCTGGTGCCGGATCAGCCAGATTGGCCCATGGACCTTAGGCTGTTGTCCCCCAAGTAGAATAAATGAAGTACACTACAATGAAGCTGTACCACTCAGTGCTCATTTGCAGCCTTTTCACAGAGAAAGAAAAAGTCTAGATTGGAAAGAAAATGTGAAATAAACTCATTTGACATACCTGAGGCAGTTTTTTTCCCATGTTACAATTTATGCCACCAATAAAGACCATGTTGGGCATCACTGGCCTGGGATACTCAAACACAAAGTCATATCTCAGTAGCCAGATTGAGCCATTTCTGTAAAGCGTTGGTAAGTGCACATCTCTCTGGAGAAATTCGGAAGCAATGTCTTGGTATTTGGTATACAAATCTTGGAAAAGTGGTGTCTCGAGGGAGGTAACAAGCAAATTCAGCACTCGCTGGGGAAAAGTCATGTGGTCTGTGTACCTGGTATAGCACCTTGGGATGTAAGAAACAGGGTTGGGACTTTTACAGATTGCATGCTCCAAGCTACATGGGAATCCACGGAAGAAGTACACAGAAGGAATGGACAGATGCTCTGCAAGGATCACCCCGCAAGGCAATGCTGGGTCTGTAAAGAGTGCATCAAATTTACTCTCTTCCAGATACTGTATGAGTTCTCTGTCCTTCAGGAGGCTGTTACAATTGTAAAAAAACATATTAATAACATACATGTTGTTCTGGTATTCCTGAAGAATCGTATATGGAAAATGGACCTCACGAAAGATCCCTTTAGCAAACCCATGGAAACGCTGGAAAAGATCCTCTTGTTTGTAAGGCACTTTATATGTTTTCCTTGTGTATAGCTTTGATTCTTTCAAGAGCAAATTAGATTCTGGAGCGATGACTACTATCTCATGCCCCTTCTCACTCAGCTTCACGACCACTTCGCGCATGCTGAGCCAGTGACTTCCATCCTGAGATATCACCAGCAGCTTCCCACTTTCTGCAAGCTTGAGCAAAGGTAAGAAAAGGAGAACCCCAGCACCAAACAGGTAAAGTTGATGAACTGGGAAAGCCATCGCAGTGAATAGAATAAGACTGCGCTAAATGTACAAATGCTTGAAACTAACTTTTATAAGTAGTTAGCATCACCAACCAGTTAGGCTGATTGCTGCACTTGTGTGAACTTCATAAAATATTACTTTCCTGTTCTTGCAACATATGTTAATCATTAGACTTGCAAAGCATGCAGTGATTTACCTTTTTGGAATTGTTTTTACCATTAACAGAAGTAAAGGTGAAGATATATAGCAGGGAAAGACAATAATCAATTTGTGGCAGATGAGAATTGACCCAAACCATTCCCTGAAACTGAACTGAATTGACATCCAAACCGTTCTATAAGATCCAAATACTATTCTGCACACCACCTTCAGAAGGCAGGGAAAGAACACCACTCTTTTACAGATACAGAAACTGAGCACAGAGATCAAAGGAGAAATTGTGTCCTATCTTCTGTAAGTACTCTGGGTCAGTACACCAGTGTGTGGAGCAGATGATAAGGATAAGACTGAGAGTAGAGCTGGTTGGAAACCACATTTTCATTCTCAGGGAATTCCATTTTTGGTTTTGGTCCAGACCCACCCAGCACCCATTATGAAATTTTGAACATTTTTCCAGAGAAGGGGAAGCTGGAGGGTACAACAGACATCCTTGTCTATTTTACTGGATAGCCACACAGGGGTTGGTTTCATTGGGCAGTTTGGTGGGGTTGGGAGAAATCTGTGCTCCTTGCTGTGGAGCAGATTTGTCAGGGGCTTGTTCTGGTACCAAGGAATGTGCAGCTTTGTGGGACAAAACGCTCCACAGTTTCCAGAGTCCCAGGCCCCAGGCAGATTTTCCAGTGGCATCTGCATCAGAGAGGGTGTCCCAAAGGCCCCAGTGTCACCATTTCTGGGCAGGGCTGGATTAACTCCTTAGTGGACCCCAGGCCAGTTGAGCAAGATGCCCCTCCTCACCCTGGTACTGCCACCCATGGGGAGTGGGGCTCAGAGCCACTGCTAGGAAGCAGCTGCTGCAGCAGTGAAGCCAGCGGAGGGGAGGGGAGGGGAACAGAAGGGATGCAGATGTGGCCATTCACTCCACCACCACAATGGGGAACGACTGGGCACCCCACAGCTCAGGGCCCCAGGCATGTGGCTAGTTTGTCTATGTGTTAATCTCACCCTGATTCTGGGGCAGTTCTGCGCGGCCTGACTCCAGAAGATGGAGACAGAGATCCATCGACCAGAAGAGGTGCTGCTGCCAACTGAACGCTTGACTGATAGAACTGCAAACTTCAGAAAGGAAACTAAAGGAGGCACTTTTGACACAGTCACCCTGTTGTCTCACTTGCCACACTTTGGTTTTATAACTGGACAGGGGGGCTGCCCCTAGAGGGCAGGGGGTTCTTGCTTCAGGTCTTCGGTCCTTGTCTGGGCTAAGGATACCTAGCCTTGGCCCACTTTACTTGGCTGGGCTCCTCTGCTTAAGGTCCAGTGTCCCAGCGCCCTCAGCTCCCGAGCCCCTCAGCCCCATCCTTCATAGGCTTCCAGGCCCTCAGCCCCAGTGTTTTCTGTCTGACACCACAGTCCTTCTGCTGACACAGAGCTCCCGCCAACCCTTCTAGAATGGTTTAGGACCTGGGGTACCCCTGGCACCTTCCTCCACCCCTACACCCACAATCTGGTCCCCCTTCAACACAAAAATAAGAGCATCTGCTCCCAAACAAAAGGTTCCTCCAACCCTGGGCCAACACTACAACATGGCAACGAGATACAATACCAAAAATGATGTCTGTTGTGGCCCATCTGGCCACTGAATTAGAAGAACAATTGGTTTGATCCGAGCTGGCAATTCCAAGGGCTTATAAGCAAAAAAAATGAAAGTTCAAAACCTGTATTCATTGTAATTTGCAGCATATTTTAGAGGGCAACCCCACCTGGGTTTTACTCTCAGGGCAGATCACCCCTGGAGCACAGGAAGATGCAATTTACATCATTCTGTTCCACCTTGCAACCAGGAAGATCAGAGTTGCTTTGAATCCCACAGGCAATTGAAAGGAAAATAATGTTTAATTCCCCCACAACAAATCATAATACTAGAAGTGTTCTCCTCTATCCTAGCTTTTGATTTAAAAAAATAACTGGTACTTTGACAGTGCTCTTCATCTAAGTGTTTCTGACAATCAGATAATCTCAAAAGATTGTTTAACAAGCAGTGATCAAGTCTTAAAACCTTCCTGTGAGAATGGTTCTGATACTACTTTATAAATAGGGAAAATGAGAGTGTTGATTTTGATCCCAAGTAATGATCCCTAGTATTGCTTGTGTCTATATCCTAAATAATAATACAATTATTTATATGGTCATTATTTATGTTTCCTACTGTACCTCTCCTCACATCCTACCTATATTCTGCTTCCAGTGCTGAAAAGTTCATTCAAATGATCATTCTTTGCAACAGTCCAAATTCGACCAGAAGAAACCCAGATTTTGAAACTGTCCTAGCTCCATCTCTGTTTTTGTAACCTGTGATTTGACATTTTTTCTTGTAGAATTGAGGAGAAGGAAGTCTCACTGAATAACCTCTGCTATTTTGAGAGGTCAGTCAGGGTGATAGGCCTTAAATAAGCTACAGGCCCAGCTTTCTCACCTAAGAGAGCACCAAGAATCCAGATAGGACATAAGGGATCAGTTGGAAGTCAGCCCATTGGTACAGGGATCCCGTGGTTCTGTACCTCCAGTCAGCTCTCTCTCATCCTGGCAGTGGAATTATATGGAAGTCCTTGCCAAATAAAACTGTTTGCCTGGAGGAAGAGTGGAGTCCACTGATCAGTTTAAGTCTCCTAGAACCGTAGTGTCTACCTTCATATGCTGGAAGTTTAATCATGGCATTCTTGGCTCTGCTGATAATTCTGTATCAGAGCTACCACCTCACTTAGTGCTAGCAGTGGCAAGAAGATGTCTGGTTCCTCTTCAGTCTTTCTGGTTTAATAGCAGAGTTAAGGAGGACATTCAAGGCAAAAAGCCCTTCAGAAAATGGAAGGCATGTCCAAATACAGAAAACAAGAAAGCTCAAAACTCTGGAAGATCACGAGTAAAAGTGAAATAAGGCAGGCCAAAAAATAAGTTGAAAAGTACCTAATAAAACTTTTTTAAATACATCAAAAGCAGGAAGCCAGTGACAGAATCAGTGGGTCCATGAGATGACCAAAGTCTAAAAGTTGCAAATAGAGATGATAAGGCCACAGGAGAAAAGCTGAATGATTTCTTTGCATCAGTTCTTATTGCAGAGATGGGGAAATACCCATCAGGGCGGTGCAAAATGGAAGCATTCCGTATCGACTTTTGTTTCGAATTGAAACGGCTGTTCTGTTCCGTCCCGTTCCGTCGAAACTTTTGCTGTTTCGACCCTGTTTCAATGTTTCGCCCATAGGATATAATGCAGAAGGTTGAAACAGGCTTTAACTTTGTCATTTCTGGCCTGATTTGGGTGACACGTGCCGTAATGATAGCCCCTTCTGAGGGCATGAAGCACGCCGTGTTTCAAGAAGATAGGTGCAGGGGGTTCAGAGATCGTGTACCCCAAAGTCTTGAGAGCAAAACTCATGTCACGTGTATGTGTTAAGCCACAGTGGGGTTGACACTGCAGGCGTGGTAGCCCCTGCTGAGGCCACAAAGCCTGCCAAGTTTCAAGGAGATAGGCATAGGGTGTTCAGAGAAACTGCACCCCAAAATCCTGAAAGCAAAACTTATGTCATGTGTATGTGTTAAGCCACAGCGGGGTAAAAACTGCAGGAATGCTAGCCCCTGTGGAGGCCACAAAGCCTGTTAAGTTTCAAGGAGATAGGTGCAGGGGGTTTGGGAGAACTGCACCCCAAAATCATGAAAGCAAAATGCATGTCACCTGTACGTGTTAAGGCGCAGTAGGGTGAAAGCTACAGGCCTGCTAGCCCCTGCTGAGGCCATGAAGCTTGCCAGCTGTAAAGGAAATAGGTGCAGAGCTTCTGGGTTCCTGAACCTGTGGCCACAGGCAGGCAAAACTCGTGTTATGGGTGCTTGTGCAACTGTGTCTGTCTTGGGGCAGAATGGGGGGACGGGGACACCACTGAAGACTGCTAGGCCTTGCTGTAGCCACAAAGCCTGCCAGCTGTTAAGGAGATAGGTGCAGGGGTGGTCTGGGCCCCTGCATCCCTAGCTGCTCACAGGCAAAACTCGTGCCACTGTTGCCACAGTTGCTTGTGCAACTGCTGCCTCTCATCAGGCAGCAGGACTGAAGATCCCCCATCACTTGTCACCAAGACCTGGGGGTAATAATTGACCACAGTATGAACATGAGCCAGCAGTGCAATGCTGTAGCCAGCAGAACCAACAATACCTGGCATGCTTCAATTGATGAGCTGGACCTCATTTAAGTGACAACAGAAGACATTTTAGGACAAATCAATTAACTAAATACTACTAAGTTACCAGGGCCAGATGCCATTCTTCCAAGAGTTCTGAAGTAACCCAAAGGTTAAATTTTCAGAACTATTGATAATAGTACAGAACCTATCATTATAGATGACCTTTGTGCCTATCTTCAAAAAGGGCTCCACTTCAGGAGTTTTGGTGAGCTGTCGCAGGTGGGGTCTGCAGCCCCCCCCCAACTATGCCAGGTTATCACCCCCACCTCAAAAAAAACCAAAACAGTTCACCAAAACTCCCTAAGTGGCTCTGTCCCATGCATGGCCAGGCAGGTGGACTAGGGCTGTGAGCGGTGCAGAATGGCATATGGGAGCAGGAGAGTGGGTAATGTTTCACGGGGCCAAAAGAACATGGGGCTAGGGCCCGGGGCAAAGCCATGACCTGTTCCTGGCATGCCCCTGCCTATTGCTGGAACCAGTGCCTATCACATCACAAGGACATGTGGGCAGCAGATTGTGGCTCTGTCCTAGGGCCTGACCCCATGCTGTCACCACCCTGCAATCTCAAACCCAATCCCAGCCCCAGCCCTGGCCCCATCCCATCCACCTGGCTGTGTACAGATCCTGGACCAGTCTCCATGGAAACCCTGCCCACCACTCTGTCCAGCATCCCCAGCAATGGGTGTGGGACAGTTGGGTCAGGGTTTCCAGTCAACAAGGCTGGGGCTGGTGGTGGGGGACTAGCAGCAGCAGCTGGAAGGAGCCATCACTGTGGGGGCTGCTGGGAAGCAAGTTCATCTACCACAATGCCCTAGCCCCTCTGTACGCCCAGGCATGCTGGGACCAATGCACATGACATGGCCCAGGCTGCCCCGTGCACCTAGGTCAGGCAGGGCCAAGGGACCTGCCGTGGACCAGAAAAAATCTGTTGTCAGGCCAGATCCAGCCTGCAGACCATTTATTGTCCACCCCTGTTTCAGGAACTACATACCAGTACGAGTCACTTTCATCCCTGGCAAGTTGGTGGAATCTATAATAAAGAATAAAATCAGAAGTAACATGCCCAAATGTGATCTGCTGGGGAAGAGTCAGCAAGGTCAGCGTGGAAATTCTGCCTCATTAATCTGCTGGTTGAGGGTGCTACATGGACAAGGGGGATCTAGTTGACATCATATATTTTGACTTTCCAAAAGCTTTCAACAAGGTTTTTCACCAAAGGCTTTTAAAAAAACTGGGTTGTCATTGGATTGGAGGGAAGGTTTTTCTGGGACAGGGATCTGGTTGCAAAATAGGAAGCAAACTGTCGTGCTAAATGGTCATTCCTCAGGATTGAGGGAGATCAAAAGTGGGGTCTTGTAGAGATCTGTGCTACACCCAATTTTGTTCAACATTTTCATCCATGATCTGGAGGTGCACAGTGAAATCTCCAAATTTTCAAATGATGCCAAATTTCTCCAGGTAGTGAGATCCCAAGCTGATGGAGAAGAGCTGCAAAATAAATCTCATCAAGCTAAGTGAGCGGGCATAAAAATGGCAAACGAACTGTTATTCACCAATCCCAGAATTATTGAACTAGGGGACACCCAATACAATTAGAAAGATATATGTTTAAAGTTAACTACATGATGCATAAGAAAGCACTTTCTCTTGTTAATTTGGGGAATTTGTTGCCACAGGAGATGGTAGAGGCAGATAGCATAGCCTGGTTCAAACAGGGACTAGAAAAATTCATGGATGATAGACCTATTACTAACTGTTGGAGAGAAGACCTGAAGATATTTCCTTTGGCATTTCTAAACTAATAATAATGGATGCCAGGGTAACATGTAGGGCACTCTAGATCAGGGTTGGGAAAATGGCTCACGGGCCAGAATCAACCTGCCAAGATGTGGGGGACAACCTGAGTCTGCCCCAAGGCACGCAGAGGGGCACGGGTGGTACCATGGCTGGACTCTGCTTCCTGGTAGTCCCTGCAGCAGCGACTCTGCCACCACTGGACTCAGCCCCACTGCCCGGGCACCCCAGCCTGTCCACCCTGCACCCACCACCAGGGGTGCCAGACAAAGTAGGTGAGTGGGCAGGCCGGGTCTTCCTGGAGACTGGCCTGCGACCTCCGCAGGTAGAGCATGCTTGGCCAGGCAGATGGGATGGGGCCATGGGTGGGCAGGGAGTGGTGTCTGGGAGTGGGATGGCTGGGGCTGGGGCTGGGGCTGGGCCTGGGATCACAGGGCAGTGATGTGTGGGGAGTGGATTGCAGCTCTGCCCCAGGCTCCAGCCCCATGCTCTCACCTCCCTTAGATCCTGGCCCCAGCCCTGGCCCTGCCCACCCATCCCATTCCCAGACACTGCTCCTCGCCCACCTGTGGCCCAATCCCATCAGCCCAGCCAAGCAGGCCCTGCCTGCAGGGGTCCCAGCCAGTCTCCATAGAAACCCTAGCCATCCCCTCCAACTGGCACCCCGGTGATGGGTGTGGGGTGGATGAGCTTGGGTCATTTGGATCAATTGTTCCCTTCCCCCCACTCCACCCCACTGTACAGGTGGGGACCAGCACACGCAACCCAAACTCAAGCACCCCGGGCTCCCCCATCTGCACTGA
>NW_017729031.1:90486628-90489206 GCF_001723915.1 Gavialis gangeticus
CCACACTGGCCAAGCTCCCCCCTCCTTGGCCGCCGGAGGGGAACTGCTCTCCTGGCCTTATGCTTGGGCTTAAGAAGGGGCCAAGCCCTGCCCCTTCCTGTCAGCTGATCCCCTTGGTTCTCCTAGCAACCAGCACCTGTGCTGCCTTGGTGACTCACAACTGAGCCTCCCCCTTCTCACCACTAGGGGTCTCTCCTGAGCCATTTCTGCTTTTAGGCGCAGGGCACCGAGTGCTCTGTGACACACCTCCCCCCCACACACACACACTGCACTGTACTGGACCAGGTCATCACCTTGCTCCCTACACCAGCCTACAACAGCTCACCAAAATTCCTGAAGTGTCCCTCCAACCAAAATAATTTCTCACCCCTGCTTGAGATATGTCCAGTTCAATGCTTTCCCTGTAAAGCAGCAGTTCCCAATCCTGGGTCACAACCCAAATGAGGGTCGTGGGGGCAATGCTGGTGGTGCCACACAGAAAAGACGAGCTGCGCTGCCTGCTGGGAGCTCCACCACCGCCACCACCGCATCCACTCCCAGCAGCAGGGCGCAGAAAGAAAAGGTTGGGAACTACTGCTCTAAAGTATCCACTCCTGCCAGTCAGAGACAGGATGCTCCACTAGATGGATGTTGGTCTGACCCACTATGGCACTTCTTATGTTTTTAAGGTTTTTAGTCAGGAAGTTCTTGCTGCTCAACCAGGCATGTTGGGTGATACTGTTGCAGTACATAGCTGCTGACAAGGAATAACTTTCCACCCCAGGATGCAGGAAGCTTGACTGGAGCCCACATCCCCTGCATGCCCATGTCATGATTGGCTCAGTATTGATACAGGACAAACAGCTTCTTTTTCTCAGCACAGTTTAATCCTCCAACAAACATAACATTGGGCATAACTGGCCTGGGATAATCAAATACAAAGTCATCTCTCATTAGCCAAATGGAGCCTTGATCTAAGAGCTTTTGAATGGTCACTTCCTTCTGAAGAACCTCAGATGCCAGGTTTTCAAATGGTGAAACAAAAGTATAACAAACAAACTGTAGCAATACACTATGTAACAGGTTGTATACTCGCTGCAAAAATGTCATATGATCTGTGTATCTTGTAAACATTCTCGGGACATAAGAAGATGGACTTGGACTCTGAGATGCCCTTAATACCAATTCACATAAAAATCCACGCACGACAAACACAGAAGGGAGAGACAGATATGTAGCAACTATGGTCCCACATGCAAAAGTAGGATCTGTGAAAACGGCATCAAATTGATTTTCTTTTAGGTACTGTATTAGTTCTTTGATGTTGAACAAAGTCTTGCACCCTTGGAAAAGCATTTGGAAGGTTTCAGCTAGACTTTCATATGTTGAAATGATAATATTTAAAAAAGCCTGGTCAAGAAAGCAATCATGTCCCAAAGTCTTCATTAATGCTTCCAAGTATTCCTCATTGTAGACCACTGGATATAGTTTCTTTGTGAAATTATTGGGTATTTTCAAAAGCAAACTTGTTTCTGGTGCAACCAGGACTATTTCATGTCCATTCTGATGGAGCTTCTGCAGTACAAGATGCATGCTCAGCCATGCACTTCCACCGGCAGGAATCACCAATAGCTTCCCACCGTAAGCAAAACCCAAAAGTATTAGCAAAGGAAGAAATTTCATTACAGGCTGATGAAAAGAAGATCTAATCCTAAAATCCATTGCAATAAGTGCAAAACAAGAACAACAAATTCTGCACCGGAGAACTTTAGGACAAAGAATTAAAAGTAAAAAGAAGAGTCTGTTTCTGTGTCTGATTTACTGTCACTGCTTTTAAATTTCAGTAGCTTGTCAGGCTGGTGTTTACTGTCCTGTTAATTGCACAACAGCACTCAGGAAAGTCTTTCCAAACAATGTTATTTTTTCATTGGCAGCAAGAAGAAACTTTGATCTCATGTAAGTATTCATAAATGTAATGAATAGCTATCTCTTTTCCACATGAACTTTTATCTGCAATGAAGTCGGTTGCTAATTTATTTAATAAATAAAGTTAGGAAGATCATTCATGTAACTAGAACTGGGCAGATCATTTTTTCAACTGACTAGCTGTTCCAAAAAGCCAAAAACACTTTTAGGGAACTGAAATGTTTAAAAAAATTGGAGTCAAAAGAAACATTTTGTGTTACAACAGGATTTTTAACTTGTCTCTCAAGTGCCTAGCAAACCTCTGGTGCTCTTTTAAGTCTCTGGATCAGAGATAGTATAGTTAGATCTGTTCCAAGTAGTCTCTCATTCAGAGAGATCTGTTTATGTAGTCTTTGATCCAGAGAACTAGAAGAGCACCCAAAAGGTTTGCTAGCACTGAATGCCTTGATGGAAACTATGTAGGAGAAATCAAACAAAAACTGTGTAGCACAGTGGTCTCTAAACTTTGTATGGTGAAGCTCACGTTTTGTAAGTAAAGGACACCCCAGGATCTACTGAGATTGACTGTCAGAGGCTTCACGATCAACCAGTCAATTGAGATTGACTAGATGGTGACCACTGGTGTGAGAAGGAACACATGGAAAATCAAAGACAAAAATACCCAGTTACCTGT
>NW_017729031.1:90494206-90494739 GCF_001723915.1 Gavialis gangeticus
TTGTTCCCAGCTTCCTCAAGTGACATTAAATGAGTCATTTGGCCACCTTAAATAGGAGGTGTTGTCACAAACTACCATTCTTAGCTCCTACCCGAGATGCTGATAAAGCTGTTCCTTAGCTCGCCAGATTAAAGTCCGTCCTTTTTAAGGCAAGGACTGAGCTGGTTGGAACCTGGAATTTCTCTCTGCAGGTAACTTGACTGGTTCTTGAAAAAGGTAGTTTTTGCCCTGGATTGGAAGAAAAGATAAAAATGGCCAGATTTTCTCCAGAAAAGGAATTCCTTACTCCCTGTTCCCATCCCCCCACGCAATGTTTTGGGGGAACTGAAATGTTTCCTTTGCATTTTTTAAAAACAAAATGGAGCCCCTTCCTGGAGAGATTCCTTGTGCTGCCCCAGCTCTGGCTCCACCCCACCCTGCGTCCCCTCCCCCGTGACCTCTTGGGGTACAAGCAGTGGCGGGAGCTGCCTCCACCCACATCCTCCTGGATGAGCCATGGCTCTGCTCCACATCCCGCCCTACCCCAGCTGGCT
>NW_017729031.1:90499739-90502265 GCF_001723915.1 Gavialis gangeticus
CTCAACCAGGCATGTTGGGTGATACTGTTGCAGTACATAGCTGCTGACAAGGAATAACTTTCCACCCCAGGATGCAGGAAGCTTGACTGGAGCCCACATCCCCTGCATGCCCATGTCATGATTGGCTCAGTATTGATACAGGACAAACAGCTTCTTTTTCTCAGCACAGTTTAATCCTCCAACAAACATAACATTGGGCATAACTGGCCTGGGATAATCAAATACAAAGTCATCTCTCATTAGCCAAATGGAGCCTTGATCTAAGAGCTTTTGAATGGTCACTTCCTTCTGAAGAACCTCAGATGCCAGGTTTTCAAATGGTGAAACAAAAGTATAACAAACAAACTGTAGCAATACACTATGTAACAGGTTGTATACTCGCTGCAAAAATGTCATATGATCTGTGTATCTTGTAAACATTCTCGGGACATAAGAAGATGGACTTGGACTCTGAGATGCCCTTAATACCAATTCACATAAAAATCCACGCACGACAAACACAGAAGGGAGAGACAGATATGTAGCAACTATGGTCCCACATGCAAAAGTAGGATCTGTGAAAACGGCATCAAATTGATTTTCTTTTAGGTACTGTATTAGTTCTTTGATGTTGAACAAAGTCTTGCACCCTTGGAAAAGCATTTGGAAGGTTTCAGCTAGACTTTCATATGTTGAAATGATAATATTTAAAAAAGCCTGGTCAAGAAAGCAATCATGTCCCAAAGTCTTCATTAATGCTTCCAAGTATTCCTCATTGTAGACCACTGGATATAGTTTCTTTGTGAAATTATTGGGTATTTTCAAAAGCAAACTTGTTTCTGGTGCAACCAGGACTATTTCATGTCCATTCTGATGGAGCTTCTGCAGTACAAGATGCATGCTCAGCCATGCACTTCCACCGGCAGGAATCACCAATAGCTTCCCACCGTAAGCAAAACCCAAAAGTATTAGCAAAGGAAGAAATTTCATTACAGGCTGATGAAAAGAAGATCTAATCCTAAAATCCATTGCAATAAGTGCAAAACAAGAACAACAAATTCTGCACCGGAGAACTTTAGGACAAAGAATTAAAAGTAAAAAGAAGAGTCTGTTTCTGTGTCTGATTTACTGTCACTGCTTTTAAATTTCAGTAGCTTGTCAGGCTGGTGTTTACTGTCCTGTTAATTGCACAACAGCACTCAGGAAAGTCTTTCCAAACAATGTTATTTTTTCATTGGCAGCAAGAAGAAACTTTGATCTCATGTAAGTATTCATAAATGTAATGAATAGCTATCTCTTTTCCACATGAACTTTTATCTGCAATGAAGTCGGTTGCTAATTTATTTAATAAATAAAGTTAGGAAGATCATTCATGTAACTAGAACTGGGCAGATCATTTTTTCAACTGACTAGCTGTTCCAAAAAGCCAAAAACACTTTTAGGGAACTGAAATGTTTAAAAAAATTGGAGTCAAAAGAAACATTTTGTGTTACAACAGGATTTTTAACTTGTCTCTCAAGTGCCTAGCAAACCTCTGGTGCTCTTTTAAGTCTCTGGATCAGAGATAGTATAGTTAGATCTGTTCCAAGTAGTCTCTCATTCAGAGAGATCTGTTTATGTAGTCTTTGATCCAGAGAACTAGAAGAGCACCCAAAAGGTTTGCTAGCACTGAATGCCTTGATGGAAACTATGTAGGAGAAATCAAACAAAAACTGTGTAGCACAGTGGTCTCTAAACTTTGTATGGTGAAGCTCACGTTTTGTAAGTAAAGGACACCCCAGGATCTACTGAGATTGACTGTCAGAGGCTTCACGATCAACCAGTCAATTGAGATTGACTAGATGGTGACCACTGGTGTGAGAAGGAACACATGGAAAATCAAAGACAAAAATACCCAGTTACCTGTGGCAGACAAGGTTCTTTGGGTAAATGTGATATCTTTTATTAAACCAACTAAATAGTTGGAAAAATTGGGTGCACATTTCTCACAAGACAGCCACTCTTTCTCCAGTCTCTCAGTTCTAATCCTCAAAGAGAATTTGCAAAACACCTTTCGTAGATAAGCCTATGAACTTCACTTCATAAATCTACCAGTTATAAAAAATCATGGACTAAATATTCCAACAATTTGAGTTGGTCTAATGAAAGATATTGGATTTACCCAAAGAACCTTATCTGGACTAAATATAGGTAGAGGTGCACTGATACATCGGTCCAATATCAGATTGGCACTAATATACAGAAAATTGGCTTTATTGGAAATCGGTCCAATGCAGCTGATAATTTGGCCAATAAATGCCTGTGCATGCATGCAACTGCAGCACAGCATGCAGGCAGCAAGGAGTGCAGCCTGGCAGCTTGAAAAGCTGTGTGCAGCTGGTAAGTCTGGTATGGTGGAAGGGGAGGAGGGAGGGAAAGGGTGTGGGGGGGCAGATCAAAGCCCCCTGCGGTGATGGAGAGAGGGAGGGAGGAAGGGATGGAGGGAGTGGGGCAGGGGCAGGGACAGATGATGACCAGCTGGGGTGGGGTGGGGTGCAGGATGGAGCC
>NW_017729031.1:90502922-90521091 GCF_001723915.1 Gavialis gangeticus
GCCTCCACCACCCACCCTGAGCTCAGTCCCCTCCAAGAAGAGCCAGGTGTAGCCCCGGCTCCATCCCACAGCTGCAACCCACCCACCCCACCCTGCGTCCCCTCCCCCGTGACCTCTTGGGGTACAAGCAGTGGCGGGAGCTGCCTCCACCCACATCCTCCTGGATGAGCCATGGCTCTGCTCCACATCCCGCCCTACCCCAGCTGGCTAGCACCTGCCCCTGCCCCTACCCCAGCCCCACTCCCTCCTTCCCTCACTGTAGGAGACTTTGATCTGCCCCTCCCCCATGCCCTTGGCTTAATAAAAGATATCACATTTACCCAAAAAACCTTGACTGCCTAAAAGTTTGCTAGGCACTTGAGAGAGAAATTCAAATCTCCGGTATACCCTAAAGCACACTAAATGAAACATTTATAACTTTTTTAAATGGGTTTTTTAAATGTCAAAATGAGATATTTTGTCTTTTTTTTCTGAACTTTATTTGGGTTTTCTAGAACCAAATACATTTTCCAAAATACACACACAAATTTATCAAATGTTTTGGTTGAGCCAAATCTGCTTTTTTACAAATAATAAAAAAACTATTTAGGCAAAAAATTTCAGCCAGCTCTACCTAAAAAAAATTTCTCCCACATTCCTTTCATAGTTTTCTTTTACATGGACAGACAGAGGAATCATGTGATTGTTCTTCAATGAACCTCTGATATAATTAGTGAACAGAACATTTCCAGCTCATGAACTTTGTGGGCCAAATCATTAAAACCTGTAAAATGCATGTCGTCTACTTAATTAGAGAAGTATTAGCTTTTTATGAACATCCTTATTTGAGATGATATAGCTATTCAAAGTAGGTAGTCTAGTAGGTATTCCAGACAGGTATTCTCCAATTAAGGAATGTCTGGTAGGGGAAGTGTAAGGTATGTTAATGTGTTGAATCTGCACATATAAGTCTAAATTTACTTTCTATTGAATCTGCTAATGCCAAGTCATTTATAGTTTTACTTTGTTTACGGTGTATTCTGTGCATGCCGTCTGGCAGCACTTTCTCACACTTGTGGCTGGAGTAATTTATTATGAAAGTCTTGAACAGATGTAACAGAAAGCAAAATGGTTTACTCCTCCACTGGACAAAAAGGGCACATCTACACATGCACTTTAATGCAGATTAGCCTATTTTAATGTGCATTAAAGCATCACTTAAAAATGTGCTGTTTAATTAATGTGCATTAGAATAGCCGAATGCACAGTAAGTGTCATTTTAAAAACCATGTTCTTTAGTTAATGAGCATTAAGACAGATTTTAATGTGCATTTTCCTAGTACCTCACAATGGAGGGCATTTTTACACATGCAAGCACCACAGCTCTAGGAGCTTTTCAAAGTGCCCAGCATTGCATCGCTTACAATTGTGTAAGCGGCAAAATGCATGTCAGAAAAGAGCAACCATCCACTTTTGAACTAAAACACATAGAAGGCGGTTTTAGTTCAAAAGTGCACTGATGTGCTTTTTGCTGCTTATACAACTATGAGCAATGTAGAGCTGTGCATGTCAGCTCGCATGCGGAGCGGACTTGATTAATCTGGTGCATCTGGCTCGATTTCTGGCACTTCCAGGCATGAAAATGTATATGTATAAATGTCCAGTAGTACTAGATTTAATGTACATTAACTAAAGCATGTTAATGCATGTGTAGACATGCCCAAAAATCTGCTTCAGTTGTGATACTTTCCTTTACAGTTTTCTGCATTCCCATGCAGCTCTTATTTGAACTAGAGCCAACAACCAGCCAGGGATACAGTGGTTTTATTGTGAATTTAAATTCATGGATCTTAGCTTGCTTCATTATCTGAGTTAATACTGAATTACTATCTTGTCACACAAAAGGCAATATAACGGTGGGTGAGGCACATGAGAGACAAGCTAAAAGTCCCAATGTACCTAAAATCTAACCCAGCAACAAACAGGCAAAGGGGAGGATAGGTTTTAAAAGTTATTCGGTTTTGCTTTTGAAACTGTGTGCTGTTTGCCATTTTCATTCTTTGTTTTGTGTGTTTTAACCTGTCATTGTAAACCAGGGGTGGACAAAATGCAGCCTGCGGGCCAGATGTAGCCCACCAGGCTATTCTATCTGGCTCGCAGGGCCCTTAAAAAATTTAGAAAATGAGTATTTATCTGCCCCTGGCTGCCTGTCATGCGGCCCTCGATGGCTTGCAAAAACTCAGTAAGCGGCCCTCCATCCAAAGTAATTGTCTGCCCCTGTTGTAAACAGTATGCAAAGCTGCCCTAAGAATAAATGCAAAACCTGTCAACACCTCTCTATTGCCACTACAATCAACACTCCCCGCAGTGAGGCCATCAGAATCCACTGACTGTGCACATGTCTATCACAGAATGTGGTACACTTCACCCAATGTAATAAATACCCTCAAGGAAATTCTGAGAGTGAAACTAAATAACCACTAGGCACCAGAGTGAACTCTCACAGAAAAAAACAGAAAAGACAAAGATACCCAATCACCTGTGGGAGAACACTTTTCACAGAACAATCACTCCATTTCTGATCTCACAATCCGTACATTCAAGGGGCATCTACAAAAAGCACCTCCACAAAATGGGTTTGGGAACAAAAATTCATAACTTTACTGAACGCTAAGCACCAGGGATTAAATGTAGACAATGATTTCATGGCTCATTATAACCTAATAGGTGTCTCTTCTAACCTCTTTGTATTCTCAATAGGAAATAATGATCCATTTCTATTTGAATCATCTTGTTCTTTTAAGTAATTAAGTTATCTATTACTACACTTTTCCTGCTTAGACACTACCGCTGATAACTTCTGCTTCTGGTTTGCAGCCCTTCTCCATTCCTCTGGGTACCTGTTCTCTCTTGCATATTGAGTTGAACACACACCATTGTCAATCCGGTATTTAATTTAGATTGAATTGACATATGTCTTAAAAGCAAGCCATTGTTTTATCTGTTATTTTGCCTGAAAGCTTTACTAGCACTTCTCTGAGCTATCCTTTGGTCCATTAAAGGATATCACCCAATATCTCTTGCGTTTCCCATACTTTTGGCATGTAAGTAACAAGATTTTATGTAAGGTGCTTATAGCACGTATACAACATTTTATTTTATTTTATTTAATAATATATGAGACAGCTTTTTCTTCTGCCTACAGTTGATTCCTCCAATTAAAAACTTGTTGGGCATAACTGGCTTGGGAAACTCAAACACAAAATCATACCTCAGCAGCCAGACAGATCCTTCTTTTAGGTGTGCTGAAACTGTCACATCTCTTTGAAGAATCTCCTGTGCAAGCTTGTCATATTCAAAATACAAAAGTTTACAGTAAAAGAGCTCCAAGGCACTGACCAATAGGTTCTTCACACACTGAGTAAAAGTAATTTGGTCTGAATTATCTGTGAACAGTCTGGGAATATATGAAGGAGGATTTGGACACTAAGTAGCTCCAAAATCCATGCCATATGGAAATCCTCTCAGGAAGAAAACAGAAGGAAGTGAAAGGTACTCGGCAAGCATTGTTCCAAAAACTAAAATTGGATCTGCAGGCAAGGGAGGACCACTCACAGCTACCATCCCTGCTCTCCCTAAGGCCACATGTAGAGTGGTGGTTGTGGGAGACTCCCTCCTGAAGGGGACTGAGGGCATGAACAGCGCGTGCCCCCAGTGGCTGGGGGTGGGGGCACGGCTGCGCCAGTGGGAGCCCAGCAACGATGAGCTCCTGCAGGCGCCACCAGCACTGTTGGCGGGGGAGGCATGGACTACCCCCAGATGCTGCTGGTGGTGTTGGCAGTGGGGTGGCAAGTGGCGACCACCCACAGGCACCACCAACAGTGTTGGCAGTGCCTTTTTGCAGGGGATGCACCACCACGCACAGGGGTTGCATGTGCACCCCTATGTACCCCCTACGCATCGACCCTGACTGAGGGCGCAATCTGTTGCCCTGATCCCTTAGCTTGGGAGGTCTGCTGCCTCCTGGAAGCCCATACCCAGGATGTAGTGGAGAGCATCCTAAAACTCATCTGGCCCACCAACCACTACCCTATGCTCCTTATCCATGTGGGCATGAATGACACAGCTCAGAGCAATCTCAGCTGGGTCATGGGAGGCTAAAGGGCTGTGGGAGCAGGGGTTAGGGGTCTGGGTGGCTTCTCGATCCTCCCAGTTTTGGGTTATGGGCTGAGGAGGGAGAGGAGGATTGAGGTAGTCAACCAAAGATTACGGCGCTGGTGTCATCGTGAAGGCTTCAGTTTCCATGCTCTTTGGTGAAAGAGGCAGTGGTCTGCTGGGAAGAGATGGCCTCTACCTCACTGCACTGTGGAGGAAGCTCTTCTCAGCCAGAATGGCTGACCTGCTCAACCAGGCTTTAAACTAAGCCCACTGGAGGATAGGGGGACTACTGCCACAGCAAGCTCACTGTGCAACTTTTGTAAATCCAGCAGGCTAAGGCACTCAAAGGAACCCACCCCTACCCCAGCCCGAGAATGATGTGTAGGGAAGACTAGAGCCTCCAATGGGACACTTACATGCCTGTATACCAATGTCAAGAGCTTGGCAAACAAACAGGAGGAACTGGTCCTCCTGCTAAACAAGAATGACTATGATCTCATGAGATAATTGAGACCTGGTGGGCCTCCACCTATGACTGGGCCACAGGTATAGATGGCTATTCCTTGTACAGGAGAGACTGTGTAGACAAAAGGGGCAGGGGTGTAGCTCTTTATGTCAAGGAAAGCTACACATCCCTGCAAGCCAACATTGGCACCCAGGGTGGACAACTGGAGACCCTCTGGGTTAAAATCCATGGTGAATATGGCACAGGAAATGCAACCACTAGAGACCTCCTAATCAGGGTCAAGAGCTCAACCAGGAATTTGCCAAGGCAGTGCCTGAGGCTGCACACTCCTGGTGCATGGTTGTCATGGGAGACTTCAGCTACCCAGGCATCTCATGGGAAGAGCACTCAGCCAAATCTGAATGGTCACAAAGCTTCCTCACATGTGTGGACAAGCTCTACCTGACTCAAGAACTCTATGGACCGACAAGAGGCAAAGTGCTGCTCGACTTGGTACTGGCAAAGGGGAATGATCTAGTCAGCAACCTAATGATTGAAGGGAAGCTGGGAGACTGACCATGAGCTGATCACTTTCACTATCCACTGTAAAGCTGACAAGTCAGTCAGCAGCACAGAAGTCCTTGACTTCAGGAAGGATGACTTTAACAAGCTCAGGGAGCTTGTTGGCATGGCCTTAAGGGACCATGACCTGAAGAGGAGGGGAGTTAAGGATGAGTGGTTGCTCCTCAAGGGAGCAATCCTGAAAGCACAAGCAATGTTTATCCCATCTCGGAGGAAAAGTAGCAAAAGAGCACAGCAACCCCCTTGGCTCTTCAGGGAAGTTGTGGACCTCCTGTGTCTAAAAAGAAAAACCTATAAAGCAGGGGTAGGCAACGTATTTTGGCCAGAGTGCCAAAAAACACCACAATGCCTACCTCGGAAGATGCCAGAGTGCCTGCATGGCAGAAAAACAAAATGAGGGCAAGGGGTCCATGGCAGGATGCCCTGCTTGTGCCCCCTGCCCCCACCCAGAGCCCCTGCCCCCTAGCCCTACTGCCCCTTGCCCCCACCCAAAGCCCCTGCCCCACAGCCCTACTGTCCCTTGACCTCCACCCAAAGCCCCTGCCCCACAGCCCGGGCTCTGTGGCTGCCAGCAGCTACCCCAGCTCTTCTGAGGTCCTTCTAGCCCTAATGTCTATGAAATCTATTAAATCTGTGAAGACAATATCAAATGTTGTCTCTTTAATATATTTCATTATGTCTGTCTTGTGCAACAAACTCGCACAGCTGGCGAAATGTAAGTGCACTATTTCTTGCATGCTTAGAGATAATATTCAAAAGAGATTGTTCGATGAAGTGAGCTCCTACAAATGATTTAAGGTATAAAAATACATGTTCATTCTTGTAAGGTATTGGATACGTTTTCATTCTATAATTCTCTGACCTTGAGGGCTTCATGTGCAATTCTGCTGCAGTTTCTCCATACTGGGTGCATACTGAGCCAATGACTTCCAACCTGGGGTATCACTAGTGTCTTCCCTCCCTCAGTAGTATTTAAGAGTGCTACTAGGAACAGAAACATGCTGGTGAATTGATATAACATACAGGACAGGTACAGCCATTTCAATGTAAATATCTTCTCTGAAATAATTCAGTTCCGACTTTTAGAGGGTCTTACAAAATTCTGGTTTTTGTACCCCGCTATTTGGAAGAATCTTACTGGCTTCTCTGACAAATATTTAACTTCAAAATAATTTTTGTGGTTATCCTTCAATGTTTAATTATACTGATCATTATTAGCATAGAAAGTTAAGACAACTGGTTCTGACAAGTAAAGTAGATTGCCTCTGGCAGTCCTTCCTCTGCAGTACTCAAGGTCTTCTTTAGCACTGAATCAATGAAGTCCTTAGGGCAGAAGATGCTTCAGAGCCTTGCCATCTCCTCCTGTAGCTCTCTTGCCTTCTGCCTAAGGCACCACTCACATAAATGTGTAAATTAGATTGTTTCTATAATCAATCCACCAAAATTCTTTGAGTGAGTTTGCCAGTCCACAGTATAAAAAAGGTTGGAAACCACTGCTGTAGACTTCAGTGGAACTATTCTAATGTACCAGCTGAGGATTTAGCCAATTTGTATTACTTAACTTGCAATATGTGATTTCTGTATTGTCCCTTTGCAAACGTGGTGTTTATTCCTCCTGAGAAATGGTGTTTTATGGTCTACTCTGGCCAAATTTTGCAATATCTTTATAAGTTTATTTTTTAACTTTCTGTAAACTGAAAATGCAGAGAACGTCGATTAAAGCCAAACCCGTGCTGTGTAAAGTTAATTGGTTTTTGAACTTTTCGTCATTCATAAACATCTACCAGAGTTCATTTCAGTTGAAATAGTTAATTAACTTAACTGAACTGATCCTACAAAGTTCATGAGCCTACAGAATATGTGTCCTCTATCTTACAAATGAATGTGTCCAAGACAAAAATCCATGCAGGTAT
Organism: Gavialis gangeticus; assembly: GCF_001723915.1. Lineage (NCBI taxonomy): Eukaryota > Metazoa > Chordata > Crocodylia > Gavialidae > Gavialis > Gavialis gangeticus. The sequence goes on from NW_017729031.1 coordinate 90,510,000, forward strand.
GTGTTAGAGATCAGGAAATCTGGACTCTATTCCTTACTCTGGAAGAGGATTCCAAAAATAATATAATGAAAAATATATGTGGGAGGGGAGGGGACATGCCACTGTGCATGAAAGAGAACGGGAGGGGGAAATTCTTACCTGATTCAGAACTTATAAAAGTTCCCTGATGCTGTACCCATACAGTTGCCCAAAAGAGGGGTGCAGCCACACTGTTGCGCCCCCTCTGTATCTGCCCCTGATGTCAGGCCCCAGAATTACTGACATTATTGTTGCAGTAGAAGGTGATAGAGAGGTATAGGGTATTTAAGTGTTGTTTGTAATAGAATATGCTTTCTAGTTTGCTGTTGTATTTATATAACAGAGTAAAAAATCCTTTGACTTGGGATTTTAGAGTAAAGCACAATAGTCAGTGATGGAGTGTTGCACAAGAAAACATGGATGTTCTAATCAGACCATGTAAGAACACATGTAAAAGTGTCCTGAGAGTCGAGTTGAAGTCTTTCTTAAAAATGCTTATTTGTAACTTTTCAAAGGTCCAGATTGGGGTCATTCAACAAAAGAAGGACCTCTTCAAACCCAAAATTTCAAAAGATCCGTGCTTTTATACCTAAGAAGATAAAGTGTCAGAAGCATGGGCAACTGGTGCTGCTTTAGTCAGGGGAGGCACTCCCCTGAGACCAGTCCCACTGACCAGGGGGATTCCTCTGAGGCCGATCTCGCTGTCTGGGGGGTGTCCCCCTGTGGCTGATCACACAATGGCTGATCGCTGCGGCCAATTGCTGCAGCTGCTTCCAGGAGTGGCTGCGGCCACTTCTGGGAGTGGCTGCAGCAATCAGCTGGTGCTTGCAGGGGGGGCACTGGCACTCTCAGGTGATGCACCTGCACCCCCGCGTACCCTGTACGCATCACTGGTCAGTAAGGTACGTTCCTTCTTTGCCTGATCCAAATGTGCTGTGTCCCAAAGAAAGATTCATAACTACAAGATAAAGGAGATAGATGGTCTCCTCACAGTGGAGTTATTGCAGCAACTGGCTAAACATGAAGATAAGAACGGACTATCACCCCAACAGTGCTGTTGAGTGCTTTAGAATAGAATCCACCCTCTAACAATCATGTATGATAAATGGGGACAGCTGAGAAACCCAGTTGTCATTCAGGAACCAGTAAAAGGGACACCATAGCAACAAAATATGCATATAGATAGCGATACTTCATTTTTAATAATAAGTAGTGAAAACCCCCAAAAGAGTACAATTTTAGAAGGTTTGAATAAAAAAGAAAGTTGAGTACATCTAGTAAGAAGTTAAGATTTTGGGTTCATAAGTCTACTGCATTGCCAGTTTGCTATTTGTCATTTGGACTGACCCAGCTAGGAGGAACTGGGATTTTATGAGTGGGTGCTCTTAAAGAATAAAATGCCATTGTGGATCTAGTGAATGGACAACTATTGATACAAGTGGGGCAGGGGAACATGGACAGAGTGATTTGTTCAAATATGGTAACTGTTATTGTTGTGGGGTACAGGTGTGCTGCTATAAAGGCAAAAGAGGAGTTAATCTTGTCCCTGTGGCCCCCACAAATTATAGAAATAGATAAGCGAAACCCAACAGGCTGAGCACAGAATAAAATTATTATGTGGAAAAACTGACAAGGAGATTTTAATTGAGGGGCGAGGCCTGCCTCTGCAGCGATAGTACAAATTTCCACAGGAAGTAGAAGCAAGCATAGCAAAAACTATTCAGGCTTTGAAACAATAAGGGATATTAATTGAAATGCTTAGTACTAATAATAGCCCAATATGGTCTGTGAAAAAGGCTGATAGAAAAATCTGGAGATTATTTATTAACTGTCAATCCCTGAATATGGTTATACTGATGACAACCCCTGTAATGGCCAAATATCCAGAAGTCATGGCAGCTATTCAGGAGGGGCAAAGTAGTTCTCAGTTCTTGATCTATCTAATGCATTATTTGCCATACCACTACACCCTGATTCCTAGTATAAATTTGCTTTTACTTTTCCTGGTCAATAGTATACCTTTACTTGGGTGCCTCAACGGTTTAATCAATCAAGCCCCAACAATGTCAAAACTGTGTGATAAAAATGTGGGACCATCTAGATCCCAATGATCAAAAAACAAGTGATATCGTATGTGGTGACTGGGCCCACAGAAAAGGAGTTTTGGGACAGAACAGACAAAGTGTTGAAAATTAAAGAATAGACTAAGTTTAAGATAAGCCCACAGAAGGCTCAGCTGGTGAAAAGCTTGTGAGATAGCTGGGGATAGAGTTGAGTCAATCAGGATGGACACCTCATAAACAAAGGGTGCTGTTGATGTGTAAACTCCCTGCCCCTAGTTATATTACTGCCTTAAGATCTTTCCTTGACTTAACTGGGTTTTCTAGAGAATTTAAAGAGGGATATGCTGAAAATACAGTTCCATTGTATAAATTCCTCAAAAATGGAATGCCTTGAGAATGGGGGCCAGAGAAATCTCAAGCAGTCAAGCAACTAAAAGATACACTGCTCCAAGAGTAGTAAAGATGAGTGACCCTAGGGAGGGGCAGAGCCACTGACCTGGAGAAACAGATATATTGGATGGGATAATATGGAAATACTGGATGTGACAAAAATACTGGAATTGACAATATGGAAATACTTGGATATGACATAGAAACAGCTGTGAGGCATGGAGCACATGTAAGGTGAGGTTGGAGCAAGTACTTAGGCCCTTTTTATCAGGAGGTTGAGCAATGGGCTGCCTCCCACCTTAGAAATACCATTCATATTATTTTCAACAAGGCATGGCAGGCAAGTGAGGTGGGGGTTTAACCCTGAACAGGCAGGTGGCCAGCAGTGAGACCCAGCCCTGAAAGGCCAGCCTGTTACATGTAGTAGTGGATCTGGTTTACCACAACCATTTCATGTTGGTCTATGTAGGCTAAGGATGCATCTATGTATATACATTGTGTAGTTATGTAGTTAGTAGTCAAAAGTTGAATTACTCTGTATCTTCTGTCAATAGCAGCTTCTGCGCGTGCAAATGTATGAATCCAATTTTAACTTTACTACTCTGGCATTTACTGTTCATTTGTTGCTGCATAATTCAACTTTATATTATAATGTTAAATCTGTCCCTACAGGAATGAATTTCCATTTATTATAGCAGCTGCTAAAACATGCAAAAACTGTTAACCGGAAATGCTGACTGTACGCACCAGATAATGGTCTTGGTACAGCATAATGGTAAAGACATCATTTCTGTACTTTAAAAAGTAAAAACATCAGGGGAGCAGCATTGGTGGGAGGCATAGCTTGGCTGGTCTCCAACTGAAACAGGTCTGTTAAATCTTATAATACACCCCATTGTGGTCATTTTAGTGGTTCAAATTGTAGTAATAATATGGATGGTACTTTTATGGATTGTACTTGTCAGTCTGGAGGTGGAGAAATCAAATGAGGGCTATAGAACAGCAAGGCTTTTTTAGCCTAGTAGCCAAACCCCTTATTTAATGTGGGCCATGCAGCAGCACTGCCAGTAATGCCTCTATCAAAGGAAGGTGACCCTTGGGTGCTGAGAAGACTACTTGTTTAATGTTAGTAGATTTTAATTTAAATGCTATTAGCTATAACTATGCATGCAATGTTAGGTTATGTATGTCACTCATATAATTACTTAAAAGGCTTTAATGACCAGGCAAGCCATGATGGAAGCCCTCCTGCACAAAGAATAATGACTGGGACAAGTATGGATTGAGGTGACAAGACTACCATAAAGATCAGTTTCTGCTGATGTTTGCAATCCATTCGGCATAGAGAAAGTGGAGCTTGCAGCACCCAATACCAGACCCATGCCATAAAATGGTAACAGTCTGACTCTTGAGTCACTGCCAGTTATGTTTTTTATGTGAGGATTGTAAGGCAATGCTATGTACTGTTGCTAGGCATGCTCATTTTCAAGAGGCCTAAGCTACAGAAAGTGTGGCCAAGGCAGAAAGACTCCAGAAAGCCTGTGTTTGAGTGACCATAGAGTAAACTCTTGCAGATGCAAAAGGCTGGCTTGGTCAGCTAAGCAAAGGAAGCCATCCATGGGCATGTCCAAACAAGTTCAGTTTACAGTGATGCAAACAGGACATAGCAAACATGCAACTGTGTACCATACTGCAAATCTGCAAATTTGCAGCTCATTGCCAAAATTTGATACCGTCATGTCCTGGTATTGAAAAAAAAACACTGTAAAAAGTGGTATGGTACACATAGCAGCAGCATGTGTCACCAGAAATGGAGTCTGGCTATCTACAGCCATGCTCTAGCTGCCAGCCAGGCTCTGTGTGGCCAGATCAGCACCACTTCTGCCTTGGGAGGTCCCCAGAACCCCAGGTAAGACTGCTGGGGCCAGCACAGAACAACTGGTGTCTGCCTGGAACAATCTGGTGTGTGTCAGTGCGCGTGCAGCGGCATGCCCTGGGGCACAATTTGTGCTATGGCAAAAAGACATCTTTGGGTGTGGAGATAAGCCCCATAATTAGACATATTCAGATAGAACATAAGGCCTTAAGGAGTCTATAAAAACAAAGCAGCCACATCATTCCACAATGGGAAGGGAAGGAGATAAGAAATCCTCCCTATTGCTCCTTTGCTTTGTCAAGGATATAAATCCTAACTAAGTAACACCTTCCAGGTCCACAAGAAATCTAGTTTAATTCCATTCCAAAAGTTTCAGTGAAACCACTTTAAACAGAACCCAAGACAATTCATTAGGATATTAGAATCAGCCATCTATAAATACTGAGTATGAGTTGGAGGGGGTTTTGGGAACTTTTATGCAACACCTGTGGAGCCATCTGGAGGACCCCCTGGTGACAGAGACTGAGAACCAGGCTAGCTTCACTTGGTGGTAGCCAAGACACATCATGTAAGATCATGCTTTGCTATTAATCCTGCTTTGTCAATTAATTAATAAACTTTTTACATCAGTTGGAATGACCCAAGGGTCTGTTTTGAATTTTTCACCCATCCACCCTATTTAAAGTTTGTTAACAAGAATGAAAACAAGAAGGGATTATCAAATGGTATGAGTAGACTATTTTTAAACAGCAATATACTACACATTAAATCAGAGCTATATTTGAGTTAGCAAACAATATACAGAATATACTGAGGGCTGTAAGTTGGTGTTTGAGCTTGCAGATGGGCAGAGTTTTCTTTCTCCCCAATCTACACAGAGAATTCCCATTGATTGAAATGGCAGTTAGATGCTAGTATCCAGAGAAATATGAATTCCATGTCAGTCTGTGGAAAGATTGTGCCCAAGATGAGTTGAATTAAATAATACTCAAAAAGCACCCAATGATACTAAATGTCATAAACTATTTATACCCATTGAATTTTGACTTAAGGATTTCATATTTCAATGTTTAATGTGGGGAGAAAGAAAAACAAAACATACCTCAGATAGTGCTTTTCTTCCAGCACAGCTTATGCCTCCAATGAAGACCATGTTGGGCATCACTGGTCTGGGATACTCTAACACAAAGTCAAATCTCAGTAGCAAAATGGATGCAGAATTCAGAAGGTCCAACACTGTCACCTTTCTTTGAAGAATTTCAGTGGCAAAGCTGACAGCTTCTGAATAGAAACTATCACAGTAAAAAAGTTCTAAGAAGTCAACCCATACATTTTTAAGTTTCTGAGAAAATGACATGTAGTCTGAGTTCTCTGTAAAAAGTCTTGGAATATAAGACAGGGGATTTGGACACTGAGATGCATGGTAGTGTAAACTACATGGCAATCCTCGCATGAAAAGCACAAACGGGACTGGAAAATAATTAGCAACTATTGTTCCACACACACTTATGGGATCAGTGAGGAGAATATCAAAATCACTCTGTTTCAGATACTGCAACAGTTCCTTGTTGTTGAACAAACTCTTGCAATGAGAAAAAAGCAAGTTGAAAAAGGATACTCCAGTTATATATTTGGATATTATATTCAATGGAAAAGGTTGTGCTATTAAACGAGTATCAACAAATTCCTGTAAGGCAGCATCTAGCTCTTCCTTTGTATAAGATACTGGATACATTTGCATGGTATACCCCAATGCTGTTCCCATTTGCCAACTTATTTCTGGCATAACAACTACCACTTGGTGTCCTCTCTGGCTGAGATTTTCCACTAGCTGCCTCATGCTGAGCCAGTGGCTTCCATCCATAGGCACCACCAGCACCTTCCCACCTTCTAAAAATCCAGCCATCATAAAGAGAAACAGTGCAGCATACTGAGAGCGGAGTAGAAGGACAGGTGCCATCTTCCTGCTGGAACTTCAATCCTAAACAAAGATCTGTTTTCAGCTTTTAAAGATGTGCTTCTGCAGGAAGTATAAAGGTCTAACGGTGCTGCCAGATTTTACTATCTTCTAGTTAATTGTTTACAACTTTTGTTTAAACTGAGATTCTTGAAATGAACATTTTAAAGTTTGCAGGTGTAAGGGCACTCTGATTTCAAGATTTTATCAAATGATTAGAGAAAACTAGCTTAACACTGCTTTTTTCTGAGTCAAGTAAACTGAGTTCAGCAGCGTTCAACTAGGAATGAATTTGCTCTATACTCCATTTAGGGAGTGTTTCTCAGCTGTTTAATGACTTTAACCCATCTGCTTTGGTTAAAGCACATTTATTAAAGCAAATGATTGAAGGAACTGTCCTCATGGGCGCCTGGTGCCTCCTGCATTTGCAGGGGCACCAGCGGCCAATTGCTGACTGGGAGCGGGTCCCCCCAGTGGCTGATTGCCACCACCAGCAGAAGTGCCAGTGGCAAACCCCAAAGTGCCGCCGGCCTTTCTCTCAGTGCCTCCACAATCAGCAGATAGGAGGCATTGCCTAAGAAGCACACCACCACAGAGGGTAATAGAGCATCCCATCACCCCTCTTGTGTCTTAAAAGCCTAACTGAAATTGAGAAAAAAATACATGCATTCATTAGTTACAACTTAATCACTGAGGACTGCCTGTTGAATGGGAATTCTAGTAGGACATCACCCAGCTTTTTGTACGCTCATGTTTTAGGCACAAGAACCTAGTGCCACACGAGATGCCCCCCTGGGGGCTGCTCAGTATCCTCTTGTCCTTCATTCCTGAACTATCTTGGAGCTCTCCTCTTGTGGCTACAGGAGGCATGGCTCTCTTTTGGAAGAGAATGAACAGTTGTTTGGGGTGGCCTATTGTCAATGCTTCTCTCAGTACTGTTTCAATTGTGCAACTGTATTAGAAGTTCCTGTCTAAACCTTTGCTCCAGCCACAAACTATGATCAAACTTCTTCCTGAGTTCCTTAAAACATTCTAACATTTCATTAGTCCTGGTTTCCATAAGATAGAAATTCAGTTCCTCCCTCCCCATTAACCTATTGAAGGTATCCTGAATTTCAGATGTCATTCAGTTAGTGAACATAGTTATGTTTTGGGACGCTTCTGCCAGTATCTGAAGAATATTTTCCTTAGTTGTTCTTTGATTTGTTCTATAATTGCATTGACATTGAATGTTAACAGCTGCCCTTGATGATCCAGGAACCACAGCTGCAGTAGTAGGGGTTGCTGTGTACAAGAGAAAAAGAAAGCTCCCATGAGGTGTTCGGCTACTTTTAAACATTTTAAAAACAGTCATTTTTGAAATATTTTAACAGGACATCCTCTGCAAGAATTACCAATGAAAGCCCACATCCACCCAACCATGTTATGAAGGCTCCACCCCAAAAATATTATGATCAGTCTCAAGGCATCCTGTCCCTGACCTGCCTGTACCTGGTACCCCTCCACCTTGAAAAACACGTAGCATCATCCATCCAGTAGGGAGTAGGTTAAATCTGTTTAAGGGGACCAGTCTCCCCAACCCTGGAGACTAAGGACGTGTGCTACAGTACTTTCAGGCCCCATCTCCTGGCAAGTAGCCAGGTCCCACAGTGTGCGGGGTGGTGCATGGGCCCGAGCCTTGGGAGCCAGGGAGCAGCAGAGGCTGCTTGAGTTAGCCACCCAGTGTGAGGACAGCCGGCCAGAGCCTGAAGGGCTTGGTCTGTGCTAAGAGAGCCCTCAGTGCCGAGCCAAGGCACGGGGAAATGGTAATGCTGCAGCATGAGGCCCAGGAGCCAGCAACAGTGGTGCAGCAGCTGAGAGGAGCTGAGCCCCCAGTGCTCAGAGTGGGGCACAGGGTGGGGAGGAGCCTAGCAGCACAGGAGAGGCCTGGAGAGGCGCTCCAGCAGAGGAGACCCCATCGAGCTGCACCCTGACCACCGCCACCTGAGGGAGCATGAGTCATTGGGCCCTTGGGTCCCACAAGGGATAGACATTTGGAGTGGGCAAACCCAGAGAAGGGGCTGGGTGAGAAGCACCCCCGCTAGTCAAGGCCCTAAGGGGAGGGGCCCCTGGTGCTTTCTGGACACTCCACAAGGGACCCCACTGGAAGGAGGACTATCTCTTGCCATGGGTCATGGACTATATTAAGGAATAAATGCTATTAAGATTGTTCAGGTTTGCGCCTTATATTTTGTAATTGAAATGTTATATTGTGATGTTGTAAACAGTGTTATTTAGGGTTTGACATTGCTTATTGGTTCTTGTTCACTGTGTAAATATAGATATATGATATTTAGTTTTATGTTTATTATAACTTAATAAATTGTATATAGTTGAGAACTTTGGGCTTGGGCTAACTCTAGAGAGGAAAGAGGGATCTGCTTGAAATTCTGGCGTCCCTCTCATAGCACCCCCTCCTCCCTACCCATCCCATTCAATTGAGAATAGGACACACCCTTGGGTGTACCTGGGTGTGAGAGAGAGAAGGAGCCACCAGGCTCCAAGGCTCCTGGGCTAACCAAAGGTTCAGCGGCCCCAGGTCCGCAGCCCCAAGGAGCCGGCAGAAATTCCCCTTACCCAGGTGTGTCGGGAAGGGAGGGGCCGAGAATTCCCCCGCCGGTATAAAGAAGAGCCCGGGACAGGCAAGAGGCAACAGCGCAGAACCAGAAAGAGGAGGAGGAGGAGGAGGAGGATGTGGAGCACGCCAGCACACGCTGCAGGGAACTCTAAAAGCGACGTTGTGCTGGTAGGAGCCTCTGGCAGAGAGCAAAACCCCAGCAGGGTTTTAGAACCCAGTTTACTAGCCCCAGCCCGGAATAGAACTGGTTGTTTACCAGGGGAAGCTGGCTGAGCCCCCCCTGAGAAAGGTACTGTAATAACCCTAATAGAGGGGCATTATTGAATTTGGGATACTGTAGTACATGTAATAGTGGCACAAGCCAATAGTACGGACTTAAGCTGTTAAAAGAAATCGTGGCAAGCTCTACAAGAGGCTCTCAGAGAAAGAGAGAGAACCAACAAAGAGGGACTGACCTCACGAAGGTCAATTTTTGGTTCAAAGTGTGGCTGTAGACAGTGGGAGCAGTGACACAGGCCAGGAGAGCCTTCTCTGTGTTTGTGTTTTCTTTTTGGCCTCTGTTTTGTTGTTGTTAATTGTTTGAGAGGAACTGAGGACACGTGGCTGGCCCAACTGGCTGGCCACCTCCCGATGGAACGGGCGAGGGTGTAGGGGTGGTGGAGCCCTCAGAAACTTGGGACCTCGCGGGACGTTGGTGAGACTACTAATTGGACTACATGTGAAGGTATATGAACCAACTCCGTTAACATCAAGTTGTGGCAGGAGAAACATGGGTGTGTAAGATCCTCAATTAGAGCTGATAACACCCTAGTTGAGTGGCAGGCAGCGTCCTTCAGGTCCACAAGGGACTGCAATACTTGACACCGGGTTACACTTACATAGGGACACCTAAGCCAGCTCCATGACACCTCCTCAGGCATTGGTCATGGCTGCCATGATTATTTCTGGTTGTGTTTGAGTGATAGTGTAGCTGTGGTACTTCCAGAAATGTTCGAGAAGCAAGGATATTTGGTGGGGTAGAACAGGGGATATATTTTATTGGACCAAGTGCATGGTTGGGAGGGATTTTAGACAAGTTTGCATGAACAAGTGCTCTTCAGGCAGTAGCATAACTAAGAGTGGGGAGAGGAGAGCCCTGACACCAACTTAGGGAGGGGGGCACAACTATAACAGCTGCAATGCTGCTGTACCCAGCCGCGAAAAGCTGTGCTGCCCCACGCACCACTGCTCCCTTGCTATGCCCTTGCCTATAGGTCTGAGGAAGCAGAGGTGCTAATAGATTTCATACATTTTCAGGGTCAGAAGGACCTCAGCAGATCAAGTCTGACTCCCTGCCCTGGGCAGGAAAGAGCACTGGGGTCAGATGACCCCAACCAGGTGTTTGTCCAGTCTCTTCTTAAAGATCTCCAAAGTAGGGAGAGCACCACCTCCCTTGGAAGCCCATTCCAGATTCTAGTAACCCTTGCCATAAAGAAGTTCTTCCTATTAAATCTAAATTTGCTGTCTGTCAGTTTGTGGCCATTGTTTCTAGTTACTCCAAGGGGCACCTTGGTAAATGGAGTATCTCCTATTCCTTACTGCCCCCTCCTCCTCCCCTGACAAATTTGTAGATGGCCACCAAATCCCCTCTCACCCTTCTCTTACGGAGGCTGAAGAGATCCATGTCCCTCAACCTCTCCTCATAAGACCTATCCTGCAGGCCCCTATAAGAGTAGCACTCCTCTGCACTCTCTCAAGGTTATCCACATCCCTCTTGTAGTATGGCACCCAAACTGACCAGTACTCCAGCTGCCTTACCAGTGCCACATAGAGGGGAAGTATCACCTCTCTAGACCTGTTCGTGATGCACCTGCTAATGCGCGATAGACTGCAGTTAGCTCCATCGATCATTTTGTCACATCGTCAACAGACTCATGTTCATCTTCGAGTCAGCCATGACTCCAAGATCGCTTTCTGCTGCTGTGCTACTTAGAAAGTCATCCCCCAATCTGTATGTGTGTTGGTGATTCCTTCTCCCTTGGTGCAGTACTTTGCACTTATCCTTGCTAAACTGTTTTCTTATTTTGTTTGACCCATTTTTTCCAGCTTGTCCAAATCTGCCTGAATCCACGCCCTGTCCTCTGGTGTGTCTGCTTTGCCCCATAATTTGGTGTTGTAAGAGAGGGAAAAAA
>NW_017729031.1:90526091-90529658 GCF_001723915.1 Gavialis gangeticus
TGACAGTAAGTGACGTGTACTTCTCGCTGACAGTAACATGTAACTGCGAAACCAGTCTAAACTAGCCCAAGCTTGCTCTGTATTGTGTTTTGTAATTTTGTAACGGCAAGAGGAAAAACCTAGATGCCGCACAACAATGTAGCAAAGCAATACTTAATGTGTAAATACCAAGCTGAAAACTCAGTTCGGGGAGAGCTCTTTGTCTTTGTGACACTGAGTACCCCTCTGCAGAGCAATAAACTTAAGGCAGACACTCCCTCGTTCTTTGCAAATTGATTGCAGCTAGGAACAAGTCCAGAGACGGGACGTGGCCAGTGCTCCTCGGTGTATGAGCACACCCTTCGGTGTATGGGTGCTACGCAGTAGCTGGTCAACCCTTTTCTCTGACAGTGTCCTCCGTGAATGTGGCCTCTACATCCCCAGGAAAGTTTCCACTGTGAGCCTAATGCAGAACGGCTCCAAATTCTGTCTGGGAGACTTGAGCTCAGCCTCAGAGGCGTAGCAAAAGTGTTTTGCACCCTGTTGCCCCAGCCTTTCCACCAGCCCGTGTTGTGAAGCCTTCCCTGTGCTCGCACTGTGCACAACACCCCCACAGCGAGTCACGACGCCTCTCCCCTTGTCATGCTCCAGTTGCCCCTAAACATGACACAACCCAAACTCATTGCACTTGGCAACACAGCTTAGGGGATGGGGTGTCTGCTTGCTCAATGCCAGGGCCCTCCCCACCCAGCGGGGGTTGAAGTGGAGGCTGCTGCTTGGCCCTGGCCGAGACTGCTGTCTTACAGGGACAGGTTCCCCCCTAGCCACATCTGCTTGCAGCAGCAGGGGGAACACATCCTGGGACCACTGAGACCATGCCCAGCTGTTGCCCACAGCTGCACTGGGGGCTGGCACAGGCTAGGAGGGCACTAAGGCCTCGCCACCCTTGTCACAGGCTCAGGCGCCCCCTGCTGCACCGGGGAAGCCTGGTAACGTCAGCCCCACCACAAGGCTCAGGCACCATCGCAGCTCCCAGCACCGTTCAATTTATTGGTTAACCTCGGGGGCGGGGTTAAGCCTCTCAGAACGCGCTGCCTATTGGTTCAGTGAGCACTCAGGGAGCCGCCCAGCCAATCACAACGCCCACAACGGGGAAGGTGGGGGGGCTAGGGCCTGCCAGCAGCCTACAGCTCCCAGAAATCCCTGCGGCGGCGTCCTCCCAGCAGGCTATTCTCCCAGCGCGTGCCCGCCGAAAGATAAAAAACAGGACATGTGGTGATGTCTCCCGCCCGCCTGGGTCAGAGGCATTGTGGGAGCGGTAGTCCAAGCGCGCAGGGGGCGGCTGCGAGCCCGGAGGCCGAGGACTACCGCTCCCAGCGCGCCCCGCGGCTCCTCCCGTCACAACAAACATGGCGGCGGCGGCTGTGGGGGGCTGGAGTCGGGGCGAAGTTGGCGCCGGGTCCCGGCCGTGAGGGGTGAGCGCGGGGGACCGCATCTCCCTACGGCTGCCCCGCGCGGCCTAGGAGGCGGGAGCGGGCGCGGGCCCGTTCTCCCTGCGGGGACAAGCTGCGCGCGGGGGCGGGGCGGCCCTGTCGACTGGAGCCCGTTTCTCACGGACGCCCGTTTCTCCTGACCTGACTCGTAGGGACGGTGGCGGTGCCGCGATGTTCGGGGACCTGTTCGAGGAGGAGCCGTCCCTTGCGCCCGGCCTCCCTTGTGGCCCCGGGAAGAAGGCCAAGACGCGGGATGCGGAGCCGCCGGCCCCGAGGGAGGTCACCCATTTAAGTGGGATTAAGAACCAGGGCGGGACCTGCTACCTCAACTCCCTGCTGCAGACTCTGCTTTTCACGCCAGAGTTCAGAGGTACCAGGGTTGGGCTCCTCTTCAGTACAGTCACGGAAAACTAGAGTTGGAAGGGACCTTCGGAGGTCGCATCTAGCGCACCCTGTTGCTCCGAACAGGGCTATTCCATGCCATAAAATTAAAAAGAATACAAAATACTGACCAACACCTTTCAATGAATAAAATGACGAGTGAATGACTGACTTCCCTCCAAATACAACCATAGAAAATGAGGGTTGGAAGGGACCTCAGGAAGTCATCAGGTCCAACCCCCTGCTCAAAGTAGGACCATCCACCACTAGATTATCCCAGGCAAGGCTTTGTCTAGCTGGGTCTTAAAAACCTCCAAGGATGGTGAATCCACCACTGCTCTGGGTAGCCTGTTACAGTGCTTCACCACCCTCCTCGTGAGTTTTTCCTAGTATCCAGCCTACACTTCCCTTGCTGCAACTTAAGACTGTTACTCCTTGTTGTGTTGTCTGCCACAAGGTCAGCAAGGTACAGTCACTCCTTAAAGGAACTGGTAAGTTGCTGGTTCTTACTGGCAACTCTGGAAATTCAGTACTGATGGCCATTACCAATTTCTTTTAAAAGGCTGTTAGTGGGGGAAACCTGCTTCAAAAGCAGTAAAATGTTATGCAGTGTGCAGTTAAAATGTGGCAAAAAATGAAAAATTGGAAGGAAATTATCTTTGCTTCTGCCAAAAGATATAGCAGTGCAATCTCCTGTCCTAACTTCACCTTGCACAGACGCAAGTGTTTGTATGCTTTAGGCCCCTGTGATGTATGACATACATTACACAACTAACTGGTAAGTCACGCAATAGATTTAGACTGGCTGCACATACAAAGTGATTGCAACATGGTAAAAATGTCTGTCCAGCTATAAAGAGCCAACCAGCTATCAAGTTAGTGCTTGAAAATATGTAACAACTATATAACTGGTTTCTGTCTAGCTTTAATTTCAAGGTGTAGCAGGGCCCTTAAATAATATATTTTCCTTGTCCATTTTCTCTTATTCACTTTTCACATCACTCCTGGAGTTCATGTAGAAGTTCTTCAAGATTTTTAAATACTTGTATGCTTTTAGTATGTAGCATGGAGTATAGGAGTGAAAGTAAAAAGGGTATAAAAGCAGTGATTCTCAGCCAGGGTGCTGCAGCACCCTGGGACATCTTGAGGCCTTTTCAAGGATGTTAGCACTGTTAGTTGTGCAAACATGGGAATTTGTTTCCACCCAGAAATTTCAAATAGGAATCCGTACCATTAAAAGCACTCTGAGCTGTTAGTCTTCCTGAGTTCTTTGCAAAGAATTACCATAGCCACTCAATTAGAAGACAAGGTTTTCTCCCCATTTAACTTGAGCGGGGTGGGGGGACAGACGCACGATGTGGAGAGGGCAGTCCCTTGCCTTACATTTGAGTATAAGGCGGCGGAGAAGGACAGGCAGCTGTCATGGGTCTGGCCCCAGCTCAGGGTTGCAACCAGGGCAGGAGCTGCAGCTGTCTTCTGTCCCATGCATACCCCACCACTTTTCTCTCCACAGGCCTCAGTTTCCCCTGCTACACCGCTTCTGCCTTTCTGCTGCACTTCTTCTTACCTATGCTTCGTGCCAGCAGGCCCATCCTTGCTGCAGCCTGGAGGATGGAGCACAGAGCGCATGCTCCAACCCAGTGCTCTAGCAGCAATACCAACTCTACACTGGCCTGGAGCCATGCTCTGTTCCCTAGGCTGCAACAGGGACCAG
>NW_017729031.1:90534658-90542110 GCF_001723915.1 Gavialis gangeticus
TGACTATACTGCAGTTGCTCGGGGCAGGTAGAGGAGCAGGCAAGTCAGGGAAGAGACTTCGAGGGGGGTGGGGAGGAGACCAGAAGAAGAGGGGATAGAGATCTGAGGCTGCAGAAGCAGCATGTAATGGAGAAGTGGGAGAGCAGGGGAAGGAGGATTGGGGCAGTCTGAGGTTGCTGGGTGGTAGGCACAATGTGGGGAACAGGTGGCAGGGAGTAAGCTGCCTGCCTGTCACTGCCTGCCCCACCGACTTCACACTGCCTACCCCCTTCCACCTACACACCTACTGCCTGTTCCCCACTGTTCCCTCCACTGCCTGCCCTACCATGTGCCCCAGTATTTCCTATCCCCACTGTCTCTTTCTCCACTGCCTGCCCCCTTATTGCTCCCCTCATCACCTCTCTCCCCCGCACTGCCTGCAGTAGTGGGGGGGACCAGTTTAAAATGATTCTCAAATAATTAGATTCCATACATAGAAAATTATAAGAAATTTTAAAATGTCCAGTGTATAGTATCTAATTATGAGGGGGTTCTCTTAAATTCGAGATCATCTGGTATCTGGCTAAATACGGTACTCATTTTTGTGTAATCAAAAAATGAGTAAATCTAAAAGCTGGCATTTTCCAAATGGGGCCATTGGGTCTAAAAAGGCTGAGAACTACTGGTACAAAATACATATAAATGCCATTTCAGGAATAAACTTCTTAACGTATTTAATTTTCTGGCAACTTGTTTGCTGAGCAGAACAGCATGTTAGCATTTCATACAAATAGACAAATATATGATATAAGCATATGTAAAACTTCTTTTTAAGTCATTTTCCTTTTCAATTACAGAGGCACTGTTTTCTCTAGGCCCTGAAGAACTTGGTTCTCTGGAAGATAACAATAAACCAGATGCAAAGGTGTTCAAATCTTTTAATTATTGTTTGCTGGAGTTTGATTCAAGGGGAAATAACATTTCAGATGCTAGTGGAAAATATGGTTTCTGTAAGAAGTCAAGCGTTTCGTTAGCCAGTATCCTGTTTTATGCCCTGATCTAAACCCTTGCAACAATACCTTTTGCAATAAATTTGGGGATTTGATTCCAATCTTTGTGAATCAGTTGGCAAAAATTCTTTTGTCGTGAGTACAGGTAAAAACAGGCCCAAACTGTTTTACTGTACTCTTCCAGATTTCCTGTCTATTTGAGGCTTTGACATACGACTTCTGGATAGTGACTAGAATATTCCATTGATTGCAATGTGCTTCTTTAAGTTCTCTCTCCACATATAAGAAGTCACAGGATTGAAGTCTGATTTGTATTTTGAAAATGCTTACTAGCATTGGAAAAGAGACTTTGCTATTATTTGTTTTCCCCTCAGAATGCTACAAGTAGCCTGCTTATCAACTGAACTCTTTTTGTAAATCGGAACAAAAATAATAGTGTTTTTTAGAGTGTCGGCATAAAAAGCATTTTCTGTAGCACAGGTTACTAATAAAAATTAAAACATAAAGAATTATTATGGTTGTTTCGTACTGGAAAACAATGAAACTTAAAAAGTATAACGGAAAGCTACTGCTTATAACATAGATTCAATTTAAGCTGATCATTTTGCTCTTCTGTGTAGATGAGTTTTTACCGATGTTTTTCAGAGATGCTTGACTGAACAAGATTAACCATTGTAAGCTACAAGAGAGAGATTTATTTGTGTTTTATAGAATTATGAGTTCTGTGCTAAATCCTAATTAATTTTATATTAAGTGTGATTTTTTGTTTGTTTGTTTGTTTGTTTGTTTTAATTCCTCCCCTCGCTCTCCCTATTTTGCATTTAGGTTCGGATAATTCCATTACAGTTACAACGGTTGTTTGCTCAGCTTTTGCTCTTAGATCAGCAGGCTGCATCTACAACAGACCTCACTGACAGCTTTGGATGGAGCAGCAATGAGGTACAGAACACTAGTTTGCAGTACCTTGTACAAGATTTTTTGCTAGGAGTGGACTGAGTCTATTCCTTCTCCATGAATTCACACTAACATGACTGACTACCTGTGTGCTTCCTTTATAAAGCTTTCTTCTTGTTCTCTCTTTGAGTGGTTAGATATGTAATCCCAGAAGATTTGGATAAAGGCATTGTGGTAGGATTTAAGGGGGAGAAATTTGAGAAGACACAAAACTAGAGCCAGTTTTATTTAATCTTTGATTTATTATAACAATAAATGCAGGGCGCGTCTACATGTCCATTAATGCACCATAATTATGGCACATTAACTTTAGTACCTGTAATGACAGGTACTAAGTGTGCTGTAATCATTGCTACTATGCATTAGCGATGCAGTGATATTAATGTGCAGTAGTTTTATTCTACTGCGTATTAGCATGGGTTTTGCCCGCCGTGCAAATGCACAGTAGAATTAGTCTTCTGCATGTTATGCATCTCATGTAGACGTGCCTACATTGTTTTATGCATGGAACAGCAGTAAGCTTGGCAGCAGTAAGCATGGCAGCTGTTACAGAAATAAAAAGGTCCTACCAACATGTAGCTGGAGAGCGGGTTCTGACGAGTTTACTTAGCTCAGTTGTTAACATGTTTTTTATCTCCCTGTCAGCCTTATAAACTCATTGTGTGTGTACTGTTACACTGAACAGAATATCTCGCTTAAAGTGATGTAAGCCCCTTGCTTTCCTCCTTTAACAGTTTTTTCTTAGCCATAAATCCAGTCCAGTGAAGTTTTATCTAGTCTTAGAAAAGGCTCTAAAGCATCGTTTTTTTTCTTCCATCGTTCTTTTATCAGCACTACTGGCTACCTGACACATACCCCAAATCAAATATCTCTGTATGTTGTGCGTGTTTTAAATTCTAGAGTTGAGTGTGACATGTATAATAATAAGAAAATTAGAATGCACTAGTTTTTGTTTTGTCAAATTTGTCCTCTCTTTTTGCAGGAAGTGAGGCAACATGATGTGCAGGAGTTAAATCGGATTCTGTTCAGTGCTTTGGAAACTTCCCTTGTGGGTACTTCTGGCCATGACCTTATTAATCGCCTGTACCATGGAACTCTTGTTAACCAGATTGTTTGTAAAGAATGCAAGAACATTAGTGAGAGACAGGTAAATTCCTAGGCATGTTCCAGAATAGCATCTGTTTTTAGTAGCATACTTTATTTGGTGACTTTTTTAGCAGGTTAGTTTGCTGAAGATCTTAGGTTTTCTAGGACTCTGCAGAATTTAAGAAGTATGAAAAATGAGGAAAAATCATGACATCCATTCACATTGCATCCTAACTGGCATTTTCTAATTGGCCTGCAGTGTGGGTATGAGTCATGGCAGGGAGGTGGGGGGGAACTCACTGAGGCAATAGAAACTGCCATATTGCTACAGTATCACCTACAGTAGATAAGTTTAGCAGAGAAATAAGTAATTTATGTTGCAGCGGTAAAATTATCTTTGTTTACTCGCAGCTTATTAAATATTTTACATTTTATTTATTCTAACTATTCTGATTGTGTGCTGCTTCTTTAATAACCACGATTTCCTTTTAAGAATCAATTCCTATTTCATCAGATTATACTTAATCCTACTCCTTTATCCTGTTACTTTTCTTTAAGTATTAAGGTTTCCGTAATCCAGGTTCATGATTTACCTTTGTATCTGTTATACCTTTTATAGAAAGGTGCCGTAGTATTCTGTGATATTAAATTTGTGCTTATTTCCAGAACTTATTTACTTAACTTTCTGCTATTATGTAGGAAGATTTCTTAGACCTAACAGTGGCTGTAAAGAATGTATCTGGCTTGGAGGAGGCCCTGTGGAACATGTATGTGGAAGAGGAATATTTTGAAAATGATAATCTATATCGATGTGGAGCATGCAATAAACTGGTTGAAGCATCAAAGGTAATTTGTTACATAGATCATAGTGTTCCGTTTTACAGCTATTGAAGAAGGGATTAGAATAGAACAACAGAATATGGATTGCTACTGATACTTTAAAATATCATTTGGAGAAACCGAGTGATCCAGGGATCAGTGTTGACACTTGGACCAACATTCATGAAGGCCCTCTAAGTATGGTGTTGTTGAGCATTAGATCCAAAAGTGAAATTTCCAAACGAAAAATGGACATGTAATATCCCTGTACTTCACATGGTCAGAATTGGGTATTGGGACAGGAGTCATAGTTCTTGGCACACCAAGCAGGGAACACCTAAAACTCAGCCAATGTGAGACACTAAGGAGAAGAATATGTCTGAAATTACAGTGCTGTCAAATTTTGGCATCTAATTGCAACACTGAGGTAGGTACCTTTTTATGAGACCGGGATTCAAAGCCTGAAACCCCTGTCCAAATTTAGGTGCCCGGATTCATCCCTTCATTTACATACCATAAACTGACTCTCTTTGTTTTCTTTTTCAGCTGTGGCTGGTAATAGTAGTGATATTTTATGTAATAGCTTAATGAGGCACTTGTACACGTGATGGGGGTTTAGTCCCCAAATTGAAACAGTGGGTTTTTAATTGCAACTATTAAAAACCTACCATTTCAATATAGGGGATTCCATCACTGTTACAGTGAGGGGCCCAATCCTCTCCTCTCCTCTCCCCTCCTCCCCAGTCCCGACACCCCGTGGAGTCTGCCCACATCTCCCACAGCAGGGTGGGGTGTAAACTGTCAGTGGGCTGAGTGGCCCCTGAACTGCAGGGGGGGCAGTCCTTCCTTCTGCCAGGCAGCGCCTGCTGAATCCAACTCTTAACCAAGCCTGTGTGCTGGAAGCCTGCTGGGTGGTGCTCCATGGGCTGGCTCAGGGAAGACTTGGATCCAGCAGATGCTGCCTCCTGGCTAGGGCAGCACCTGTGCAGCTAGCACCCCACTTGGGGGGCATGGTAACTGCGGAGGTAAGGATCAGGCTCCCCTGCAGCTCAGTGGCTGCACAGCCCAGCAGCAGCTCATGCAGGCAGGCTCTGCTTCGGAAGGGGGGGGGAGCAGCGAGGGGCCTGATCCTCCTCTCCTGTGGAGCCTGCCTGCCTTTCTCGCAGCTGGAGGGCAAGCTTCCAGCAGGCCCTGAGCTTCAGGAGTGTCCCAGTTCTTTCTTCTGCGGCAGCAGTGCCTCCTGGGGCGGCCTGGGTGGGCAGCTAGTGGGTGGGTGCTGACCCAGCTCAGAGGCAGCACCCAGCCTGATCCAACTGTTCCCTAACCGCAAGCTGGGGTAGCACCTACCCACTAGCTGCCCACCTGGACAACCCCAGGGGGTGCCACTGCCACAGAAGAAAGGACCAGGGACCACTTGTCCCACCACCAACAGCTCGCCCCTTGGCCTTGGGTGACACAGGCAGGCTCTGTGAGAGGGAAAAGTAAAAAGGATCGGGCCTCTCGCCATTTTTGCCTTCAGCCTTCCTCTCCTGCAGCTGGGGAGGTGTGAGGGTCAACGAGCTGTCAAAAGGCTGCAATGTTACAAATAGCTATGCTGGAAACAACTACATGTGTATGTAACAAACTCATTTAAATCGTAAAAACAAAACCCCACACGTATACAGCATGACATAATTAAACCGCAAAAATGGCCAATTTTCTTCACGTGTACAAGCTCCCATGGGTTAGGTGCTTGCCCTTTAAATGGTCTTCTAAATGATCCTTTAAATGCCCTTTAAGTTTCTGCCAGTCAGAGGAGATTCAGAACTACATGCCTCACCACAACCTGTTTAGACTCAGGGCATCCCTTGGAAAATTCCAGGGTCTTTTTCGTTTTTGTTTTTGGTTTTTGGGGGTTTTTTTTTTAACACTATTGAAAAATAGTAAAGTGAAAACAAAAGAGTAATTTTTTTAATGAAAAGAACTCAAAGCTCATGACATTTCAGAATGTTTGTAACCCTACAGATTCCTGTTTGAAATGTCTGGGTTTATTTTGTGAATCATGGTGGCATATGTACTGGTGCTTACATTGTGTGGTTTCCTCTGGCACCCTTGAAAAGATTTCAAGGCACACCAGGGTGCCAGAGTACCCTGGTTGAGAATCACTGACTTGGGTGCACCCTAATCACTGTGGTGGAGGCAAGACTTTCTCTGTTACTCCTTCTAAGTTGAACCGCTATGCTGGAAGGAATATGTGATTCATAGAGCCAGAGAGAGTGAGTAAGAGAGAAGCTGAATATATGTGTAAGTATAGTGATGAACTCCCAAGTGGACAAGTCCCTTTCCAGTTCATGTGATGGGTAATTGGTTTCTAAGTATGATTGCAGCAGGGGGTCTTATCTTTACAGTCTCAGCCTGTTACTTATAAAATAATAGAAATGATGTTTCTCTAGTAAATTCTTGATAACGTTCTCTTTATTGATTTTGTTAGTCTGCCAAACTACGCAAGTTGCCTCCATTTCTCACTATCTCCCTCCTGAGGTTTAACTTTGATTTTGAGAAGTGTGAACGATACAAGGAAACGAGCTGCTATACATTCCCTTTCCGGATAAACCTCAGGCCTTTTTGTGAGCAGGTTTGCACACTTTCATATTCTAAATGTTCTGTTTGCTCTTCTCTGACTGTATAATCTCCTCCAAAATAAGCCCTATTCTATTTTTTCTTTTTACCTTTGAGCAAGTTATAAGCCCTGGATGCTTAAGAAACTGGGGTTTCTCTGCTCTCCACAATCTACTTGTCCTCTATAAGAGTTCTTTTTTTAAATTGTGATTGAAAATAGTTTGTAACCCTCTCTTACTCAGAAGAGCTTTTAATTAGAAAAATGGTAAAATCAGTCAATTGCATTCTATATATATAAAGGGCTTAGTCTATGTGTGTGTCTCTGTCCATAATGCTCTTTGTCAACTCTGCCAGTACCACTGAGAGGGTGGTGATTGGCTGTGTGGGCTTGCGTGGGCACAGGATGGGGGGAGGCGAACGGGAGAGGTCATGGCAGTGTGCCGCCGCTGCGCCCCCCCCCCCCCCCCCCCCCCGTTGCTCAGCTCTGATGCCCTCTCATGCCCAGCAGACACATGCACCCCACAACTTCTGTTACAACACCAACAGCCAGGAGGGAGGGGAGGCACAGAGGCTGGAGGAAGCCCTGCTGCATTGGGGAGGAGGCAGGCGGTGGAAGGGAGCCCCTGCACTGGAGGCTGGAGGCGGAGGTGGCGGCAGTAGAGGGAGTGCTTACATGGCCACCCCACTTAGCCCTCAACTCACCCTTTGGGGCTGGCCATGTAAACACTCCTTTGAAATCCATCATTCTTGGTGGGCAGCTGACTAGTAAAACATACATTATTTCTAACAAGGATCAGATTATGTAAAAGGTAAAATGTTCACATTGTTAGTTCTTGTGTTGGTATTATCTACCAGGATAATACAGACATTCAGTATGACGCTGATCTTCCAATTTTACATTCATGTATGTTTGAAATTAACATATTTGAATAGTCATTAGAATATGGTTTCTAAGAAACTCCTTGGATCTTTACATAATGTCTTTAATAATCACTTCTGGCCCTTA
>NW_017729031.1:90547110-90572604 GCF_001723915.1 Gavialis gangeticus
TCGGCCTCCGATGGCGGGGGGGGGGGGGGGGGGGGGTAAATATATTCCTCATACACAAACATACTTCTTTGAATCAAGCCTGTTTTCTTTATTTTAGAACATTACATAACCTCAGATGTTTGCATTTGAGAAAACACTTTTCTGATAAACTTTAAGTTGGCTTTTATATAATTACTTTTTATTTTACAAAATGGCCTACTTTATTGAGTTTTGTTTAAATCCAGATAAAATTGTTAGGTATTAAGAGACCTTTTTGTAATTTAAAGGAGTCAGAAAAAGTAGCCTTAAAATTTCAAAAGGAGCTACTCTAAACGTGTTACAGCTCCTGGGCTATTTACTTGCAAGTTTCTAGAAAATGTCATGCATTTTTAGGACTAATGTGTAAATCTGTACAGTAAGCACTATTTTTTTTTTGTTTCCAAGCATAAGGATTTCAATGCCATAATCAACTATCTTCTCATTTCTGAGTCTTCAAACGGTTATGGTATTTACCACATTGCTAAATGCATTTTTGGTTTTGTTCAACATTTAATTCTCCTACTAAAATATACAAAACTTTGTTCATGGTATAAAATTCTCCCAGTTTTGCCATTATGTGTTGGTTATATTAATTTCCATTTATTGGTTTTTTTTAAGACTGAGTTGGATGATTTGGAGTACATGTTCGACCTCTTTTCTGTTATTATACACAAAGGTGGTTGCTATGGCGGACATTATCATGTTTATATCAAAGATGTTGATGAATTAGGAAATTGGCAATTGCAAGTAAGTTTTTAAAAGACACTTTTTGTCTAGTTTATTTTTGCTGCATTGCACTTCTGAATTTCATGCAATTCAGTAATTGTTTTACTGCTGGAGTCTGATGTACACTTATTTATCATTAAAAATAACGTCCCTTTTAATGGCATTTATGATGTGTTCACCTGATATGAAGAGGCCAGTCTGCATGGATAGTTTAATATCATACCATGATTTAATATCAGTCTGTATGATTTCTTTAATAATATTATTTTTAATACCTCATCTTGATATATAACTAATGACTGCAGCCTAGAAACTGTATAAAATTTTAGTGTGCGTGGCCAGATGTGACCTCTACAGTCTTGTCATTGCTAAAAATGTTGTAATCTATTTTTTTTTACAAAAAATTACACAGCTTGGCATAATAAGTATACATAAATTGTAAAAGGAAAGAACCTGTGCTAGAAATCTTACCTGTAAGATACTAGTCTTGTTGGAAATAATTTAATTTACAATCTTGGTATCTATGCTGTGTAGTAAGGAGCTTATCACTGGTCTCTTTTTAGGAGGAGGGAAACAAACTAACTAAGGATAAGTTTGTAAAAGATAATGAAAGTGGCAAAGAAAATGAGAATCCTCTGACAGACCTGAAAGAGATCTTATCACAGGTATGGTATGTAAACTGATCTTTGTTTCCCATTTTAGCAATAGTCTTGGAAGAGGGGTTTGATGTACACAGGGGGTAGATTTGTTAAAAGAATGCAGAACAAATCCTGCTTCTCCCATGTTTCCTAGACCATCGGGCCTACAATAGCATTATAGAGCTTTCTTGGAAATTCATCAAGAGGCATAAAGGAAAGTATATGTTAAGGTGGCTTTAATATAAAAAGTAGGCATCCAGGGGGCATCTGAATATTTGTTTACCTATTTAATTAGCTTAACTAAGCTCAAAACATGGTATTGCAAAAGTTTTTTTTTTTCTAAATTTAAATCACCCTCTTGTTGCCTGTTTATGGAATTTGTGTTTGTTGTATGTTTCTTTGTGGTCTTGACACTTCTTTTTGTGCTCCCCTTCACTATCTTAGGCTTTTTACTTCTGTTTCTTTAGGAAGAATCTAAACAAATTCCTGTGGATCAGTTAGGGCAGAAATTTTTAGAGAGAAAAGGGATATCCTGGAACAAGAAATACCGGAAACCATTTGGACCATTACGAAAGGTAATGAATTGTATGGCAAAATTCTAATTAAAACCTATTGCAAATCAGAAACAGAAAAATACCAAGTTATGTTCATGTAAGGTCAAATGTTAGACTGATAGTAGAAACACTGACTCTCCTTTAAACTGAATCTGTGATTCAGGTCAATATGTGAATATTGATGTGAATATGCATGTGCAGGTGGATATATAGCTTTTAATGTTGATTGACAAATACAGTATGCTTGAGGCCAATCTAGTAATTCAGTACTTATAGCTAAAATGGGATTTTTGTTCCAATTTCCATTTTTTATAAGTCAGAAATGAGTTCAGAAAATTTTCATTTAAATTATAGTAGTATGCTATGGCAGTTTAAGTATTGAATTGTTTTCTACAATGCAAAGAAAACCCATTCTGCTTTGTATGGATTCTGTATTTGGGAGAACTCATTTTAATGTTTTAATTATTCTTCTTAACAACTGCAAAATGATATTCACCTCTTCAATAATTTAAAAAAAATTGAAGGGCTGATTAGAAATGTGGTGGTTTGCTAATTTTGAAAGTAAGCAGGTAAGTGCTATAAGAAATAAGATATGAACAAAAATAGTGAATGTAGTGTTGTTTTCTTTAATTATTTGAGCATCCAAGTGTTTTCAACATAATGGAAGCCTCATGTTTATCAGTAAACTTATTTATAAACCGATCTACCCAAAAGCGTGCTCTGATCAATGTTTTTTATTTCTTTGTGTTTGTTTCAACATGACCGTATGAACACATGTACGAACAACCTCTTCAAGAACGTGCTTTTATTAGAGATCCAAAATGAAGTTTACCTGAAATTTGGAGTTGTTGTATAGTGTGTTTAGCGTGTAAAACTCTCCAGAACGGTGATTGTCTTCAAATAGTGTATCAACGCTAAATGAGCTAATTGGGGCCTCTGGATACTTTTGAAAAAAAAGCACAGACCAGTGCCAAAAGTTCACTAATCCTATGGGCCAGTGACTTAATTTTAAGTTCATCATTTCTGGTGAATATAGTAGACTGACAGCAAGTGGTGACTTTCAGTCATGGCAAATAATAATCTCTTTTAAAATCTGTGTTGTTCTTGTTAATCTTGTGTCCCCACTCCTGCCCCTACCTGTCCTTTTACCCCCCCTCCCCAACACCTCTTCCGTCTTTTAATATGCTAGTCCTGTAAAGGTTGTTTGTCATGACAGTGTCATGTACCTCTCTCATGTCAATCTCTTTGTCTGGTAAGGACAAGAGAAAAGGAGTTTCTTTTAAATGGTGGAATAAACCTGTTAGTTCAACAGAAGTCCTGCATCAAAGGTTTATTCTTAATATGTGATAAGAAATGTATAAAAGAAGTAATGAACAAATATTTTCCTCCTTTATCCCCATTTCATGTTTAGGCAACAGTTTAGTCCTGTGACCTTAAGTATGCAACTCTCCCATTTAGAGGTATTCGCTGGTTCTGCTTCCTACACAGCTTCTGGTGTGATTTCAGCGAGTAGAAAATCTTGGGCTGTTAGTTCCCAGTCTTAATTTATTTTTCTCTACCCTGTAATGTGCCTGAGGTTTTTTAGTAATTCTTAGTGTACATACATCTGAGGATTTTTAAATCTGAGTATGCTGTGGCAGAAGTAGAAAGAGATACCAGGAATGAAGTTCATTTAAAAACCACAGTGTACCTAATATAGCGGTTCTTTACTTTTTCAGGATCAGGGCCCCCCTTCACCGTTCTTTTTGAATGTGGCAGTATTCCTGGTTGAAAACCACTGTTGGTGCTGCCTCAGCTTAACTCAGTGCTTCTCAACCAAGTTCTGCTGCTTCCGGGTACAGGTACCGCATGTGTCTGCTGCACAGCCATCCCAGGAAGGGCTGTAGCATATGTGCACAGTACTCCTGCCTTTTGGCTTGCTGATAAGCCTGAAACGGGCAAGAGTGGTTTTGTGCAGTGTAGCTGCTCTTGGTCCAGCTCCCTGCTCTATGCTCTTCTCAGAAAGAGGCACGCAGGTATAACTGTCCTTTGTACCTCTCTGTCTGGGACAAGTATAGGGGGTGGCTGGATTGGAAAGGGCTATAGTACCAGCCAGTACCTGCTTGCTTTAGGCTAGTGAGAGCCCTAATGCAGCAAGAGTACATGCCATAGCTATAACACCTGCCTCAAAGCACCCCTAAAGGGCCTTGTACCAGCACCCTGGTTGAGAACCACTAATGCTATAATAGATCAGAGCCTATTCTTGTTTGCTTAGGTGAGGGAGATTCCCTAGGTTTCTTCTCCGAGAGAAGGTAAGACACCCAAAAGTCACTAGATGTAATTTTAGGCTAATAAGGTTTAAAATTCCTGACTTGGGTTGGATTTTATTGTTAATGCTGTCTTTTTTGGTCTGTAGTTTTGCTTGCAATCTGCTAGTCATTTTAGTCATACGAAAAGGGGAGTCTTGTACTAAGGACAGGCAGTTGTGGAGGGAGAATAACAAAAGGATGATTGAACAGGCAAAAGGAGAGGTATTTTCAATACTTAAAATTGGAGCAGATAGAGGCTTTGCTTGTGAATTGGGGGAGAGCAAACCGTACAATATGGTTAGCTTTCCCTGGCATATTTATTGCTGTTAGCATGTTTCATTATTACAATTCTTCCTTCCTTTATCTTTTTTCTTTTCAGTATTTGCAGAGTCATTCTCAGGTATTTCTGTTCAGTCCCGATGGAAATAAGATTAGTCTAAAAGAGAACTACCACAAGCTCCAGTTTGGGCCAGATTCTCAAGGACAAGATTTGCAGAGCCCTTCCCAGAACAACAATGTCCAGTGGACTTCAGAAAAACTGTCAACAAGATTAAAGGATGACGCTTCTGGTTCTCACTGGTTTGATTTGAATGATTCGAAAGTCCAGCCAATTAAGGAGAAAGATATAGAGGAACAATTTCAGGGTAAAGAAAGTGCCTACATGCTGTTTTATCGAAAATCCCAATTGAAAAGACCATCTGAAGGTACAAAAATATATTAACTTTGACATTTTGGGTCTTCTCTTTCCTGTTCTTTCCTTAAGAAAACAAGATTGGAGTCTTGTATTTCTCTTGTTTGGAAAGCATGGATGTCCTCCCAATATTTAATGGAGAAAAGATTAGTAGACAACTTAATGCAGTTGGTGCAGATATTTTTCAGCATCTGACACACACACCAAAAGTTACCTTAGTACTTTAAGAAAAAAATATGGTGTAAAAACATGCAATAAATGTCATATGAATGTGAGCAGAAGTAAAACCTGCTTGTTGCTTCTACTTGTGACTTAACCTTCAGTTATAAGAGGACCCAGCTTTTTCATACAGGGCTTTAAAAGGCTGCTGTGTTGGTATGCCTGGCCTTGAGCACCTTGTCCTGGCTCATTAACAAGCTTATTTTGATCACAGCTCATGCAAATCCAAGGTATGGAATTCCTGAACACCTCTTGAATGAAATGAATGCTGCTAATGCTGAACTGCAGAAGAGGAGGTATGTGGATGAAGTCAGATGTGATAGAACTCATCAGTAGTTCTCACTGTGCTTTGTGGTTGAAGGAAAGTTTTGTTTTTAGTTTGAGTCATGAAAATGAAGCTATTTGCCTAACTTCACACAACAGGTCACTGGTGAATCCAAGTATAGGATGTGCTGGACTTCTGTGTAAATTGTTGCAGCTCCAGGGAGAGTATAGGTTGAATTTTTTGTAGCTATATGAAGACATCTCAATGGCAGAAAAAAGGAGCCACCCCATATAAAATAGCAGGCAAATAGTACTCTGTCAGAAATTCATGCAATAAATTCCACCTTTTGGTATTCATGTTTGGTGAAGAATTGCCTTTCTGTAGAGGGCCCATGTAGATCTGATGCATCACTTGCTCTACTTAAACTCATAGTATGGACCTAGTAAACATTCAGGCCTTAAGCATGCCCCAGGAAATGAGGGGCCATGCAAATTCACCCTGTGTGAATGTAGGACCGCTGTCCAAATAGCTGAGATCTGTCTTAGTTCTTTGGACATTTGAGGAGGAAACATTTTTTTTGGCTTGATGGTGAGTAGGCTATAACACTTGGCCTGTTGGTGAGGTCCTGTTAGATGGCAGGCAGATAAGCACATGTGAAGTCCCCCTGCACAGGGGAATTTCACTTTTTTATAAAATGTGCTTTTGCTACCTGGCAATCTGCAGGTAAAAGCTAGCTATTGGTGCCAATTTCTTTATCAGCAATTTGGGCGACGGGGTGAAAAGCAACCTGTTTAAATTTGCTGATGATACCAAAATTTGGGGTGAGGTGAGCACACTAGTAGGGAGGGAAAGACTGCAGCAAGACCTGGATAGGTTACAGGGGTGGGCTAACAAAAACAGGATGCGTTTCAATACTGACAAATGCAGGGTGCTGCACTTGGGCAGTAGTAACCAGCAGCACACTTATAAGATGGGAAACTCCCTTCTTGAGAGCATGGAGGCAGAAAGGGAACTTGGAGTCATTATTTGACTCCAAGATGAACATGGG
Source organism: Gavialis gangeticus (assembly GCF_001723915.1). NCBI lineage: Eukaryota > Metazoa > Chordata > Crocodylia > Gavialidae > Gavialis > Gavialis gangeticus. The sequence goes on from NW_017729031.1 coordinate 90,553,558, forward strand.
CTGACAGTGCGAGGTCACGGTTGGCAGGGCTAACTGGACCTTGTCATGCATCCACAGGTGCATCTCAAGTAGGGCCAAGGAGGTGATCCTCCCCCTCTACGCGACACTGGTCAGGCCACAGCTGGAGTACTGTGTCCAGTTCTGTGCGCCCCACTTCAGGAGGGATGTGGACAACATTAAGAGGGTCCAGAGGAGGGTCACCCGCATGATCCGGGGACAGCAGGGCAAGACCCTACAATGAGAGACTGTGGAACCTGAACCTGGTCAGCCTTCACAAGAGAAGGCTGAGGGGGGACCTGGTGAGCGTCTATAAACTCACTAGGGGGGACCAGAAGGGTTTGGGAGAGACCTGTTTCCCCTAGTGCCCCCTGGCATAACAAGGAATAACGGCCACAAGTTGTTGGAGAGTAGGTTTAGATTAGACATCCGTAAGAACTACTTTACAGTTAGGCCGGTTAGGATCTGGAACCAACTTCCAAGGGAAGTGGTGCTGGCTCCTACCCTGGAGGTCTTTAAGAAGAGGCTTGATGCCTAACTGGCTGGAGTCATTTGAGCCCAGTTTTTCTCCTGCCCAAGCAGGGGGTCGGACTTAAAGATCTACAAGGTCCCTTCCGACCCTACTTCTATGATTCTATGAAATGAGAGCTGATACATTTTATTTGGCTTAGCTGTCTTTGATTTCCATTCTTGGTACAGTTCAGTTAAAGTTCTCAGTTTTGATTAGCATAGTCATCTTGAAAACGAATATAAATGAATGTTTAGAATGGTGCTGATGTAATAGCTTTAAAACCAGACAAGGAGTATTTTAGCATGTTTGTAAGGGGCCACTTTACTGTGTGCTACACAGTATGTGGATCACTAGCTCCTCTGAGAGTCTTTGTGCTTGTCCATCTGTGGGTGTGATGCTGGCCTGAACTTACCTGTGAACTCAATTACCTGAGGTACCAAACCCATAAATGTGAATGCACAGCAGTGACTCTAAAGGAATAATTGCCAGTATGTAACATTTCATTTTAGCATCTTGGTATTGATGTGTATTTATGCTGTGCTTTTAAAGGGCAGAATGTGACTCTGCAGACAATAACATTGACTTGCATCTTCATTTGGCTTCTCGATATAAATTTTACAATGGGGCTCTCCACCCATCGCTTTCTCGGAAGGAAAGTGTGCTGGATCTGACTATTGATAAAAGAAAAACCCTAGGAGATCTGCGACAATCTGTATTTCAGGTATTTGTTGTCTTAAAGTCAACCCAAAGGTTTTGTCTGTACTTGAGTCACAAATCACATTTCTGATTTGCAGAAGTGAATATGCCTATATACAGAGGAGTAATTTTTCTATATAATTTGACATATTTAAGCTGGAAATCATATGAATCTATGTGTATAGAAATGTTCTTCTTTCGAAGACAGATTGCACTGCTTTGCCATGGAATTGACAAAGCAAGGTAGTGGAAAATTTAAGCTTTATATCTGGCTTAAAGACTTGGGCACTACAAACAAGTATGGATTGAAGTCTAGTAAAACAGTTTATCCTTGACTCTTTTTATAACTGTTAATATATTGCCTACATGCTTGGAAGGAGTATGTTAGTTTAGGCTGGAAAAAAGACTCAAGAAAATACCAAGAAGTTAGAGATGACCTACTGAAAAAGTTGCAAAAAATTTACAGGACTCTGTCAGATTTGAAAGCTGTATGTGTGTTCCCTAATAAACCAAAGAAACATGAGTCGTAGAGAATGGTGAGATTTCTAGTTCTACAGATAAGAACATTGAATTTAAAGATGGTGTTGTATTGGAACATGATGGCAGGAGTGACTTGTTCCTTATAGGGTACAGAACAATACATGTGCTCTTTCTAGACTGGGGTAAACAGGTGATCGACAGTAGAAGCCAACCTTTTTAGCAGGTATGGCATGAGTTCAGCACCATACCACTCTGATTCTCTTCCCTTGCTCGTCCTGTCTTCTGCTCCCTGTCTGATTTGTTTTTTTTGTTTTTTGCTGCCTGCCCTCTACCCAGTCTGTCAAATGCCTACCTGTGCCATTTGTGGCGTGTGTGCTGTGGGTTGGTCACCCCAGCCTAGATAATCGGCCGATACAAATAACCAATAGGAAAAACAAAGTAAAAAAACAAAATTATCATCAGTGCTGTTTATTTCCTAGGGAGATTGCAAATACTGAGCTTGAAATCCTAGCCTCCTCAAAATAAATTGCAAACCTGTCACTGATTTCATTGCAGCCAGGTTTTTAGCTTTTACAGTGAGCTTGGCATTTTGCTGAATAATGGCAGCTATTGCTTCCTTTTCACAACCACTTTTATTATACCCATTAGCTGTTGGAATTTTGGGAAGGAGACCAGATTCTCAGTACTGCAAAGTCTCTCCCAGCAGGACTTCATCTTTACCAGACGCTTAATGGTAAGACCTGTCTGCACAAAACAAGGCTTCATCATTTATAAGTTACAGGCATTTGGAGGAACGTGCATTTATTATCTGACTGGGAAAATGTAGCGTTGAATGCTATTTGTTTCGATGTCCAGCTGATCTATTTGTCAAAAGCTAGCTTTAATATTAAAATGTGTATTGACGTATTATCTCTAAAGCAACTCCTTATCTTGAATCTTTGCTGTAAAAATCAAAGTCTCATTGCAAAGATCAAATTTGTAGATAAATGAGGTTAAACTATGACAGTCTTTTAAACATTTATGTTTTAGGAGTATTTCATACTTTAAAAGATTCTGAATCAGAGGAGCCAGGGCAGCAATGAAAGAAATAGATTACACAAGTTAAATTTTAGTGGAAGAAAAAAATTGAAATGGAGACTTCTTATAATTCAATACATAACTTAATTAAAAATATAGCTTTGGCTTTGTGGGGCCTGACCCATGTATAGTCATGTTAAATACACAGGGTTGTCTTTTTTTAAATCTGATTTACTGAGTAAGTTAATACCTACCTCTCTTTTTGGTTTGTGAGCCCTGCCTTATAAAATTAGGCTACTGCCAGAAAATACACCATGCTTTTTCATTGCAGAAATATCAGGAAACCAGAAGTTAGACATAACTGTTGTGGTTTTGCACATTTTTGTATAATCTTTTGAGATTTAAAAACATAATTTCCATTTAGGCTGAGTTATGATACAAAGAGGGAAATAAGTTGCAGGTAAATTTAAACATTTGCCTCATTTATGTTTCAGGAATTGGCTTGGGAAATACAGCATCCTTTTTAGTATTAAGACTTATCTAGAAAACAGTGACCAAACAGGCAAATTTGTCAAGTAGAGTTTAAATGTATAAGAACGTAAGGAATGCCATACTGAGTGAGACCATGGGTCATCTAGCTCAGTGTTCTGTGTATTCCAGGGTCCAAAGTCAATGCTCAGGGGAAGTATATTTATGCTGGGTCAGTTCTGCGGAATCTCCACTCCTGCAAAAAGATCGGGCCACCTGAACTTATAATAACAGGACTCCTGATAACTTGACTCTCATAGACCTATGCATCCACAGAGGTTTCCTTTACAGGACTGGGCCCTGAATTCAACCCTGTGTGTGTGTTCTTCCTAGCAGCTTTTGATTTTGATAGATAATGATAGTGTGCTACATTTTTGTCTTCTCTTTCCAGCTGACATTTGATTACCTTTCTTGAGGCTGGGGGGAAGGGGGGACTTCACCATGAAATGATCTCTTTTTCAGGAGATGAACTGACTCTGGATGGCATTGGACTAGCTGATGGGGCAGACATCTTTGTGTGGAATGGAAAGGAGGTAAGAAAGTAGGGTAAGAAACTATTCTATAAATCCTAGGATTTAATTTTAAGTCTCTAAAAATAATTCTGGGTGTTTTAAATTATTTTTGGAGGAATGCTGGCTTTGGGGTGCCAGTCCAGCTGCCTTTCTGGTGCTCCCTCTTATCACTACATGCGACTGTACCCTTTGCTTGCCATAGCATGTGTTGTCACTAGAGGTCTGCTTAGGATTTCTGTACAAAAAGATAAAAATGGCTGTTATCTTTCCAATTTATTTTCCTTTGTCATCAGTATTTTTCAAATTTCAGGGAATCCTAGCCTCTCACCACCTTTTTAATACCCCACTACTCTTTACCACCTTTAAGGTTCCTTAGCAAACATTTCCATGCAAATTCAATCACTGAAGGCTTGATTCTAATGAGAAAAGTCTTGAATGACTAAGAAACAAAAGTCATCCATACTATGCAGACTTCTCTTGGTTATGACTTGATATATTGCTGATCACCTTTCATGTGCGATTCTTGCACATTGTTACTACAGGTTGGTGGCATCGATGTGCTGACAGGCCTTGACCATGAGCCCGTACTTCTAAACGTTCTTCGTTTAGCGGGGTATAACGAAGGAGGAAAAGGTCAGCACTTCACTGAATCCCAGCATATTTTTCCATGCAGTGCAGAACTGAGCACTCTGTGCAAAGCTTTAACATCATCAAGAGGGATCATCTTAATGAACAGTTCAGGATCAGACAGTGAAGCTAAAAACTGGAAGGTCATTTCTGAAGAGAATATGAAGAAGACAGTCAAAACAACTGGTTTGACAGATGGAAGCTCAATACTAGTTTTAGACAGCCATGACCAAAGGTAATTGTCATAATTATATTTCTAGTTTAACAAAAAATTACTTTGGTTAGATATTCTTATTACTTTTTACTAGAACTTTGCTATTATGGGGAATAAGTTTCCAAAAGAGGGTGTGGAATCTTCATCCTTCAAAAGTTTTAAGAGCCAGTTAAACAGACACTTGTCTAATGTGGTTTAGATGGGGATGATCCTAAACTGAACTGGGGGTTCAACTAGATGACTTCCTGAGGTCTCTTCCAGCCCTACTCTCCCACGATCCTGTGAATATAGTATTTAAGACTGTGAAATTGAGTAGTTAAACAGGGAAGTACTAAAAGTCATGACTGCTATAGCATTGCTCACTTTGCTATGTTCCATATTAAACACAGAGGACTATATTAAAGTTCAAAGTTGAAAAAGCAGGGAAGAACAATAGTTAGGCATTTGTGTGTGGTATGGCTGAGGTTACAGTTCAGAAGTAACATTAAATTCTGGATTTCCTGGATGCATGATTTATTTAATGGAGTATCATGTCTGGGAGACTAATTTGTAGTTAGCTTCACAGAAGGAGAGACCAGGGTATGAGTATGTGGTGGAAGCAGAGATTTAAGAGAAGCTTATAGTTATACTGTTTAGCTGTGGTGCCTTTCAGGTTGTTATTTTAAACAGCAAGCACGCAAAAACGGAATTGGGCTTGGGCTTTCAGATATTCAGCCCACATATTGAATACACACCTACAGGTATAATTGGCACATATAGTAGACATAATGGAAAATATCCATTATGTTAATTTTGGCTTTCCAGTTATGGTGTTTTATTTGGTTTTTTTTAATAATGAAAATATGAAGTGCAGCAATGGGTCCCCCACTGAAAGGTAGAGCTGTACCAACTCCTAAATTAGAGTAATTTAGGCTATTCAGTATGATTTAGAATAATTTTTCCAATTTTGGAAAAGCAAGTTTCTTTACAACTCTCTTCACTAAAATGCCTAAAAGGAGTCTTCCTAAACATTTAAATAATCACATTTTTTGCCTTGGGGGCAGGTATTAAGTAAAGAAAATGTCAGGTGAACAAATGGTAAGTTAAAGGGGTGGGGAAACGGGTTATAATAAAAATGAGTTTGTCACAACTAATGCCTAGCTGAAGTGAAAACATAACACCTGGTGATTTCATATAAACACAGTTGCTGAGACAGCAGTCTTTCCAAGGACCAAAACTTAAATTTCAGTTGTAAGGGGATATTTCTCGAACCTCAAGCAGGTAATAAAATGAGGGATCCTACTGCATACAACACAGGCTAATACTTGGTATATGCATAATAATGTCTCCATTTAAGATATTAATTAGATTAATTGTGAAGCCTTTTTGTGTCGTTAATTAGATTAATTATAAAGCCTATGTTGTAATCGATGATGAGACACTGTGTCTGATGACAATCTGATCCATTTTGCTGCATGCTCTGTAGATGTAATAAGAAATTTTCTCTCCTGTAAAGACTTTACATTTTTCATAGAGGATACAGGCAGTTAATGGTGTCATCATTATGGGTAGGGTACTGAAGCAAGGAATAGGTGATGAACCCCTGGTAACAGGAAGTTTGTGACAGAGGTCCAGGAATTGGATCTAGTGGTTTTGTGTCCCACTTTTGTGCTTTAAAACATAAGGCTGTTCTTCTAATGTCAGGAAAGCTAGAGAGAACTAACAGATTTCAAGAAACAAAAATGTAATCAGCAGATTAACACATTTCCCTTGGCAGCACCACTCACAAATTGTTCTGAGTTGCACTGCTACTGATATGGCAGCATCTGCCAGTCTCCTCATCAAGAAATTCTGATTCAAGGAAAACTAATTGATGGCTTTCTAGTAAGGACAAGCCTGGTGTAAGCTCACCACACTTGAGTTTCCTTGGATAATTCAAGTAGAAGATTGGGCCATTGGAACTGCCCTGTCTGCCCACAGACTCTAGGGAAAGAGTGAACAGACAACCTGCTTTCCCAAGGTGGTTGCCTGTACATGGCACTATATATGGCCTAGCCATTTCATGGCGAGAATGGCTATGCATTGAGCAAGAAGTTACCCTGGGAAGAAATTAACTATAGGAGGTGAGACATGCACAGTATAAATGACACTGATGTGTACTCTTCACTTTTCTGAGAGTTAACTTTACCATGAAGTAGATGATTTGCACTGATGTAAGGCTGTGTCTTTGCTTTACTTTTCCTCCAAAATAGAGTCACTTTACTCTGTAGTAAACATTTCACTTGTTTGCACCCTCCTAGTTCCCTAATTCACATTTGAAAATGGGCTTGGGGTCTTATCTATACCAGCCTGGCTATTGCCCACTCCAGACCCAGAAGTATGCCAGTGAAGATGTTCCAGGGCACCCTCTGTCACTGCTCTCAAGACCTCTGCTTCTAGTGTCCTAGAGAGTGGCTGCTGGAGATTGATTCCAGAGGGCCCTCACTGACATATTTCTGAGTTGGGCTGAATTGGAGCAACTGAGCTGAGATGTTGCTGCAGCGTATGCAAGTCCTTTAGGTCATTTATACGTTATATGAAAATTTTCAGAGATGTTTAAATCTGTGCTCTTATATATTTCTTTGCAGCTTGGTAAATGTGGTAGATGGCAATCTGACTGCTTTTACACATGATATCAGCTGGCTACAAGTTAAAAATCTCTGCAGGTTGGAGGCTGAAGAGAGACTAGTTAAAATTACTGCAACTATAGAAACAGTGAGTAAAAATATTGTTGTTTAGGGATATAACTCCGTTCTCTTAGCCTGATCAGTTTCTTTTTCAGTACAGCTTGACTTATTACTTCCAGTGACATTATGATTCTGGGGAAGCCGGTAGGAATTCTGTCATTGACTTGTAAGAGTACAGGATTTCACCTTGGCAGTCTTCAAAAAGTTTGCTACTTTATATGAAAAGGAAGTAGGTTTGCAGTCATTTGTGATGGCTTATATAAGATGCTGTCAGTGTAGTACAAAAAAAAATAATGCCAAACAATCTAAAATAGACTAATCCCTGCTGAAGTCAACTGTAGAAAGTTTGTATAAGAACTTTTCTCTGAGGCCTTTATATTTTTCAGTCTTTTGGTTGGTGCTTTTTTTACTTAGTCTTTAGTCTGTTGATAAATCCAATTTTTTTTCTGTTTGCTTTGCTTTGGATTGGTGGTTTCAGAGATCTCAATGTTTCTATGTAAATTGGTAATCTGTTAGAGATGCTTTCTCAGTTTTGTAAATGATTACAGAACAATCCAAATGAGTACACCTTTCAAGGGAAGAGTAAAAGTTTTTCTTTAGATTATCATTTGAAAACCATATGTATAAGTGTATATATAGGCCTTTTCTATTCTGATATTGCACAGTGTGTTATATTACAGGCACTAATAATATCTCTCTCTTAGGTGATGTCAGATATCAAAATTACAGCAATACGGGAGTTGCAATTAGAGGAGCAGTTAGGTAAATTGATTAATTTATTTTATTCTTAGATACAAGTCTTTCCTGTATTGCTGGAGGTTTCATATTTTATGGAAAGGAGATGAATTCTGTGCTGTTAAGGTTTTAAATTTTTTTCTCTATAGGATGTAATGTTTTTCACCTGCTTCTAGTTTAGAATAAAATAACTCTCCCTAGCTAAAAATATCATCCTGTACCAAACAGATTGCAGTTACAAAATGTTTTAGGAAGCTCTTGCATGCATCCATAGACTCACTTTTCTTGGAAGCCATTTTGGCCTGTTTTCATTTTGTTAAAAGACTTAAATTATATTGCAAATTGTGAAGTAGTCTTGAAACTGATAAGTTGCCTCCATATTTTTTCTGTTGGAGCTTCTTCCAGTATGTTTATAGAAATTTTACCTGAAGTTGAAAACAGCTGGCTACAGTAATCAAGCTATTATTGCTTAGGGGGAGAAGTGTTCCATCCCAGAAAAAAGAGACTAGCCACATTTTTCTTGATCTGTAGAAAACACACAAGTGTTGCATCAAAGAGACAAGGCGTTCTGCATAGCGAGAGGCCTTTTACTAGTTTAGCCAATTCGGTTTTTTGTAATTTTTCATCTTCTCCCAATCTGTATAACTGAACTAAACTTCCACTGATTTAATCTGTTTAGTAGTTCACCTTTGCTCATTTTCTCCCATTACAGTGAATGATATCTGTCTCAGACCTATTAACAGAAATGGGAAGCTTCTGTCTCCAGGTAGGTATTTCTAGAACTGAAAGTAGGACTTTGTCAAAGTCTAAATAAAACTGAAATAAAAGATTCCTAGCTTTCCTTTTCCTTTTTTAGGAGTTTTTACGTATCTGGGGTGTCCTGTGAATCCATGGATAGTGTTTCTAGACTTAGTTTAAATGAATTATTTTTTTCCAATGTTGATGTCTATTTGTTTATCACTGCCAGGCTAGTAGTTAAATCTAAACATTCAAGTGTGATTTTTATTGCTTGCATCTGAATTCAGTAATATTTCATATGGTTCTTCCACTTGTTTATTGGCCAAGAGCTCATGCTGGATCTTTGCAGAAAGTAACAAAAGCTACTGAGTAGCTTTTTGCATGGAACTTTTAGAATGCGTTCAGAAAGGTGCATACATGAGCTGAAGTTTTTTAATCTCACTGAAAACATGAGTGCATTGTCCCTTTTACTTGTAACGTTTCTTGCAAACTTGTACAGTCCCTATTTGTGGCTTTATTAGAACATTACAAATTAAATGATAATCATTGAAGTATATTGACACACAGCACATCATTTTAGAACAGAATGGAACGTGAATAATGTAGTGAAAGCTGTTCAGTCCAGAACTGTTTTGAGAGAAACAAATCCTCCTATTCACAGAACCTAATATGCTTGTTAGCATTGTAAAGGAACTTTTATCTCCAGTATGGCACGATACACTTTGAACTGTGTGCTGGACTTCTGGTGCTTGAGAGGAGAGGAACAAGTCAGTGGTATGTACCAGTTGTTGGTCTAGATAAACACTTACGACAGCTTTTCCCAACTGGTGTGCTGCAGGACACTCGTGTGCCATAGAATTTTGGGCTGGAGACATGCCTCCTGCTAGCTGGAGTAGTGCCCCCCCCCCACCTGCTGTTGCTGTGGACAGAGATGGGGGGGCATGGCTCCAGCCAGCGATTTGCATCCACATGCTGTGTTCAGCAGTGCCTGCTCCATGCCTGACAGCTTGGCCCTCCCCCCCAACATCTGGTCCATGTCTGGCTGCTTGCCACCTTCCCCCCCCTCCTCCCACTCCACATTGAGCCAGCGTGGCACGTGATGGGAGAGGCCCAGTAAGCGTGCCGTCCCAACCAAAGGGAAGGGGTATGGGGGGGCAGATCAAGGCCCTTGCGGTGAGGGAGGGAGTGGAACAGGAGCTGAGGTAGGTGCTGCCCAGCCGGGGTGAGGTACAGGACAGAGCCATAGTTTGTCCAGGTGGGGCAGCTCCCACAGCTATGCACACCCTGGAAGGGCATGGGGTGAGGGGGGAACTGCAGCTGTGGGCTGGAGCCAGGCTCTTCGCAGAACATGGGGACTGCACTCCAGGTACATGGGAGCTGCGCTTGGGAGTGGGAGGTTATGGGGGAGGCTGCAGCAACCCCATGTTTTGCTGTAGCCCCTCCATAGCCCCCTTCCAGCGCTGCTGCCGCCCACCCCAAGCACAGCCCTGAGCACAGCCCTCACACACCGGGAAGAGCCTGGCCCCAGCCCATAGCTGCAACCCCCCACCCCTTCCCCGTGCAGATCCAGGGCACACACCCCCATGCCCTCCTGGGCATGCATGCAGCAGCAGAAGCTGCCACCCCACACCCACTAGACGAGCTGTGACTCCGTCCCACGCCCTGCCTTACACCACCTCACCCCGGCTGGGCAGCACCTGCCGCAGCCCCTGCCCCACTCTCTCCCTCACTGCAGGGGCCTTGATCTGCCCCCCATCCCCTTCCTTCCCCCCTCCCTTTCTACCACATCAGACTTACCAGCTGCACGCAGTTCTCCATGCTGCCAAGCTATGCTCCTTGCTGCCTACGTGCTGAGCTGTGGCTGGACATGTACACATGCATTTATTGGCCATATCAGGATGATTTCTGATGCAATCAATTTTTTTTGTATCGGTGCACCTCTATTAAATATGGTTCATCCCTGCCTTAATGACAGTTTACTTGTTTTTTAAGTCAAACAAATTGCACTACTGTGAAAATGCAGTTACCAGAATCTATCACTGTACAGGTTTCCCTCGCTTTATGTGGGTTCTGTATGTACGAATTCGCTCTTATGCTATGAGCCATTTTATACCAAAAAATTGTTATATGCAAGGTAAATTCACTCTTATGTGATTGGTATGGTAGAAGCCCAGAGTCAGCTACTTTGTGCAGTGCATTGTGGGAGTGACACACACCAAGATATAGTCTCCTGTGCGGATCTGTGCTCCTTGCTCATCTGTGACACGTTTCTGCAGTTGCCATCCGCATTATGATAGTGCCCTGTGCTTGTGTGTACTGTTTGCTGTTGGTAAGTACCAAAATTGTCTTGTAAAAGTGGTAGAAATGAGTTTGGGGGTCAGTACAGTCGAGGTCTTGGAACATACCCCTATTTGTTACATTCTGAAGTGTGGTTCCCTTTATGCAAATTTGACTTACGTGCCGTTTTACAGGAATACAAGTACAGCATTAAGCGAGGGAAACCTGTACATTTTGGTCACCTTTTTAATGAACAGGCCAACAGCTCTAATACTTTATGGAATGAAACTTTTCTTATGGTGCTTTTTCCTGTTCTTTTCTCCCTGAAGTGCCAGAGGATTACACTGTCAAAGAAGCAGAGCTGAAGATGGGAAGCTTGCTGGGACTGTGCCATGGAAAAGCTCCAACTTCCACTCAGGTAAAACCTTAAGAATGCTCAACATAACAAAGCTTGTTTGTGGTTTGCATTTACATGGCTACTTCTTTGTTTTCTTCTTGCCATAGCATGGTATGGAAATAGAAGTATAGAGATGTGTTCATTGATGAGAGGTAGTGTATTTTTGTTTTGAAAACCTACAAGCTTCAGTTATTTCATAGACATTAGGGTTGAAAGGGACCTCGGAAGATCATCGAGTCCATCCCCCTGCCCCAGGGGCAGGAAGACAGCTAGGGTCAGAAGGATCCCAGCAAGATAAATGTCCAAATGCCTCTTAAAGGAGTCCAGAGTAGGTGCTTGCACCACCTCTGGAGGCAGTCTGTTCCAGGCCTTGGGGGCTCGGATAGCAAAGAAGTTCTCCTTTATGTCCAGCCTGAAATGGTCTTGGGAGGCTTTTGTGACCGTTTGACCTTGTCATCCCTTGAGGCGCTCTGGTGAGCAGGCATTCCCCAAGATCCTGATGTTACACCCCTTATGTACTTATAGGCAACCACCAGGTCCCCCCTGAGCCTGCACTTTTCCAGGCTGAAGTGTCCCGTAGCTCTCAGCCTCTCATCATAGGGCCTGTTCTCCTGCCCTCTGATTATACGCGTGGCTCTCCTCTGGACTTGCTCAAGCTTCTCCATGTCCTTTTTGAATTGTGGAGCCCAGAATTGGATGCAGTACTCCAGCTGCGGCCTCACTAAGGCTAAGTACAGTGGGAGGATGACATCCTGGGATTTGCTTGAGAAGCATCTGTGGATGCAAGCCAGAGTTTTGCTTGCTTTACCAGCTGCGACATCGCATTTCCTGACCCCCAAGTCCCTTTTGGCCGTGGTGCTAGCAAGTGTAGCACTGCCAAGCCTGTAAGTGTGCTGCGGGCTTTTTTCCCCCAAGGTGGAGTACCTGGTATTTTTTGGTGTTGAACACCATCAGGTTTTCATCTGCCCACTTTCTGAGCCTGTCTAGGTCGACCTGGGTCACCATCCTATCCTCAGGTGTGGATGATTTACCCCGAAGTTTGGTGTCATTGGCAAACTTGGCCAGTCTGCTTCTGATACTAGTGAAGTGGGCTTCTGTTACTAGTCCAGCATCTCTTCTTATTGCAAAATGTATTACTTTCAAAGTCAATTTATGCCTTGCAAAGTGTAATGTACCAAAGTGTTTCAGAATGCTGTTTTGTATTCATGGGTGGGGGGAGGTGGAAAAGATAATTCTGTTGATAGCATTAAATACACAATCTATTTATCTGAGATTTAAAATCAACACAACTGTTTATCTGTTTATCGTAGATAAATCAACAGAAATACATGATCTGAAGGTTTAGATGAGCAGCTACGATAGATTCTCCTTATTTGTACTTGATCTAAAGTAGTCTGTCTCATCCTTCAGCTCCAAAATAAGGTTATGAGAATACATTGGGTTTGTATCTAAATGCACAATAATGTTCCACAGCTTGGTGACTGATGCATCTAATAATTTTCTTTTCTTTTTTCCTTAACAAAAGCTCTTCTTGTATTTTGTTATTGGAAATGATCTACAGGCAGTCCCAGAAATGGAAATAGTTGTTGAAGAGACTGCTACTGTGAAAGAGGTGAGTACGTAAGTTCCTTTCCTTTATTGCTTGGGCTATTGGCAACACATAGGGGGTGCACGTAAACCCCTTGCAATTGGCCAACGCTGCCAGTGGCACCTGCAGGTAGTTGCTGCTTGCCCCTCCCCCCACCCCATGCCGCCGGCACTGCCAACAGCACCTGTGGGTGGTCACAGATAGCCACTGGACGCTGACATTGCTGCCAGTGGTGCCTGCAGGTGGTCACCAACCACTGGTCGGCACTTGAGGTTCAACAAAGACAAGTGCGAAGTCTTGCACTTAGGACAAAACAGTCCCATGCACCAGTACAGGCTGGGGGCTGACTGGCTGGGCAGCAGCTCCGCAGAAAAGGACCTGGTGGTTACAGTGGACAATAAGTTGAATATGAGCCAGCAGTGTGCCCTTGTGGCAGAGAAGACTAAGGGCATACTGGTGTGCATTGGTAGGTGTGTTGCCAGTAGGTCAAGGGAAGTGATTATTCCCCTTTATTCAGCAGTGGTGAGGCCAAATCTAGAGAACAGTTTTGGGCCCCCCACTACAGAGAGGATGTGGACCAATTGGAGAGAGTCTAGCAGAGGGCAAGAAAAACAGCGAGAGGGCTGGGACACATGACTTCTGAGGAGAGGCTGAGGGAACTGGGCTTATTTAGTCTAGAGAAGAGAAGACTGAGGCGGGATTTAATAGCAGCCTTCAACTACCTAAGTGGGGTTCAAAAGAGGGTGGAGCTAGATTTGTTCTCGGTTGTGGCAGATGACAGAACAAGGAGCAATGGTCTCAAGTTCAGCAAGGGAAGTTTAGGTTGCATATTAGAAAGAATTTTCTCACTAGGATGGTGGTGAAGCACTAGAACAGGTTACCCAGAGAGGTGGTGGAATCTCCGTTCTTGGAGGTTGTCAAGACCCAGTTAGGCAAAGCCTTGGCTGGGATGATCTAGTTGGGGATGGTCCTGCTTTGAGCAGAGGGTTGAACTAGATGTGACCTCCTGAGGTTCCATCCAATCCTAATTTTCTATGATTCTAACACTCAAGAACTTGGGCTTTTTTGTGGGCATCATGGCAAGCAACAGTTTAAAGGAGGGATTTGGAGGAGGAAAGTGAGATAACCCTGGAGATATTTATGGGTAGGAACCTACCTAACTTACAGTGAGAGAGAGCAGTTTTCACGGCCTGCTTACAGTGTACAGAGGTGATTTCATGGGCATTTTGCAGTGGCCCCACTTTTCAGTGCTGATTGGCACAAGGGGACAGCTGCTGCCTTTTGTGCCACCCTGGCAGCTGGCACTTTCCCCCAAGCAGGCTGCATGTCTGGGCTGCAGCTGCAGCAAGGACCACTGGCTCTCACTGGGGAGCCAGCATTTTATTTTTATGAAGTTTTTTTTTGGTTGATTTCCTGGGAACTGTCAACCAATGCCATTTTTCATGGAGACTGCTGTTTTTCATGGTTTCTGTGAAAATTGCAAAACTGTGTTTTAAGCAGGTTCGTATTTATGAGGTAGTCTTGCAGTTGTTCCCAAGAGTATGAGGGTCAGTAAGGGAGAAAACACAAAAGCGCTTACTTGAAACTCCGAAGTGGTCAGTAGAGCCTGGCCTCCATGAACCACTATCAGTGTTCTGATAGTGAATTGGAGGCAGTAGGCTGGGAAGGGCCTCGGAATGGAGGCAACTAGCTTATTTATGGGGTTGGGGAAGGAAAGTTAGTTCGTGGATTCAAAGAAGGAGATGACATGTTGACAGACAAAAAGAAGACTTTTTTTAAAAGCAGCATTTTGAATGGATATAAATAGATCAGTAAAGGTTGGGGATGTCATATATTTGGCATTGTTGGGGAAAGAAAAAGAAACAAGCTTTGCTTCTGCCACGGGCACAAACCCCTAGCATAGAACCACTTTGACTGTTATAGTTGCAGTCTAAAAATAATTAGGGCAGGGGGCTGAGCCTTTAAATCACTGGCTTTATTTTTTAGGAAAAGAAAAGTTCGGGAGAAAGGGACAATGTCAGCTTCATAAAGCAGAAGTCCCTTCAATAGAGTGGCAAACTGACAGTACAGATCTATTTTTCTGACATGCTACACACAAACAGAAAGGTGGCTAGCTATATTTGTTTGATGTTGGAGAAAAGGTAGGGGATTTGATGAAGTAATTTGTGGCCTATGTGAGCTCATACCTGCTTGATTTATTTAGTCTCTGACTCGGGGCAGGCAATTATTTGAGCCCATGGGCCACATACACAGTTCTGGGGAGCTGCTGTGGGCTGGTCAGCTTCCCCCTCTCTCCTTCCCCCCCAAAACCCGGAGCCCGCATGCCCTGCAGTTCCTCCCCACCACTGCCAACAGTGCACAGCCCCAGCCCTGAGCTGCCCCACTCCGGACTTGCCTTGGCTGGAGCAGACCAGCCAGAACCAATATGCAAAGCCCCACCCTGCACCTGCTGCGGACCACCTGCCCTCACTGAGCAGTGGCAGTGGCCAGGCAGAAGCTGCTGCTGCAAGCTGCCCCTTCCCCTCGCTGCTGCTGGGCCCTTCTTGCTGCAGCTGCCCATGCCTGGGCTGCTCTGCACCTCCTGTCCACCACTGTCACCCTTGCCCAGCGAGGCAGCAGAGGAGCACCAGGACAGCCTGGGCATGGACTCAGGGCAGCTGGATCAAGAAGGACCGAACAGTCCTTTCCCCTGCTTCAGCCTGGCTGCTGCCACTGATGCTGCTGTTGCTCAGTGTGGGCGGGGTGATTCTGGAGCTGGTATAGTGTGGGCCAGGGTCAGAGCTAGGTGCGCAGGTTCCAGTTGGTCTGCTCCACTGGGTCAAATCCAGAGTGGGCACAAGGTGGGCCAGGATTGGGCCTGTGTGCAAAAGTCCCCACAAGTATCATAGGCCTGGGGCCAGCAGTAGCCGGAAGGGGCCATTGCTTGGGCTGCCTAGAAAGGCAGTCCAGCTGTGGAACCGCCCCGTACCTGGTGTGTGTCTGGGGGCAGTGGGACACACCACAGGCGTGATGGCGCCTGGACCAGGTGGGACCAAGGGACCTGCCACAGACCAGAGAAAGTCCTTCTGTGGGCCTGATCCAGCCTGCAGGCCATATTTTGCCTCACCCCTACCCCCGTGTTCTAACTGGTGCCACCCTGCCCTTCTTTCTGCCTGACTGCTTATGAAAGCTGCCTGTTTTAGAAGAGTAAATTAAGATGTCTCATTTTCCATTAAATGAAGACAGTTCTTATATTTGAAAAGCTCAGAAGAGACTTTATAAGCAGTTAGTCTTAATAACATAATTGCGCTGTCCTAGTCGCTAGCAAAGAACCAGATTAGTTTTGTAAACAAAGCAATTGCCCATGCTGTCTATGTACAGAGGAAATTTTCACCATGTTTTGTTTTGATTTTTTTTTTTTCTTTCAGTGCCTAAACTTAATGCTGGAGAAATCTGGGTTACCAGGTTAGTTGTCTGTACATTCTAAGAATATTTTTAGTACTGCCGCCTGGGGCCAGCAGCAGCCTTAAACTCTTCATGGCTGTGTAACAGCCTAAAAATAATTGCAGTCTGAATTGATACATGGCTGAGAATTGCTGGGCGGTTACAGGAGTGAGGTGTAGAATGAAAGAAGCCACGCAACAGGGGTGGGCATTGTTTTTGGGCAGAGTGCCAAAAACACCTGCAACCTCCACTTGTAAGATGTTGGTGTGCCAGGGGCAGATGGCGGGGCAACAGCGAGGGGCCCATTCCTTGTTATGGCAGCGCAGCCCTAGCCCCTTCCCTAAGGTGCGAGTGCCAATCGAAGTGCCTTCACGTGCCATGCTCTAGCACGTGTCCAGGGGTTGCTCAGTAGGACTGTGCAAAATTTCGCCGGCAGCTTCTTTTCAATGCTGTTTCGCCTCGTTTCGAGCTCAAAACAGCAAAATCAAGATGAAATGAGGCAAGTCGAATCGTTTTGAAATTTTCAAAATGTTTTGAGTTTCAGAGCTCAAGCTGGGCTTGCCTGGAGGGAAACAGAAACTTAAGTAAGGAGAGGGAGGGGGGAAGGTGGGGGAAGGAGTGCTCTCATTATTGACTATGTAGCTGGCCAGTGACTGTCATCCTTCTTTGAGGTCCCTTCCAATCACAGTGTTCTGGGGGAGGGATAGAAAAACTGCATAAAAGGAAGCAATGTTTGAACTGCCCTGCTTTCTGCCTTGGTGTCAGTGGCGTGAGGGTGCACCTTAACATACACACAGTGTCACCCACCCATGTCATGAGTTTTGCCTGCCAGCAGCCAGAGGTGCAGGGTCCCAGAACCCAGATTCCCCCTGCACCCATCTCCTTAACAGCGGGCAGGCTTCGTGGCCACAGCAGGGCGTAGCAGACCTGCAGTTTTCACTGCCCTGTGCCCCAAGACAGACATAGTCCCACAAGCACCCATGTCATGAGTTTTTGCCTGTCAGCAGGCAGAGGTGCATGGCCCCAGAACCCAGAAGCCCCTGCACCTATGTCCTTGAAAGCTGGCAGGCTTCATGGCCTCAGCAGGGGCTAGCAGGCCTGCAGCTTTCACCCTGCTGCGCCTTAACGCACAGTGTCACCCATGTTATGAGTTTTGCTTGTCCCCAGCTTGAAGTGCAGTTTCCCCCAAGCCCCTGCACCTATCTCCTTGAAACTTGGTGGGCTTCGTTGCCTCAGCGGGGCCTAGCAGGCCTGCAGTTTTGACTTGGCTGTGGCTTAACATACACACGTGACGTGAGTTTTTTGCTTTTGAGACTTTGAGGTACAGCTTCCCTGAAACCTCTATACCTGTCTCCTTGAAACTTGGCAGGACTCATGCCCTCACAAGGGGCTACCATTCCTGCAAATTTCAATCAAATCAGGCCAGAAATGACAGTTATAGGCTGTTTTGAGCTTCCCCATAATAGCCTATGGGCAAAACAGCGGAACTGTTTTGACAAAACAAAACAGCAGTTTCAAATTGAAACGAAATTCAAAACAAAATGCTGTTCTGTCAAAACGCAAGTTGAAACGGAACTGTGCCATTTCGCACAGCCCTATTGCCCAGACCTTGCATACAATCTCACTCTGATAAAGTTCAGCCTTTGTGACTACTCTTAAATCAAATGCATACTTTGTACTCATATCTAAATAGGACAAAGATCACCCTTGATCTTTGTAGTCATACCCTCTGTTGATTCGAGAGTAATAATTAATATCTTATGGTAAC
The DNA here is from genome assembly GCF_001723915.1 of Gavialis gangeticus. Classification (NCBI taxonomy): domain Eukaryota; kingdom Metazoa; phylum Chordata; order Crocodylia; family Gavialidae; genus Gavialis; species Gavialis gangeticus. The sequence continues at coordinate 90,571,771 of NW_017729031.1, forward strand.
AGAACTACTGTATGCTGACAGCATCTAGCATAAATTCCTCAGATCTTGGAGGCTGTATTTTTTATATCATCAGATCTGTCATTTTAAAAAACTTAATTGTGTGTGTGTAGAACAAACTTATCTACAATAACATTTTAAAATTTTCAGAGTGGAAAACTTTTTTTCTCTGTTGTTTTTTGTTGTTGTTTGCTCCATGTTTGACAGTATTTTGTAAATCTGGCAGTTCTGTTTCCTCTCCACACCTATCTCCTTTTTAGGAGAGGTGGGAGTGGCAGTTCTTATAAATGCTCTTCTCATTGTCTAAATATGACAGTTATTTTGAAAACAGCAAAAACATTGCAGAGAACCGGAGAAAACTAACACCTAAAGCTAATTTTATTTCTTTAAAACTTGTTATCCCTTATAATTTCTTAGAGTTTACAAGTGTTGTGAGAAGTGTATGAATTACTGAAACTTACTAAAACTATGTTTACATATTTTGTAATCATATTTTTGGGAAATGTTTTCATTGTTCTGATTTTGCAGGTGACAGCTGGCATTTGAGAAGGATTGACTGGTGCTATGAAGCTGGAGAGGCATTAAGTGAGGAAGTAAGAGGACCTATATTTTTACTTTAAAAACAAAAAACATTTTTTATTTTTGAGGCATTATATATAGTTTCATAGTTTCTAGGGTTGGAAGGGACCTGAGTAGATCATCTAGTCCAACCCCCTGCCATGGCAGGAAAGAGTACTGGGGTCAAACGACCCCAGCAAGGTGTACATCTAACCTCCTCTTAAAGACCCCCAGGGTAGGAGCCAGCACCACTTCTCTTGGAAGTTGGTTCCAGATCCT
>NW_017729031.1:90572947-90579845 GCF_001723915.1 Gavialis gangeticus
TTCTCATCTGCCCACCCCTGTAACCTGTCTAGGTCCGATTGCAGCCTATTCCTCCCTTCTAGCGTGCCCACATCCCCCCACATCTTAGTGTCATCAGCAAATTTGAACAGGGTGCTTTTTACCCCTTTGTCCAAGTCACTCATGAAAATGTTGAACAGTGTGGGCCCGAGGACCGAGCCCTGCGGAACCCCACTGCCCACATCCCTCCAGGCTGAAAATGACCCATCCACCAGCAGCATGTATAGTGTTTCTAGGTCTGTGGTATGGTAATGACCGCTAGTCCTTTAGTTTGGTGACGTATCAAAAGTATAGGTATGCTGCTATGTATAAAACATGTAACATATCTGTATGTCTTTTATTTTCACTGGCTACTGTTAAGTGTCTTCCATACAATTTTTTCTTGAAGTCTAGGGTTGTTACATACCAAGAGGTTTGAGTTCCACTGATGAAAAGCAGGGAGCATTTTTAGTTAATGTAAGCTTCATCGGAAATGAGAACTAGAGAGCATTAGCGCACACTAATGGTATCCTTGAAATTCAGGTCAGTAGGGAAGATTTTTACACTGATTCAGATGAGTTGACAAAAAACGGCTGAAATTTAGAAAACGTTTGTGCACTCCTGTGTGGAAAAACAAAGCAATGCACATCTAAAAAGGCTTTGCAAAAGTAAAACCAACTTGCTTAATAAAACATAACATGCTTTCTGTTCCCACAGAATGCCACTTTGAAAGAACTCAATGTCTGCAATGGCGATACATTGGTTATAACTGAGGGGAAACTTCCACCAAAGGTAAAAGTCAGACTGCAGCAGTTGGTGAGCTATTTTAGTGGTTTACTACTTTCAGAATTTCTCACTCAGTATAAAATTTTAGGGAATGCTGTTATCCTTTATTTGACTTTCAGTTTTGAAATAGCTCTGTTTATTCAATTCAGCATTACAAACATTTTTAGTGAATGTACTCTTTTGACTCTTACAGACGTATCTGCCTCGGGACATTTGCATATATTTTTTGTTATGTCAGTGAGAAATTTAAATGAAATCCATTGGTATTCTCTTAGCATGTAAAAACAAATGGAAAATAACCTAAAGATTTAGGTAGAGGTGCACCCATATATCGGTGCCGATCTGATACAGGACCGATGTAGGGAAAATTGACAGTTAATCGGGGGCTTTTTGGCTGATGTGGCTGATAATGTGGCCGATTTTCAAATGCCCTGTGCGTGCCGCTATCTCTGCCTCAGCCCCAGCCCCACTCCCTCCCTCGCTGCAGGGGCCTCAATCTGCTCTCCGAACGCCCCTTCCCTCTCCCTCCCCATCGCCCCTTCCCCGCAACAGACTTAGCAGCCGGATACTGTTCTACATGCTGCTGGGCTGCATATCGGCAATTGGATCAGTATCAGCCGATTTATGGCTCATTTAAAAATTGGCCACTGGTATTGGCCCAAAAAACTCTTATTGGTGCACCCCTAGATTTAGGAACTGTTCCAAAAGCACAAACCTTTACCCTGTTCTTTTCTCCTAAAAACCCTGGAAGTGGATGACTTTTGCTGCTTGTCTTTATAGGTCAGGTCTTATAGTAAGGGTGGGAGAAATTCCAAACTTCACGCCCCTCTTGGGGAATATGTAGTTGGAGATAAGTGGACTCCAAGTGAGGCAGGCTGTTGCCTGTTTCAGGCTTTAAAATCCATGTGGAAGCCAACAAGCAGCAAATTCACATCTCAGACCTCATATTGAAGTACATCTCTCAATGAAGATGTGGCCACATTTTGTATCCAGTTATTCTCAAATGCATTTAAGCTGTGTAGAGCTTTTTGTAATTCTGTCATGACAAAGATGTAGGGAATTAGGCATACTTTTGAAAGAAGTAGTTGCAAAGTCCTGCTCAAATGTGAAAAGGGATAATTCATCCTAGTTACTACCACTTCCTGATCATCTGAGTCTAGGTAGCCTCTGGTTAGGGTCCCAAAATGCAAAGCATTGTCACAAAAGATAGAAACACTTCATCTTAAGACCAGATGTGGTCTTTGTCAAATCTCATCCTTTTTCATCATGTTATGTTAATTAAGCCTCACCAAGCTAGTTCTTTGTCTGTTCACTGCCACAGGAGTATATAGAGTGCTAGTGATAGGACTGGTTTGTTACGCTGAAGACACTTGCTAGTGTTTCTTCACCAACTCTTTCAGGTGGCTTTGACGCAGGCAGAATGTGAGGTGATGTAAGGTGGTATCATAAAACAAGTCTTTTTACCCCAGATAAATTTTGGAGGGAAAATTAAACACTTCCTGTTGAAACACAAATGAACTTCACTCGTTTTCCATATAACAAGTGGAATATTAAGCATTTTTCTCTCTCTTTTTTTTTTGTAGGGTTTCCTGAAAGTACCCATCTGGTGGTATGAACCTTTGATTTACTACGGACATCAAGAGCCTATTCAGAACCAAGTGAATGGCGTGACCTGTAAGATAGGGGATTTGGAAGTATCTTCAGCTGGAAGTGAGTATGATCACTTTGTGAAAGGGACTATGTGCAAGGTCTGCCTGTGAGTGTGGAGGACTGGACTAAATTATCCAGGAAGTCCTTTCCCATGATCCTAGCTATAAGTGTCTAGGCATAAAGGTTTCTGAGAATTTCATGAGCAGAGCTGATTGCCTTTTATCAAATGGGCATCAGTACTTGCTAGAGTTTTACTTGAAGGGCATAGGGCTTTCTCAGTCCTGGTTGTCTTCTGAAAACTTTAATTTATTATGTCACCTCTTGAGTCTAAATCTCTATAAGCTGTTGAGAGAGACACAAATATAGTATGGGTTTTAATAGTAACGCATACATTGTTTTCATCCATATAAAATATTTGCTCTTTTAAAACTAGTTAAAATCAGACAAAATAATTTAAAGTAGGGAAATCAAATAGGGCAGAGATGAAATGAAATAAAATCAGGAAACAGTGCAACTTCCCCAAAAAACAAACTTCTATTGAAGCTCCTTCTAAACTAAAATTTCCCTCAGTGCTGAACTTTTTGTGCAGAGCAATATCCCTTTTTCCTTTTTAATTATCTCTTTAGTGTCACTCTTGTTACTGGCTTGCACTATGTCTAAGATTCATTTTTCTTCTAGAATTTTTTGCTTGGTGTATAAGAAGGTGCATGGGCATTGGCAAAAGTATCTTTCAATAGTTCTTGCTACTCTATACTTCCAACTTAATATTGCTAACAAGCATCACATCTGTTACCTATATAAGATATGCAGCTGTAGCAAGCTTCATAGAATTTGTTCATTTAAGAAATTTCACTGAGGGGATACCATGTTTCTTAGTTTCGTAGTTGGTAGGGTCGGAAGGGACCTGAGCAGATCATCAAGTCCGACCCCCTTCCATGGCAGGAAAAGAGAACTGGTGTTCATCCAGCCTTCTTTTAAAGACCCCCCAGGGTAGGAGCCAGCACCACTTCTCTTGGAAGTTGGTTCCAGATCCTAGCCTCCCTGACAGTGAAGTAGCACCTCCTGATAGCTAGCCTGAATCTACCCTCTGCCAGTTTGTGACCATTATTTCTTGTCACTCCTGGTAGTGCTTGGGGGAACAGGGACTCTTCCAATGCCTGCTGGTCCCCCCATGACTAGTTTGTAAACAGCCACTAGATCCCCCCCACCCCCAGCCTTCTCTTGTGGAGGCTGAACAGGTTCAGGTCCCGTAGCCTCTCCTCATAGGGCCTGCCCTTTTGACCCCTGATCATGCGGGTGGCCCTCCTCTGGACCCTCTCCATGTTGTCCACTTCCCTCCTGAAGTGTGGCACTCAGAACTGGATGCAGTACTCCAACTGCGGCCTGACCAGTGTTGCATAGAGGGGGAGGATCATCTCCTTGGACCTGCTTGAGATGCATCTGTGGATGCATGACAAGGTGCGGTTGGCTTTCCTGACCACATCCCCACACTGTCGGCCCGTGTTCATTTTGGCATTAATAATGACTCCAAGATCCTTTTCTGCCTCCACACTGATGGGAAGGGAGTTTTCCAGCCTGTAGGTATGGTGCTGGTTCTTCCTCATGTTGGAAGATTGTTGAATTCCTGTTTTCTGATTTTGGACCCAATTTTAACATCCAGCAGTTGAACGGCTGGGCCATTTTATTTTATCATTGTCCATGATCTTTTTTCTATTTCTCAAAGAAAATATTTTTGTTAAAGCAAATGGGAGACGGTGCTTACCCACTCCATGTTTTAAGTAACTAGTTTAAGCAGTGCCTCTGGCATTTTTTGCATTGTTTCTACAAAGTCTTCACTTACGGCTCATAGTAATCTGTCAAACTTGAAATATTACGGTAGGCTGCACTCTTTCCAGTTTTGTATATAACCAAACGTATTAGAGAATGTGTCAAATGCATGTAAATGCTTGAGAATGATGGTTAAGGAAGTAAGCGCAGGGCCATGCCCTTGACTGGCTTGATTATATAAGCAAAGCTGCATTTGTTGAACACCAGATTGACAAAAGATTTATCCAGATACTGTATAGGTGGTGGGGAAAGGAGTTGAACTAAGTTTTCTCTAATGATATCTGTTCTATTTAAAGCTTCTTCAACGTACATCCAAACAGACGTGAGGCTTTGTTACATGGGTGATGTAGAAATCTCTGGAAAAGCTTCTTTGGCAGATCTGAAGATTCAGGTTAGTGGTCATCCTTTGTATGTCACAGTGCTACTGTTCTTTCTAGAAGTAAGCTATATTAATACATATTTTTATTTCCTTTTCCCTTGTCTCCAGTATGTTCTGATATGGCATTTGCTTATATGCCATGTTCAGTGGTAAGTACCCAAATAGGTGACATGAGCATGTAGCTCACGCATTTCCTTAGTATTTTGTTTAGTGCAGTTGCCATTCTATCTATCACATGTCCCCAGCTGCAAAAAGCCATGCTGTATTTCATTTGAAATTTGATTCTTATGCCTTGTAGGCCTACTTTCTTGCTGTTGTAAAAGTGATAAAGAGAATTGCACCTCTACAAACACTACCAAAAGAACCACTTTCCATTTCCACATTGTTCCTGTATTAGTTTTTGTGTTTCATATGTTGAGTTCAACAACTAAAGAAATGCTTTTTGATACTAAGAAGACCTGGTTATGTCATTTGAGAAGGTGCTGGGATTGGCTCCATTGGCTGGAATCTGAGGCACATTTGTATAATTATTCTAATGTTTTAGCAATCATGGCTTTGAAAATGAAAAAAATATAAATAATACACTTTAAAAAATAAAAATTCAATTCTAGAAATGCATTATTCAGCCAACTGATTGTTCCATTTTCACTGCATGGGGAAAGGTGACTATCTTTAATTGTGGTCCATATTAAATCTCACTATTTTAGGTGAGACCAGAAGAGCTTGGTCTTAGCCTTAGTAAGCCTCTTATGACCTACTTATGTGGAAGGTGACATGACATGAACATGAGAGAAATCACTTGGGAATAAAAATAGTGTGCATTTGATCCACCTTTGCAAAAGATAAAGGAAGCTTTTCCAGTGCTTGGCTGGATCAATTTCTTTAGTCTAATTAAATTCAGTTTTAAAACCAGAATACAAACAGGAGTGTTTTGAAAATATTTTTCAAAGAATGTCTAATTGTGTGTTTACACTGAGAGAGACTGGGGAGGCAACTTGTCAGATAACCTGGACAGCAATATAGGTCTGTCTTAAATTTTCTCTCTGTGTTGCTTATTACTTAAAGAATGCATGGAGAATAAGTCAAATGGATCTCACCATGTGGCATTTCTAAGCTTTTGAAATAAGGCTGGCTGCTAAAAATTATTGAAGAGGTGTTTGGTTTTTCAGGCCATGACCTTGCCATCCTTCCAGGAGTTCAGTGTCCCATCACCAGAGTTTCTCAGAGCCTGGACAGTGGAAAGTAAGCGCCCAGGCAAACTTTTACGAAACAACCAGCAACAACTCAAGTAGGTTTCTCATTGAACGCTCAACCTTCAGTCTGTTACAACGCTACATGAGATGGATTGGTGGAGAAATAAATCAGTTCAGTCAAATGTTAACAGAAAACCCATTCCTGGTAATTTTCAATTTTGTGAGTTGAGTAACTATAATAAATTAGGTGGTTTATTTTAGTAACCTGAGGTCTCCTGATTGCTTTCAAGTGTTCATGGGTTGTGCTTATTTTTCAGAGTCGTTGGAATGCAGTGTGTGCATAGTGTCACCAGTAAAATTAAATAGCAGATTTGTGAATTGCAGTTCATGTTTTAAAATATGAAATGTGTGTGTGATCTTAATAAATCTTATTTCTTTCTTTCCCAGTGAATACAAACTGGGAGGCAAAGCAGAAATTTGCATAGAACCTTTACAGAAAGAAGAGAGCCTTAGGTAAGTACTCTAGTACCTGTTGATGTATTCTGTTGCTGTGCATTCCAAGATGCAACTCAACCTCACAGTCCTTAAACTAGCATTTAGATGCTGCAATCCTGACAGAAATATTGTGTGTTAGGAGACTTTTTATTTCAGATCCAAATTAATTTAGTTTTCCAGTTGAAAACTTTTTTTAAAAGTTTCTAATTGGGAATGTCCTGGAAGCTTGACTCAAGATCTTTATTTTTTTTCTCCCCCTCTTCCCCGATCACAGCCCCAGTGACTTACTACTTCGAGTACAGATGCGCATACCTGGGGAGAGGGATTATTACTGCTCTGTGGATTTGCTGTGGGATATCTCCAAGGAATGCACAGCATTGGCACTGAGGCAGCGACTTGCTGCACATTATTCTCTTCCCGTGGATAAAACTGAAATTGCTAAACACTTCCCTGAGAAGTTTGAGTGGATGCCAATATCTAGCTGGGTGAGTTTTGTAATGATAGACGTGCTGTTTTGGACCACAAAGACAGAAGCCACGGGTAGTTAGGAAAGTATTTTAGTTGCCCAATA
>NW_017729031.1:90580103-90594019 GCF_001723915.1 Gavialis gangeticus
TAAAAAAAAAAAAAAAGCAGCAATTATACATTTGGATACATGACTATTTCCTATCAGGGTGATTTGGAAAGTAAATGATGCTGCTTACTCTTTAAGAGCCTGATCAGCAGGGATCCTGGCTTTCTCTGATTAAAAATTGCAAATTCTCTGATTTTAAAAACCCAAAATCCATGATAAAAATTAAAGGCCCCCCACAGCTCCCCCCCAGCGCTGCTGATGCCCCGCACTCCCCCCCACAGTCTCAGCAGCCCTCCTGATCCCCCTCGCAATAGCCCCCCAGACCCACAGGCACAGACATGCAGACAGACACTGACACCCACTCCAGCAAGTAAGTGTGTGTGGAGGGGAAGGGGCGGGGCAGGGCAGGGGAAAGGGAAGGTGCTGCGGAGTAGATTAAGAAGGTGGGGAGGGTGCCCCTGTACTCACTCCCTGGAGCAGGGCCAGGGGGTGAGGGCAGGGTTGCCACTCTGTGGGCCACACACATGCCGGCCCGCCTGACGGGGTTCGCACACGGAGGCTGCCAGCGCAACTTAGCCAGTGTACCTTTTGCTACCATCCCATGGCCAACTGCATGGCTTTGTGGGCAAGTGGTGCAGGGCGCAGCAGCGGCAGTGTGGTGGTAACTACTGTGTGTGGGCCACATACGTGCCACCCGGCTGGGGGGTGGAACAGGGGGCTTGCATGTAGTGGCATGCCCCACAACTGGCTGCATGGCTCTGCAGTGGTGCAGGATGGTGGCAGCTGCATGCAGGGTTGGGGGGTCTTTGAGGGCAAGTGCTGCCACCATAGAGCCATGCACTTTGCCCCTGGATCCTTGAGGTAAGTGGAGCTTGGGGGCTGTGGGGCAGGGCTGGGGAAGATGGTTGGGGGCTGAGGGAGCAGGGGGTGCTGCCAGCTCCAGGTGGCACACCACAGCTGGGAGCAGATCCAGGCGGTGAGGGCAGGGGTGCCCCTCTGCGGAGGGGGGGCCTTGCAGCCAGCCACTGGGCAGCAGCAGCAGTGTGGTGGTAGCTGGGTAGCACGCAGCCATCCCCACCACCGTTCTGTGCTGCACCACTGCTGCCAGCTACACAGCTTGGAGCACGGCTCTGTGGTGGCAGTGGGAGGTTTTATACTCGGTGGCAGTCACCGCTGGCACGGGCAGCCCCACAGGTACTCAGCAGTGGCTGCCCATGCCAGCAGTGACTGCTGCTGTATACAAAACCTTCTGCTGCCACCGCGGAGCGGTGCTTGGAGCTGTGTGGCTGGCAGCAGTGGTGCAGCACAGAATGGTGGTGGGGATGGCTGTGTGCTGGCTGGCCACCACCACACTGCCGCTGCCACCCAGCGGCTGACTGCAGACCTCCGGGCATGGCTCTGTGGCAGCAGCAGGAGGTTTTTTTAGGCAACAGTTGTCACCACTGACACAGCCCTCCAGGTAGGTGGCAGCAGCTGCTGTGTGTGAGCCCCCCCCCCCCCCCATGGCTGCAAAGCCAGCCACAGAGCTGTGCTCCGGCCGCATGCAAACCTCATTCTCCCACCCCCATCCTGGGCAGGTGGCCAGGCGACATGTGTGTAGCCCGCACATGGCGGGCAACACCACACTGCACACTGCACCCTACGGAGGGGCACCCCTGTCCTCACCCTTGGCCCTGCTCCCAACTGTGGTGTGCCTCCTGGGGCTGGCAGCACCCCCCTCTCCCTCAGCCCCCAACCATCTTCCCCAGCCCTGTCCCACAGCCCCCAAGCCCCACTTAGACTCGCCCTTGGAGCCTAGAGGTAAGCCTGAGCCCAGCCTTGACTGCCTCAGAGGCTCAGGTCCTGCCCTTTCCCCTCTTCCTCCCCCTCTGGGCAGGGCAGGGGGATTTCCTGCCCTTTCTGCAATTGGCTCTTTCTGCCTGGAGGTGTGCTAGCCTGCATGTGCTCTTTGCAAAAGCAGAGAATCTGCAGATTTCTCTGCTAAAAAGGAAAATCCACGTTTTCTCCCATTTTAAAAATGGGGAATCTTTGGTTTTCTCTGTTTTTCTGTGGAAAACAGAAAACCTAGATCCCTGCTGATCAGTTATTTTTGAAGTCAGGGTAGTGACAGGGAGAACTTAATCAGAACCTAAGCCACTAAAAGTCTTAAGTTCTGCAATGTGAATGAAGCTCCTGGCAGACATTAAAATATTGGTGTGATCTGAGGCACTTTATGCTACACCCCAAATATTGTGCATCCTGCCTTGCCACACATGCATGTGGGGTGGGGCACAATTCTTCAAAGCCCAGTCATACCACTTCTGGGCCAGACCCAGGACCAAAGCTGCCCCTAGCCCATCCCAACCTTGTGGACTGAACAGCAGACAGCTGTGTCCTGACTCTGGGGCTGTGGCCATGACTGATCACAGTGGTTGGAATTGGGCACGGGGTAACCCTGGTTTCAGGACAAACTACTCCCTGCCCAAATCCCCATGGTTGGGTAGGGGGGCTGTGGGTTCAGGTAGCCTCAGATCTAAAAACCATATGTGCAGCCCAACTGGGATGCACGTGTGGTGTTTGAAAGCCTAGGGCAGGAGGCCATGAGACTGGGGGTAGGCTTTTGGGTTCCCCTGGCCAAGCCCTTTAAACACCATATTTGCATTCCAGCTGGGCTACATGCATGATGTAGAGCCAGAGTGCTGGGAACCTGAAATCAGAGAAATCATAGGTTCCCCTACTCTGGGCTTTGAAACACTGTATATGTAGCACAGCTACACCCAATCCTGAGAATTGAACAGGGGAGCTCTCTTTTAAATGTGGGGGCTCCTTCCTCCCCAAGTCTGGCAGCAATTTTCCCCCTGTACCAGCCATACTTGCAGGTTTTCCCTTCACCCTGTATGTGGCTGCAAATATGCTGATGGCAGGGGGGGAACTTTTAAATGCCCTGTCTTGCATGCAGACTGCAGAGCAAAGCTGTAACAGTGCCAGGCCAGTTTTGGACCTGGAGCTGTCTCAGCCTCATGCTGACAATTAGTTGATTTGTCAGCATCATGACTGAGGCAGCATGTGCCATGTGTTCAACTTAAGATGCTGTACAAAATAGTCCCAAAGACGTGCTATATTAGATGTGGTTAACATCTTTGTGGCTGGTTTGTAATTTTATGGTAACAAGTTTGCTAAACATGTGGCACAGTGCAGTTTATGACATGCTTAACCCTATAATTATGCTGTAAATGTAATGTCTCCCAGGGGCACAGTAAAGCCTTTTGAGGTAGATAATGTGTACTGATTGCATAATAAACATATCAGCCACCTATCATGTTATAGCAATTGTTTGTGTGATTGAACTGTTTCCCTGCTTTGTAGGACATGCATGCTATTCCATGCTTAATTCTAACTTGGTTGGCATCTTATTATATACAACACATCCTCAGTTATCCGATGGAATTTTTTTTCCTTTTTTGCTAAGTTGGAGCTGTTGGCATTTTGTAATAAATTCTTTTCTTTTTAAAGTTACTTATTTAATACAATATTACATCTTTACTTTTAAGTAAAGATCTTATTACATCCTTACTGTACAGAAATTTGGAGCACTCATGCTCATCTGAATAAATTCAGCTATTTGAACTGCTTTTCAGCAGTAGTTTCCAAAGGGGTTTAGATAACCAAATGTATACCATCCTGGAGGCATGGTTTGCTTTTTCTTTTTTTCCAGACCATAGCTGCAAGGTTTGGAACTGTGGAAATAATGTAAAGTTCTGTATGGATAACATGAGATGAAGACATTTCTCACCTTGCTATAAAACGTATCCTGTAATTAAAGATCTTTTAAAAAATACTGCTTATAGATACAGTGTCGTCTAATTGTTCTTAAGGTCAAAAAGGTATGAAGGGTACATGTGTGAAGAGGAGAGAGATTACAAATATGAGGGAATATTTAAAGTAAGTCCTAAGTTGTTAATGCCAGGAATTTTATGCCTTTAGAAGGAGAAACCCCGGCAAAGATCAGCTGAAGAATCTCCCTGAGAGATCAAAGCCATCTTGAGTATTGGACATGTGAACACTGATGCTTTTTTTTTTTTTCTTCTTTTCAGACCCAGCAAATTTCAAAGAGAAAAAGAAAAAAAAAACAGGAGAGTCTGCAGTCAGCACCCTATTACCTGAAAGATGGAGATATTATTGGTGTGAAGGTAAATTATTTCGGAATGAACATGGTGATTAAAGTAACTTGGGTTTTACAGCCTCTGATGGTGCCAAATAAGTATTAATCTCTTCACCAGCTTAATGCCTTCATCTGTAGAGATCCTGCTTATCCTGTCCATGATCTTGTACCTGCTGCAATAGTTTCCTTTTATCCTTTGAGACCTTTCCCTTCTGTTCTCAGCTCATGCCTACTGCTATAGTTTCAGCTCTGCAGACTTTTATCCAATTCCTGTTGCTGGCATTTGACAAGCACTCCTTAGAGGCTACTTAGTAGATCTGTCCTTACTAACAATGAATCAATATTTGTTATTTACTTATGGATGTGTCCTTCCCTATTCTGTAAAGGCCCTACCATGCATTCAAATTAAAGCTGGGTAGAAACCAGCTATAAAGTTGTTACATATTTTCAAGCAGTAACTTTGTAGCTGGTTCTGGATGGGGTGTGATAATTACTTTGCATGTGTAGCTGGTCTAAATGTATTGTGAGATTAACTAGTTAATTGCATAATGTATGTGACAGGGGACTAATTAACTTATGAACTGGAGAAATAATCTTAGGAGGGAAGAGGTGTGCATTCAAAAATAAAATCTGATTTCAAATTTAAATGAGTCCTTCACATTTTCCAGGGCAAGTATTAAAACTGTTAATTGCATAGTTTAAAAAATGAAAATTATTACTTGGAGGTAAACTGAACAAACTTGTTTGTTTGGGAAAGCAATATAAATAAGTAACATAAATGTCAGGCTTCCAAGGAATAATGACGCCCATGTTTGTCATGGTGGTAGGCCGTGAAGAAAAAGTGCTTATACTGGTATACTGTCAAATTTAGAAAGCCAACTGAAAAGCGGGTGGGTGTTCATTTTTCTTAAGTCCTTCAGATTCATTAAATCTAACTGGCTGTTGTAAAGCTTGTAAATGTTTGGACAAAAATTATTAATCAGATCTGGAACCGTGATGTATTATAGAATCGTAAAATACACTGGTGAACTTACTGTTTTCTGGCAACAGAATCTTTTACTTGATGACAGTAAGGACTTCAGTACCATGAGAGATGATATTGGAAAAGAGAAGCTGAGGCAACTTGCTGTGGAAAAAAAGAAAAGGTATTCTACTGTCTGCATTTTTTATGTTCTCAAACCTGTAAATGGTTTTGCCACCTTTCATAGATTCTCTTACCTTGTTGTTTTGTCTGAGGCATAAGAAGTTACTAAGGAAAGCCAGCATCCATTTTAGTTCTCTGTTCTTTTAGAGATGCAGGGGGCACAGTATATAAAACAATGGACATTTTTTTTTCCCCCTATATTCAGTATTGTGGACACCACGACACTTCAACCTATGATACCTGGTTTTCCCTGCACTTGGACTTCTGTGCCAGAGTCTCTTTGCTTAGTTCGCTTACCCAAGATGCAGACTAGGGGAAAATCAGCCCTGTGATCACCTACACCACATTTTTAAAGACAATAACTGGGTACAATGTCATCTTTCCCAGGAGAAGTTGTAATTGGATTCCAATCAGCCTTGTTTATACATTTCTTAAGATAGTACTAGGGCTTACCACTAATATTACCATCTGATGTTTTCTATAGCAGGCAAGCAGAGCATTTGCAGAATGATGTTTTTTCTGAGGGAAAGGTGGCTCCTAAACATCGTAAGCCAGAAGTGGCTCTTTCAATCAATGTGGGAGTCTTCAGATAGCATCGTACAAGTGACTGCCTGAACCAACCTTGCCACTGACAAGAATTTGAATGGAGTACCTCAACTGGACCAGCAGAGGGATGGTCTTTCCCAAAGTGTTCTCATGATTCTGAGGCAATTGGATATAGGATTCAAGACTACGCTAGAATTTTTTTAAATGATCAGACTTGGCAAAGTGCTTTATTATCCCTTTGTCAATGTGGTACTTATTCTCAGGCTAGGTGACTGCACTTTATCAAAGGGGAAACAAACAAATATATTATGTTTTCTTTCAGCAAGTATTTTGTAACAACCTTACTTATTTTTATCTGACACTGATGTCCTGTACCATCACTACAGAGTATTTTCTCATGCAGTCATACTTCTGAAAGAAGACTTTTTGGCTCCACCTTTGACTACTAGAATAATTGGCAATCTTAAATTTTGTTTACATACCTGATTGATAAACCTGAGCTTGTGTTCATTTAAATCAAATTTTGTTCATGCCTTCTTTTCTCTTGTTTTCTTCTGTCTCCAGCCATTATCAGCTGTGTTGTGGTAGGGGTGGAAAGTGATTTGACAGTAGCCAAGTAGCAACATTTTTAAAGCAGTTATGTTTCCGAGTTGTGTCAAGATAGCTGATATATTCAGCACATGCAACATTTCAGTACTTTTGGTACTCTCTTATGCTGAAATATTTTAACTGAGCTTCAAGCCAGAACTCTAGTTTTGCTCTAGAATTCTAGAGGAATTCTCTTTATTTGTCAGGAAAACGAAGAAATCAAGGGAATACTGAAATCAGCATTTGAAATAAATATGCTGAGTTGGCCAAAGGAGGAAGAAAATGTGTTTAAAAACATGTAAAAGCTCTAAAGCATGAAATCCTTAGGAGAGAGATGGCTGCATGAGAGAAATGCATTACTTCTGTACTGTTCTCCTCTAGGTGGCTTGTCCTTTCTCTGTTTCCAGAAAGAATCAGGAGAATGTTTGAATGAATACTGTACTTTCTTCACTTACTCAGGAAAAAAACTTTACTGTAAAGGAGTAAAAAAATAGGAAAATATTTCTCTTCCGGTTTTGTGCAACTATTTGTACATCCCCCCCAGTGATAATAAATTGAGTATGTATATATAGGATGAGCAATAGATGAAAGCTTCTAATACCAGCTAAGCACAGTTGTGTGAAAATCTCTTATGTATTATATTTGATAAGATGTCTGTGGAAGGACTGTAATCTTAGTTGTTGGTATTTGAGGGCTCATATAGATAACTGAATAATGAAACCACATTTTCCTACCACTCAGCTTTGGAGTCAGGCTCATCATTATAAATGAATTGATACATTTTCAGCTCGTTTATTTAGAATACCTTTGTGCTTCTGACAGCTAAACACTTACATTTCCTGACAATACATGCACTATAACTTGATTTGGAATCAGGTTAAGTATTTTCTTTGGAGATAAATAGTATTGGTTTAACCAACCAGTGAATTAACCAAAATACTTAGCAGAGCTTGAATCATTTGTAATCTAGGGTTTTTACATATTAAGTACTGTGGTGAGAATAGGAAGTATACATTTTAAAAATAACTGCGTATCATTAACTCGAACTACAATAAAGTGTTTGCCACATACTGTAACAAAAATTACCCTTTCTCTGGGTGTCTGGGGAAATTGATTTTCCTCTGCCAATGAAGCCCACTGTCAAATATACTGCAAAACCTTGCTAAACTACACCAATGGTTGGAAAACCCATTGTAAATTAGTAAGGAAGTATTCAAGCCATTTTTTTTTAAAGTAAAATTTTTTTATAATACAGTATCATTGTCAAAATGAATAAACACGGTGTATATATTGTTAGAGTAATGTAATAAATATTTTGTGTATATAGCTGTCTTAGTAGTAAACTGCTTCACTATAGCAACTATTTAAACTTTGAATGAGAAAATGGAAGATCCAACTTGTTGAGGTGTGTAGATTAGCAAGATTCTACTGTTTGAAAATTAAAAACTGACTGCTTCCCTCTAGGCACGTATTCAGCAAAATCTTACACACCTGCTTAACTGTAAAGCATGTGCTTAGTCCTCCTCTCTGCACATGGCTAAAATTAGGCAGGTTCTGAACTGCTTTCCTAAACTAGGTCATTTGTCAGAAAGGGAGGATGTTCGATATTTTTCTAACGGTTCTGGTCTGAAGTTTTAGCTGAGTTGAATGCTGTTGAATTAAGTAATCCTAGATTTATGGAACCAACTCTCAATGACTTGGCTAAAGCCAAAAAAACTTTTATTTTTCTCAAACTGACCTAGCATTCCCTGATGTGTTTTTCTCAGCTGTGTCTCATTTTAACGTGCATTTTTATAAGCCATACTTTTCTGGAATTATTTCATGTAATGAGCACCAAGGCTAGACCTTGGTAAACATACGTGCTTGCAAGCAATTCCATTAGTTCAGTTTAATTTGCTGATATTTTAATTACTCTGTTCCCATGTTGGATAAGTTTTGTTCTTCTTTTTTTCCACCTTCCTTTAATTAATGACTGAAGCCTGTACTTTTGAAAAGTTACAAGGCTTGGAAATTGCAGTACTAATTGCAAATACTTAAGTGGGTATTTTAGTATGTGCCTTTATTGAAGTGTAATGTAGCAATGAGTGCACTGAACTAATTTTGATTTTTTTTTTATTCCTAATGTTTGTTTGAGAAACTTCTCTTAAAGTCATTGTGGACCATTCCACAATGAGGGATTTTTTTGTTAAGGGGGATAATGCCTTTTTAAACGGAGTCTTCATGATTCTGCAGTTTGTCACTGTTGTTTTGACGTGAGGAAAAGCTTTCATCTTTATTTTCCAAATGTACCTTAGAAACTGAATAAAGAATTGTTTATATATACAGTAAATGTTTCACTCCTGTTTTCTTTCTAACACAGTGTATGTACTAGATTACTTTGCTAAGCAAGCAAAAAAACTAGCTAACAAATAAGGGGAAGAAACTGAAGGAGGATCCAGAATAATGGCTGAAGAACTAAGCTCCTCCTAATCCGCTTTTCAACAAGTAATATAAATACTATAAGGAGGTGGGAGATTGAAAATAACTACTGAATCCAAAGTTAACCAAGTGAAATACCATACCATCTTAAAACTTCAAGGTTGATAGTGTCCAAATACTGTTATATGCATCTCTCCAAATTTTCAGACTAATTTTTTTTTCAGTAATGTAGCTTGGCCCATGGAGGGAAATGCCTGAACTGAGGTGTAGAGCTTTACTGTTCGGGGGGTTTTTTGTGACCGTTTATGCATGAAGTGTCTTCTCATACAGATCTGACTGCAGGTTTGGGGTTTATGTTGCCATGTTATACTAGCAACAAGTACCATATTACAGTTTCCCAAACTTCTAAAAGTGTGATCTATCGACTACCCATGAATCTAGCTTCCTTTGTATATTCTCTCTTGGTAAGAATACACATCCAGAGGAAAATCAAACCATTCTAGCAAAAAAAACATTACTTCGTAAGAATAAATCTTAGTCTTGTAGTTTGCTTGATCCCATTGCAGCACTAGTAAAACTATCTAGTACGTTGTGCTCAGCTCTAGGAAGTACATTATGGAATGTTTGAGGTTGTTTTTAAAACCTCCTTCCAATTTGTTTTAAGGATCTGGAAGAACTGACTTATTTGAGGTAAGGTAGTGCTGGGGGGCAGAGCAAAGGTGGGCATAACTGGGACAGTGTGGCAACATTGACAAGGCAAATTCAGGCTGGATTCAGTAGGAATTTGATTCTGAGGCTTATCAGATTGTGGAATAGTTTTCCAAAGGAAGCAATATGGTCTTAGCTGTTTGGGACACCTAAACATGTGTCTGGGCACAGCATTACAGGGTGTGGCAACGAAGTTCTGAAGACGCTTCTTCCTTTTAGCTCTAACTGATAAGTAATGCTGAAACATACTTGTTAACATATGTTCTCTGATCAAAGCAAGGGAAGGATGGTGATAATTATTCAGTGTCACTCTACATGCAGAGCACAGGTGAAAGAAAAGGAAAAATGGAGTTATCCATCAAAGATCTGCAAAATAGACTGGCAGTATGTCTTGTTCTGGCATTTCAACTAGAAGGAGCTTGTGAGTATACTGCTCTTTCCCCACCCTCTTTGTCCCATAAATTAGATGACTTAATAGATATTCTAGGTATCCTTTCATAAAGAGTTGTGATCATCTTAGAAAATAAGTTGCAAAAATGCTTTTCTTGCCAGGAAACTTAAAGCAAATCTGTAACCTTTTATTTTAATTTTAGCCATCCTAAAGGTGGTGGTCTTTGGGGTAGGGACAGGGGGAGAGACATTGTTTAATACATTTTAACTGAACCCCAAACTGATTTTAAAGGTACTTACCAGTTTCAAAGGCCATATTCCTATGGTGCTCAGGAGTGGGTAAACACCTGCTTTTGCTGAAATTCCCTTTCTAATTTGGGAAAACACACAAGTAAAAAATTGGCCTCAAGCCATTGTGCTTCTTTCGTCACTTTTTCAAAAATGTTATTGGAATAAGTAAATATTACTTGGCCCACTGATTTAATCATTTTTAATTTCCTGTGTGCCTTTAGTAAACTACAGTGTTCAGTCAGCCATTCTTCCCTCCATGCATTTTGAAGTTCTAATCCTATTTTCCATCCCTGCAACTAAGTGTCATCGATACCCTGATAGCATGCTGGCTTGACCTTTTAGGTACATGCATTGCTACACGGTGGGATGGAGCCGATCTTCCTTGCCCATCCACCAATTTGAATACTTCTATTTCTCCATTGTAAGCTAATGAATAGTCCTTCTAGAACTGTCTCAATTATATAAATATATGATTTGTCTCCCTTTCTTTTATCACTGATGCTAGGTTTGATGCCCCGTCCACCGTCTTCTTTCTCCATGCATTTTTCCAGGCTCACCCAGACATTACCCTTCTCTCTTTATGATTCCTCTTCAGTTCACTTTTTTTTTTTCCACAGTGCCTCCAGAAAGCCAGGGGTCACAGGGTATATAACCAAATTATATGTGGTACTGTCATGGCTGTCTTTTTCTTATTGTTGATCATTACTTGCATCTAAGACTAAACAAGGGTTATCAAGGACATGGCCTGCAGGCTGGATCTAGCCCATGGAGCTGTGTCATCTGGCCTGCAGGGCTCCTCTAGGGGTCATAAATTAGGAGATGGAGCTCACTGCTAGATTCTGGGGTAAAGAGCCCCATTGGAGGTACGTGTTGGCAGTGGCGGGGCAAATGTCAGCTCTGTGTGTCCCCTTGGCTCCCTGAACTGACATACCACTATTTACCCTGCTACCAAAGGTGGGTCCGGATCTGACTTGCAAGAAGTCTTGCAGCCTGGATCTGACCCGGTAACTGAGAGTTTGACACATCTGATGTAGACTATAAGCTGTTGAGGACTGGGATTCCATGTCCATGGGAATGTTGTGGAGTCTTTGATTTTGTTTAACTTTTAAACACAACTGTAGTAAGCTTCTGTGTATACACGTTAGTGTGTGATGAACACAGATTCTTGGTGTCTTCAAATGAACGAAGTTTAATTTTTAAAGAAAATGATATTTAATGTACAGTTGGTTTTCTCTTAAGGGGTTCTATCACCGTTTTAGGTTTTTAATTTTGAGGTTTAGCACAACTATGACTAAAGAGGCACCTTGAGAAGACTTCTGCTTACTTCACTTGAGTATAGTTATGGTTTGTTGTATTGGGCCAGATCCCATTCTACCTACTGGGTGTCTAGCTGCAATCCTGTTCCAGTCCCAGCCTGTTCCAGACTGTGTTCAAGTCCCTGCAAAAAATGTTAATGCAAAAGGTGGGTGGGTCTTCCTCCTCCTTGCTTTTTTTGTAACCCAGTCTTAAGGCTAAAATGAAGTTGTTACAAAAGCAGGTGTGTACCAATATTTCAGAGACTTGAGTAAGATGGAAGAGGATCACACTTAGATGCCTAATAAGCTTAGACGCTTCAAAATCTGACTCATAAATTCTGTTTTTTCTCTGACAGATTCAGCTGTTGAAATTTAATTGTTGATGATTTTTGAGCCAAAGGAGTAATTGGTTTTCAGATCCTAGGCTTAGGCTGCAGGGTTGGCAATTAAATGACTTCTTTGTCAACAGGGCAATTTTGATAGGGAACCATATAAGGATGAAATAACACAATGTGTTGTTTCTGGTCACATTGCTGATTTACAACTATGCTTATCAAATAAATAGCTGCAAAAATGTAGAAGAGGCTGGAAGGAAGATAATATTTGCATTGTTTTATTATTTTTTGAATTGCAGACAGAAATACTTTTTAAATATCCCTGAAATATACATTAGACAGTCTGACTACTCATAAAGAAGTATAAAATTCAGACAATGTCTAAAACAACTTGCCCTTGTACATTTGAATCTGAATTTAGAATGGTAAGGAAAGAATATATTTAACACAAACTGCCTCTTTTTTAACAAAGGCAAACTACATGGCATGAAAAAGTAAAGCAGGCAAAAAAAATATGATGGCCATATGCATACTCCAATTAGAGAACATTAAAATGTGAGTCATAACCATTTATTACACGTAGTTGGTTATGTATTCCCAAATGATCCATTGGTTAATCTTCCTGGGGTTATCAAGAGAAATAATTACAAGGAAATGAAGTACACTTGCTAGATTGTTAGTGGCTTCTCAGTGAAACAAAAATAGCTCACAGTTAAGAGACAATGATTAAAAAAAAAAAAAGATTAGATGCTGTTTTGGGGGAAAAAAATGATATATCAAGCATGTACCAAGGATTTCAAAATATGCAGAGGCTAAATCATTACTCAGGTACTTGTTTATTATTTAGGCCAAGGGTGTTTAAGCCCCGTCCCACGGGTCAGATCCATCCCTCAGTGCTGGGTAATCCAGCCTGTGGGGCTCCACACAGGTGTTGTGGAGAGCTCCATGGCCTGTCACCCTACATGCTAGACTGAGCTTGCTGGACAGTGCAAGATTTGACCCCAGCCAGGCAGGAGTGACACAGGGCCTAATCCTGGCTAAGCCTCACATGCCAGCATTGGGCCCTGGGACTTTGAAATGCCCCCCACCCACCCAGGATCAGGCTGCAGATGAATGGAGGCAGAACAGAGCCTTGCAGTCTGATCCTGGTGCATGGGACAGTGTGCCATTCATGTGGCCCAGTGACCAAAAATGTGAGCACCACTGATTTAGGCAGTACTTAAAGTACCCCAACTCACAAAAGGACTGTTGCATTTGATCTCTTCTTGTGTATTAAGTTTGTTAGAGAAGGGCATATAAACATAAGTGAAAAGAGTCCCGGTGCTTGTACAGTGATGCCTGCAAATCTGCAAAAATTTCCTTAATAGTTACTCTAAAAAATGGTTTAATGATCTTATCTAATCAGTGGTTACATAGTTCCTAAACCAATGCTTCCCAAACTTTTCCTCAGCATGACCCCATTTATTGCCCCATTTCCTTAACATGGCTCCTCACTCCCAACCTACAACCCCCACCCCTGTGACCCCATCCCCTGATGTTGCAACCCCATTTGGGAACCACTGCCATAAGCCCAAGTTCATACAAATACGACTTTTAGAATTATTTAGGGGAAGAGTGACTGTGTTTAGTCCCATGGCAATACCATCATTCTCTCTTTCTCTCAAAAGGAAAAAAAACCCCACTATAATGCAGTATTGGAAAAGGCCCTAAAACCAAGAACCTTCCTGATCTGTATTTTCATGTTGTTCACTGCTATATGGATTGTCCATCTTTGGCTTTGGCATTTTTTGATCTCAAGTGTGAGGTACTTTGTTCATAGCTCTGTGTGGAGAAGTATCTTTGCTTGTCTCACATTTTCAACCACTGTGTAGAAAACATTCTAGTTATTGAAGGCATGGCTATGATATTTCATAGATTTCATAGACATTAGGGCTGGAAGGGACCTCAGAAGATCATCGAGTCCAGCCCCCCACCCAAAGGGCAGGAAGTCAGCTGGGGTCATAGGATCCCAGCAAGATAAGCATCCAATTTGCTCTTGAAGGTGTTCAATGTAGGTGCTTGAACCACCTCCGATGGCAGACTGTTCCAGACCTTGGGGGCTT
>NW_017729031.1:90594672-90611802 GCF_001723915.1 Gavialis gangeticus
CCCTGTCCTGTAGCGGGCATGGGCGTCCCATTGGACTGATGAAAGACCAATGCAAAGTACCCATTTAATAGGTTGGCCTTTTCCTGGGCATCAGTTGCCAGTTGCCCCATCTGGTTCAGCAGGGGTCCAATGTTGCCCTTGCTTTTCCTCCGGCTCCCCACATATCTGAAAAAGGACTTTTTGTTGTCCTTGATGCTCAAAGCTAGTTGGAGTTCAGTTGCAGCCTTGGCTTTCCTGGTTTGCTCCCTGCAGGACCGGACCAGTGCAGAATAATCTTCCTTGGAGGTGAATCCTGTCCTCCATCCTTTGTAGGCCTTTCTTTTTAGCCTCAGGAGGTCTGCTAGATCCCTGGAGAGCCGGGGGGGCTGCTGTGCCCTCTTGCTGCCTTGCTACATGTACTATATTTTAATGAATACAGCTTGTTTAACTAGGTTGTAATGGAATCAGAAACAAAGCTGTATATTAAAAGAAATTAAGTGAGGAGACTCAAACATGTATATGGACAGCAATTTTTAAATTGATACCTATTCGTTAGGGCTGTGTGAAGCTCTGGGCCCTGATTTGATTTGGCCCAATTTGGTGGCCAAATCTCCAAATCTGAATCAAATCGGAGGACTCTTTAATCTCTCTGAATCGAATCAAAACCCTTCAATTCGATTCAGAGAGATTTGGAGGTTCGGACATAAACAGCTTCAAATGTTTTTTCTACATACCTCTAGGTAGCAGGTGGCTCGTGAATGCTGCAATGTTGGGGTGCATGGAGTGTCCCACAGGAGCACGGGAGGCTCCCCAGCGTGCTCGGCAGCAGACCTGGAAGTGGACCAGAAACATGTCCGGTCCACTGGGGAGCACACAGGGCCTGTCCCCCTGGCTTCATGACTGGTGCCTCCTGGGTCTGGGGGGTATCCGGGGTCCCCCACCCCGTGGCCAATTGCTGAGCCGGGAGGGATGCGGGGGGCCCCCTGTGTGCTCCCTGGCAGACCCAGAAGTGGGCCAGAAATGCTTCCAGTCCACTTCTGGGTTCACTGCCAAGCATATGGGGGGGCCCCCCACACTCCTGTGGGATGCTCCATGTGCCCCAGTATTGCAGCATTCACAAGCCATGCTGGTACCTTGCAGTATGTAGAAAAAACA
The DNA here is from genome assembly GCF_001723915.1 of Gavialis gangeticus. Lineage (NCBI taxonomy): Eukaryota > Metazoa > Chordata > Crocodylia > Gavialidae > Gavialis > Gavialis gangeticus. Next base: position 90,595,807 of record NW_017729031.1, read on the forward strand.
TTTCAAGCTGCGTCTGTCCGAATCACCAGTTCTCCAAATCAGCATCAAATCTTCAGATTTGGATTCGGCCGAATCAAATTGGGGACAGTGGTCCAAATCAATGAATTGAATCACCATCTCTGATTCGGGGTGAATCCGAATTGAATAGGGCCCACATGCACACCCCTACTACTTATAACCATAACTGCATCTCAGCAAAGCTTTAACCTCCGAAATTTCTTTTAGAATGTATTAACATACAGGAAACCCTTGCTATTCGTGAATTTGGCATTCGCGATTTCAAATATTTGCAAATGCTGAACCCACATTTTAAATACACTTTTATACACTTACAGGAGCTCCTTGGGAGCTCTGTGCTGGCTGCTGCTGCGCTCCCACCGTCACCGCTGGAGCCAGCCCCCCCACCCCACCCCAGGGCACTGCATTCATGAGCACAGTACCTTATTTTGCCATTCGCAGGGGATACGAGAATGTTTCCCCCGCGAATGGCAAGTGTTGCCTGTACTAATTTGTAAATTTATGGTAGATTGTTACTAAATATAACTGTATATAACATACATATAATAATTTATATTGTTTTATATCTATATAAAATGTCTTGCATAATTTTTCTTATGGGACTGTTTTGTTAACTATAAATTCAGCATAAGCCTTATTTCAATGAAATTCATACAATATTTCAATCAACATTTGAGCAGTAGCATTTGTATCCTTGTAACAGAGTGGCCCAATTGATAGAACTTAGGTTCCAAAACACACAGGGTGCATCCACACATGACTCTACGTCACCGTTGTGATATGCTACAGAGACATAGCGTCCATGAGGGTCTATACCTGAGTAGTAGCTACTTCACTGTAGCAGCATGCTCCCTCATTATAGCATGTTGCTATAGCGAAGTAGCTAATAAAAGTAACTCTGGGCTGTGTATATGGCACAATACCAGCAGTTACTGCTCTGTGCTTTAGTACTTCCAAAAGGAGGAAATAACTTTTGGACCTACTAAAGCATGGTGCAGTAACAATGTTGCCATAGAGTAACCTGTAGATGCAAATTTATAAATTGCGTTCTGTGACAATGCTAATGCTTTCCATTTCATTGTAGATACTAGAATACTTGGTAGTTTTCTTAACATCTCAACTCTTGGAGTCAACTGATTGTGAGAAATTAAATTAAAAATGTTTATTAAAGAAAAATCTATCCCTTACAGTTTCTGAGAAAAGGTTAAAACTTAAGTTGGGTAATACATTACAAATTCAATACTAGCAGGCAAAGAACAAAAACCCCCAAAAATGCACTGTGGTTTTTTAAACATCTAACGATTGTTCTCCTTGACCATGGAAATCTGGAACCATTTTTAGAGGTTCAGATGATTGAGATTACAAACTGGATTAGTGAAGACAATAAAGATGGCAAACACCCTGAATCCAAACAGTTTAGCCTATTTGGCCTTCACACTGTACCAGACCTTTAGCAAAACTTATGAATTGCACTTGCTTCCTCATAGAATCCTCAGAGGTTTACCTATTGACTGGACATCTCCCCAGAATTAATGGCTCTACTTTCACCAAATACTTTAAGGCACTAGTTCTCATGTGGGACTAATGATCAAAGCAAACTCAACATTCTATGACCCCAGCTGACTTCCTGCCCTTTGGGCGGGGGACTGGACTCAATGATCTTCTGAGATCCCTTCCAGCCCTAATGTCTATGAAATCTATGAAACATGTCTAAAGCAAATGGGGGCTTTAGCAGATGGCAACGGTTACACAAAGACAGGTCACTTCCCAAAACCGGAAAAAAATATCTTTTATTTCTTTATCAACATTATATTGTTATAATTTGGAAATTTTAAAAAGCATTGGTTAGTTATTTGCTTATTTCTTATTTCACTCACATGTTGAAATATCTTCTGGTTCATAGGCATACATTTTGTTCTTATTTTTGCCAGTCAAATCAGTTGGAATGGTCGTAGAGGGATCTTTATGGGGAAAAATCCAAAATGTTAGCAATGCAGGCTTTTCAAAGGAAGCAGTGTTGCTTTAGTTTTTAAAGAAAGAAATTCAGTGCTTTACAAGCAGTGGTAGCTAGTACTTTCACAGCACCCCTGACAAACTGCATTTAAATTCATGGTCTTACGGATCTCGGTATACTGTAGCATTTGTTCTAGATGGGTTTTTGGACAGTGTTGGCAAGATGCATTTGAATTCCCATATTCTCCGTGCTAATGAGATAAGTCTAATTGATTGGTGTGCTCCTTCAGAAGTTTTGGACTTTGTCCCATTCATGCCTAACACTTCTGCATGGGTTACTCCTTTCTTTGTGGTGATTGGAAGAGATTTTTGATAGGACTAGATTGTAACCTGGGGGACTTGATTGTTAATAAATATTCAGATATAGGTATGGAATTTAATTTTGCTCTGTTGTCATATACTGTAGCATGGGGTCTACTTGGACCAAGTATGCAGGGCCAGGTCCTTAAATGATATGAGCCAATAGAGAGATGGTGGAGTTGCACTGATTACCACTAGCTGGAGACTGAGGTCATTGTGATCAAAATTTAAAAAAAGAATATGAAAGATTTGGAGTGTCCAACTTGGCACCTAAAAGGAGCCCAATTTTCAGACAGTGCTGAGTAGTCACCTTCTGAAGATCAGATCCCTGGTAGGTATCTCAAATCAGGACAGCACAAATCGTAGTAACTGCTTGTTGCAGCTTTGTACGGTGGTTTTATTTATTTATTCATTTTCTTTTGGAGTGATGTGAAATTTATGGTGACCAATAGGGAAACTACTACAAAGAGGCACACAAGAAATTAGTTTTGATTACATTCTAGACCAGGGGTTTTCAAGCTGGTATGATATGACAAGGTTGCATGGTAAAAGCAGCAATATTTTTCAGGTAAAATAGTTTGTGGCCAAAAGAGTTTGAAAACTACTGATCAAGACTGGAAGGTCACCAACAAAGAGGATCCTAGGGACATAGTAGCCATCAGGTGCCAAGTTGTCATCACTGGTTGAATGCTGAAATAAGTTATTTAACTTTTTAATGAAAGGTTATTACCAAAACAGCTGCTACAATAGTCAACACATAAGGGAAAGGAACAAACTAATCAATATTCTTGCCTTCTATTGTGCTAAAGAATATTACTTAGACTCTGGGGTGCTATGGATTTTTCCCAGCTACTGGACGTATAATAAATCTAACAATATTAGGTAACCCAGAAAATGCCATATTGGGTGAGATGAATCTCCTGTCCAAGTAGCTATCCTGTCACAAACAATGGCCAATGCTTAGTGACTGAAAGAGAGGTGACCGAAACTGCGTAACTGATGAACATGAAAGCTTTCCAGTACAGGTCATTATGTTCCCAACTTCAGAAACATATTTGAGGTTAGATCACAGAAGTATGCCCCCCTCCATTCCTTCTGAAAAAGATTATGCAGGATAAATCCTGTTGTAGGTTGCCAGAGAGCTTGAAAACAGACATCTGAAACTAGATAAAATAAAACAATGCCCCAAATAAATGCTTATCTGATTTGATTTTGATATTTGTTTTTATTCTATTTCTTGCTATACATGGAGATGATTATTAGTTTAAAACATGATCTTACCGCTAGATTAATCGCAGTAAAATCCTCTTGAGCCATCTTTTGGATCTCTGGACTAGAAACAAAAGCTTTCTTTAAAGCTGAAACAAAGAAAGAAATGTGTGGATTCTTATTGGCAGTTCACTATTTCCCACACTTAGTTGTGCTCTGCAGTAGTTTATAATGAACCTAAAGCCCTTAGTTTTTTGATGGTGTCTTCAGATTATCATATGCATATATTAGATGAGGGTTGGGGAGCTAACAACTCACTTCTCATAAATAATAAGTACTAGAAGAAACCTCGTCTATGAAGCTTGCTATGATTTCATCATGTATATTCTCTTTAGGAATATACATGATGAATAATTCATGGTTGAATATAATCTTACTTGGCTTTTATCAGTAGTTCTTGACACTACAATATGGAGAATGGTAATCATATAAGCATGTATGTATATTATGGTGAATTTACTTATTTGTTTCTAATGGCTTACAAGCATATACAGATGCAAAGAAATGAATGGGTGTTGCATTTTATCTGTCAGTACAGCTCTTACCAGTAAGGTACCAGTATTCCTCATCGAAGTATAAATTCTGTTGGTGTAGTAGGAGTTCTTGAAAGTTAAAAGATTCTTTCTTTAAATTGCCACATTGTGATTTGGACTTATAGCCGATGTTGGAATTACAGTGCAGTAAGTCACAGCACTTCCAAGAAATGCCGTCCTGCAGATCACATGCTAACTCCAGAGATCAAAAGTCCTATCTAAAGTTGCATGGTAGTCTATATTGGTCAGTGCCTGAGTGCTGCCTTTGACTGGAAAGTCTCCCTTAATGCATTCCATTTTCAGGATTCCTAAACATGAAAGTTGCTGTATAATTAGTGAGAAAAATAATTATAGGATTTGTTCACACTTTCCCTTCTTGGGCCCTGTTTTCTACTCCGCAAAGCCTGGCCAGATTTTAACTATTCAAGTTTGAAATGGTTCATGTTGCCTGGGAATTGGGACAGAGACAAGAAACCGAAGGAAGGGAAAGCAGGACCTGGACAAGAAGCCATATAGTAATAAGGTTAGAGGGACTGGGATACTGAGGTAAATTAGGGAGACTGTGACAATAAGTTGAAGGGATAGAGATCTTTAACCATGTAACCCTCAGGCCCTAAACCTGGAAGAGAATCAGTACTAACAAACGTAACAGTGGAAAATTAATGAAACCAGGATGAAAATGAATGAGTTGCTATAACTCACTGCATACCAGTTGTTTTTAACAGGCTTGGGTTTCTGCACTGCAAAGTCAGAGCTTTCAGAACAGCTGCAGAGATCATTAAAAATTAACAAAATAAGCACTGTAGATGCTCTACTGCAAGATGTCATTATCCTGAAAGGTCTAGTCTTATTGAAATCCTATTAGTCTCTTCTTGAAATCAATACGATTTAAGGGTGTTGGTCAGCATCTTGGAGAATTGAGAAAACAGTCATTGACAATCTGTCAAATTATATCATTCAGACTGATTCCTCACGTCATGAGCTTTTTATTTTCTCAGTGTAATTTTTTGAGGCCCATCAGGGAAGAACTTCTTTTTTGCAATATGTTGGTACAATGCCTAGATGTAACAGAGCACTAGTTCTAATAGGGCCTCCAGGTACTGTTGCAAAAAGAATAAACATAAAAAACCCACCAACAACAATTATTAACGTGCCTGTCATCCTAGGTTTTATCTTTGTATTAGCACTTTTTGCCATTTTTAAACAACAGTCTCTTATGATTACCAGGGTCCATATATATACAGGGGTCGGACTTGATGATCTGCTCAGGTCCCTTCTGACCCTGCTAACTATGAAACTATATCTTTTAAGTTCTGAAAGCATGATGCAGCAAAATAACTGAAGTTTACCTGTTCCTTGATTTAGCTAAACCTTCTTCATAGGTTTGTACCCATTCAATTTCATCACCCCATCCTATTGAGAAAAGGATTGATTAATCTTTTTGCATAACATAAATCTCATCTCCAGTGTAGGTAACAACCTCCAGTTGACTGGCCACTATTACTAAAGGCATACTGTCTACGATTTCAAGACAAAGTGAAATGAGAAGTTTGAAATCTCTCCAGGGAAAGTAATTGGTAATACATCTAGAGCCAGATGAATTGTTATGTCAGTTCTGCCCAATCCATCTCTAACCCAAAGCAAAATGTTAAACAATTTTTCCTGCATAATCCTACATCTCCTGCATTACAGGATGCAAACTTCAGATTGTTTTACCCTCCTGGAATCACAGCCACTTCCCCCTCCTAGTACTGCGTATTCTTTGGTTCCACTGAATCATGGCCACAAGATGGAGAATCGTCTGCATCCACAGGCCATGGACATTTAGTATCCTCTCAAATTGCCTCTTCCCCTTTCATGTAAGATGACCCTGTCCCATTCCTTTATTCCTTCTCTGTTTTTTTTCTTTAGCCACACTAAAACAATTAGTCTGTTTATTTAACATAAAATGAATATTGAGACAGGAGTTACCACAGTTCAGAAATGCCTTGTATTGACAACCTTCTAGGGGCACAAACAGAAGTGCAGCTCCCAGGTCATGGCAACTCATAGAAAGCGCCATGAGTTAGACTGATCCTTTTGACCCAATAGACATTAGGTGTTGGATTGAGAGGGTGGAAGATTGGCTCCAATTTGGAGCCGATCTAGGGAGAGAGGCTGTGCCTGTACAGCCTCTCCCCGTAGCTTTGCTCCCCTGCCCCCCCCCCCAACTCAGGTCTGCTGCTGCCTTTGGATTGGAGTGGGGGGAGAAGGCAGAGGAGGGAGGTCCATTCTGGGGTTTTCTCAGCCTCGCTGGAGTGGGGGGCAGGTAGCTTGGAGTCCCCGTGAGGTGAGGGGCTCCAATCCACATACCTCTCACTCCAGTAGGGCTGAGAACCCCTGAATGGACCTCTCTCCCCCTCCCATTCCAAGACAGCAGCTGGGGCTGAGCTGTGCTGCAGCCAGAGCAGACAGAAATGAATGAAGGTGGTCTGCTTTGGAGCATCTTCATTTGAACGCTCATATAATGAGGGTTAACTTGTTGCATGATCAGCATACCCTGCAGCCACGCTCTTCTGTTTGGGCACAGCTTGAGTGCTTTCAAGAGGCCAATCATGTGACAAATGTAATTTCTGTCTGCACCCCTATCTTCCTTTGTGCAATAACTCTCTTTGGCCTTAAACATTGATAATCTTTAGAAAAACCTTGATACTTTTGTGCTCTTATTAAATTTAATCATTTTCTCATCTAGAGGGGTCATCTCTGTCTCTGACAATGAAGGATGCTACAATTGCAAAGATGCCTTTCTTTCAATTCATCCAAAGTCTTCTATTTGACTGGACCAGTGTAGTTTAATAATTCAAAGCATGACTTAATAAATGTGGAAATAGACTACCTAAAATCTACACAGTAGTTTAAAACTTGAGGTTCTCTACGTGAGATTCATGGGCCCAGATCCTCAGCTAGAACAAAACAAGATCTCTGCTGAATTCAGTGGAGCTGAACAATTTTAGTAGTTTGACTGCTGAAAATGTGGTCCCTGAATAGGCTGTTTCTATATCATAAAACTCCTGTGTACTTTCACTCTTCTGCTAGTGCTGTTCTAGCCCTTGGCTCCTCCCTTGTACCTAACCTTTAAGGAAGGAAGATATTGAAACTGCTGCTATTGCCAGCACTCCTGCTTTCTGGACCCTTCAAGCCAGCAGGTAAGGAAGTTGGGCTAGCTGCAGGCATAAGCCTTATACTCTCACCAGCATAGCAAACTGACAGAAAGTCGCAACTGCAAGTGGTTCCTAACCATTAAATTTAATCTCTTACAGCCTTGGACTATACTCTCCCTTTCACTGGCAGCTGAATGTTGAGAAATAAAGAAGGTTTTTTGGGTAAATGTGATATCTTTCATTAGACCAACTAAATAGTTTGAAAAAATGTTCCTTGCAATCTTTCAGGTACAAACACTCTTCATCAGGTGTTTCTTTATTCAGGCCAATAAAGAAGCATTTTAGTCTCCTATCAAGGCAGAAGCTTTGGGGTGGTGAGGTCCAACTCTCACAATTAGGTCGATGAACACAGGCAGAACTTCGTGCTTGTCAGGGCAGAGAATGTAAGAGCACATATTTAATGTGTTTTTGTTTTATTTCTAAATGGAAATGAGGGCAGATTTCTCAGTCATGTCCGTAATGAGGGGAAAAATACCAATACTAGTAATTTCTTTATTTAGGTATAAAATTATATCATGTTTCTATGTCATTTTTTCCTCCCTAAGGTAAGATACCCAGAAGTTATGCTGATGGGCATTATTTGGAAATGCAAATAAAAATGAATGCTTTGTTCCCAGGTCATACTAACTCACCACGTGAGAGAGTGTGAGGTGTTCTTATCCAAGTGAAGTTCTCTTCCTCTTCTTCATCTGGGACCTTTTGTAATTTTCTCTGCACAGAGACCACTAGGTCACTGCAGATGAGGAGTGAACACAGCAGCAGAACGGAGTGCATGTTTTCTACAAGGTAATTCAGAAGTATGAGAGCAAATCTTTAAAAAGTATCAACTTAATATGGTAAAAGCTATGTATAATGTACAGCTCACTTAAGTATATATAAAGTTACTTGCAATACCTTTTAAAATGCCTTAAAGTGAGCAAAAGATTATGTAGAACTCAAGGGAATGTTGGCTATTCACCTGTACTAAGCCACCTGATCTTTGCCTTTCACTCTTTTAATGCCTCAGGGAAAACAGGTGAGCTATCCTACCATTACAAACATTTCCTCCATATTTTGCATTACAGCTGAACCTGGGACTTGTTTGTTTGTTTTTACCTCTGCAGCCAGCCTAAGTGCTAAAGATAGGCTTTTCTAAATCCACTATAATCGAAGCGGCCTAGTTTTCAAAGGTGTGCTGATCACGTACAGTTCTCGCCTAGTTCTATGGGAGCCCGGGTTGCTGAGCAACACTCAAAATTAGGCCATTTCTATATAGATACCTAAAATGCTTGCAGCCTCATGTTAAGCAGCTAGGTTTGAGTATATAGGTCTTATGCTCTTATAGTGCACAAAATTTAACATCACATACACCAGCAGTAATCTCTCACGTCACCTGGAATAATGTCTGCAGGTTTAAGTTTTGTTCTGTTTTTTAAACTGCAGAATAGAAAATACCTCACTATTTCAGCAAGAAGGAGGCATACGGTTCAGAGAGAAAAAGATAAAAACACATTTACTTAGAATTAGTCTCTCACCTGGAGCTTTTAGCTTGAGGTCTCAGCACAGAAAGTGAAAACGCATCACCTCCTGTTAGGTATCTAGGGCACAAATATGGTAACAGCTCTTTAATATCCCTGTCTTTACACAATAGCTGAGAATGGATGGGGAAATGCCCAATAGGCGTAGGGGAAGTCCCTGTTCCCCCAAGCATTACCAGGAGTGACCAGGAATAATGATCACAAGCTAACAGAGGGTAGACTTAGGCTAGATATCAGGAGGTGCTACTTCACTGTCAGGGCGGCTAGGATCTGGAACCAACTTCCAAGAGAAGTGGTGCTGGCTCCTACCCTGGGGGTCTTTAAGAATAAGCTAGACGATAACCTTGCTGGGGTAATTTGACCCGAATACTCTTTCCTGCCATGGCAGGGGGTCAGACTTGATGATCTACTCAGGTCCCTTCCGACCCTAGAAACTATGGAACTATGATGTCAACTAACATACCAGGATATCCTGTTCCTGCCAAGGGGCAGGACAACTTTTTACAAAGGCTTTCTTTTAATCAACACAAAATTGTGCTTGGTTTTAATCAAGATGTATCAATTTATGGAAGTATTCACTATAGTTTTTATGCTAGACATAACTACTTCTATTACACTTGCTTTCTTATGTATGGATTATGTGTCTTTGACTGACTGTCTCTGCTTTTATCCATTTGGTATAAGTGGATTTTAAAGGTTTCGGGCGAGATGATATGTATTTTTGAGGGAGGCAGGTTCTTAACTCCTTGGTTTGTATCATTTCTGTTGTAAACCACTTGAGGCAACCTCAACGTAGGAGACATGTAGGGGGGACGCAGGGAGCACTTGTGCCCCCACACTAAAATTAGCTTTGCTGGTGGCACATTGGTGACAGAAGTGCGGGTGGCAGAAGTGCTTCAGTGACCAACTGCTGGGGGACCTCCCTCCCCCGGTTGTGCCCTACTGATGCTCCTCCAGACTTGGGAGGCACCAGTCCCCCATGCCTCAATATATTTTGTTCGTTAACCTTCTAAGATATCTCAAAGGTGTTCTAGAAGAGATGTATTTTCAGGTATTAATAAGTAGGACTAAATCATGCTAGAGTGGCTTACTTGCCTACATCATTTGGCTGCTTATTTCAGTAAAGTCTTTCTAGCTACATACTACGAATTGGAAGGGCAGTGTATGGTAGATGTGTGCCCGCCTCCTCACGATGGTTTGCTCTCGTGCCGCCTTTGCCTGAGCTGCTGACCTTGCTCACCAGGGACCTTTGTGCAGACCCCAGAGGGTTCTTCAGCTACCTTCAGGGTGACCCCCAAACTCGCCTGCCACGACTTTTGAATGATCCTTCAGTGGAGGGGGTCCCCTTTGAGGATGCCTCCAGAGCTGTCACACGTCACGGCGGATGTTCACAGGGCTCCAACCTGCCCTAAACCCCGGCCACGCGCCAACCTTTGAGACAGCCCTCCAAATTTTTTGCGGCAATCCCCTGCTGATATCCTCCCCGGTTCCTACATCTCCTCTTGTAGATGAGTGCCCTGGACCCTGGCCAGACCCGGAGGGTTTGGTGACTCTCAGCCTTTGGGCTTGTCTTCTTCGGTGCCCTGGGCCTTCTATGTCTGATGCCATTGGCCCACATTGCGTTCTCCTGTGGTTTCTTCTCACCTTGGGCAGCATCTCAGCTACCCTAGCCTGGCGCTAAGAGCACCACCACTCTACTCTCTCCAGGGAGCTAAAATAGACAAACCCTAAAAGGGGAACACAAACAATACCTTCACCATAGCCCCTTTCCCTGTAGTGACCCGATGTGAAACAAATTAATGAAACTAACCATGCGACTACCAAGGGAGCGCAACAACAGGGAGAACAAAAGGAAGAGGAGCGCCCACGGGGAGAGTCCTGTACTCTCCTAACCCCTAACGCCCCTAGGCTAGCGCGCCCTCTGGGTCGGGGTCTGTGCTTTCACCCCAGCTGGGGTCTCTCTCTCCTTTCCTCCAGGACCCGCCTCCACCCTGGAGCCGCAGTACCCGTTGCCTCCGAAGGGAGCTCCTATGCTGGCTCTCACCGTAGCCACTGCTGACTTCTCCGGTGGTTCCGCTGATTCTCCATCAGTCTACTCCAGCACGTGGATCCCTCGCAGCTGCTGCTGCCTCTGCCAGACTCCCTGCTGACGCTTCTGACTCCTGCCAGTCTTCCCCGGCCTGGGGATCCTCCATGGCTCTGGCTGCCAGTCTCCCTGCTGGTTCTTCCGATCCCTGCTAGTCGTCCCCGGCTCAGGGATCCTCCACAGCTCTGGCTGCTGCTGCTGCAGATCACAGTCTCCCGCTGCTCCTCCAGTCCTTGGCGTCCCCTCTCCTGCACTTTCGCGGCTGCTTTTTATCTTTGCTGGGTGGCATTTCTTCATGACGTCACCTGGCCCCAGTTGGATATGGGCGCGGCTGACAAACCGCATGGACGGTTTCCCACCACGCGTTTCCTCGCTTCTCCCAGCCCCTGCAACAGGTATGTTGTTGTTGTTTTTTTCCTTTTACCTTGGTCTGGGGTTTGCCTCTGATGAGGCTTTCCCCTTTTCCGGTCCTGTGCCCCTGGGACAAGATGGATTTCCCACCCATGTCCCTACCTGTTACACTAGGTGAGACTGTCCGCAGTATGCTTCCAGTTGCAGAGGACTTTAGTGTAAGGACATTATTAGGAGTTAATAATTAAGGAAAATAACTAACCACAACATAATGGGTGAAGTTCTGGTATAAAGTGAACCATGTTATAGCAATAAGAAAAATAAAAAGGCTTGCTGAATGAAACAGAAGCTGCAGTGGGCAAATGTAATGGTAGTTCCAGGACCAGGGGTCCTGTAACATCATAAATCAAAAGGGAATGTGTCATCAACCCCCCCCCCAAAAGTAATTGTAGCTACTCAAATCACAATTTCACTTTAATTGCAAAATCAGGCCTTCTCTGTGAAATCCATATTGGGGAAAAAAATTTACTAAAAGAAAAATAATTAGTCCCCAGTGAAAGCCAGCAGTCCTTCTAGCCAGGCAGCCTGCTGGGGGGAGGCACAAAGGGAAGCAGACAAGATGACTGCTGACTTCACACCTTGCTGCAGGTTGGCCGAGAGGGGCACTTATCATGCAGCCCTGCCCCTCTCCACCAGAGGTGCATGATTCACAGCCCTCAGCCAATCAGTGGTGGGGGATAGGACTACTGGGACCCCTCAGCCAATCAGGTGTGGGGGCAACCCTGCCATTATAAGCCATGAAAATGGTAGCTGGCCCTGTGATCTTCCTGCAAAATTGGCCAGGTGCTGCCTCAAGTTGGGTAGACCCTTAATTATAGCCCTCTGTTTAAACAGACTTTGGCATTTTGTATTACATTAAAAAAAATCTGCTACAAGAACATTTAGTTTGCATAGTCAGGCACTTGAAAGTTAGGAAGTGGAGAATTTACTGCTGCACTTGCAGACTCAATTCAATCTCAGTCACAATTGCAATTTAATCTTGCATCCATTTGGTTGCACTAAATAAAGAAGGAGTTTGTGGGCAGGAAAAATTCTATGTCATCTTGTCATTAAAGACTATATTCAAATGCAGATACCTAAAGGAGACAAATTAGGTTCCATGGCCAGGGAAGGGTCCTGGGTGGGGTGTAATAATGCAGTTGTACCCCCTTTTGATTTTTGTTCCACCCAAACTTTAAAATCAATTGTGGGGAGGGGCAGTGGCAATTCTATTCAGGCAGTGATGAGAGAGTCAATTGACTTCATGGCTCATTGTCACCTCCCTGATTCAGACTAACTTCCCTTCACTTCACAGGTGTTAATGACCCTCTTTTCTTTTTAATGGTCTTGCTATTTTATTAATCAAGCTGTTCTTTTTTCTGCACTTTGGCTGCCTGTTAGCTATTCTTGGAAATGCCTCTCTTCTATTACACTGCAAACTGTTTTTAAGGCTAGCTAAAAACCTTAACTCAGGTATAGTAATAGTAACTCGGATGAAGAAATGACTGACAGTGAAGTATTGGAGGTACTGTCGAGCTGCTCAAGAAGGCTAAATTTTGTTGTATGGACATGAAGAGGCATAAATTTAACTACAACTACAGAACTAATGATATTTGCCTAATAGTCAAATATCTTTTGAGTATTTTTTTTGCCTAGTTTGTTGTGTTTTCTAGAGCTTTATATGTAAATCTAGCAAACCAGTGCACGTTCTGATAGTTATATTTGTTTTTATTTTTATCTTAAACTGAATAATATAGTGCTACCCCGGTAGCATGTTAGTAATGCATCTAGTTTCTCTTTAACAGGAGAAAAAAATGTTGTGTTTATATACGATGATGTGCCATACCATCTGCACTGCCCTTTCAAAATCCTAGACCTGCCCATGTCCACATGCAAGCTACATCTGGTATTTTCTATATTTCACGTTACTGAACTATGGGACCTAAATAATAGGCATTTGTTCTAATGCAGTTGTGTTTGTGGCTTCCTAAGATTTTTATTTAAAATATGTGTTTTACATACTACATTAAAAAACCTTATCCTACAAGCTAAACTTGATCCCTGAGATGTTTGTGCTACAGGACACAATGTACTCCCATCTGAGCTACAAGAATAAGTATATTAATTCAGTACAGGAATAGGTTTCTTTTTTGGGAGGCGGAACGGCAGGACAGTTCATCTCTTCCTTTTCCTTACCTAGGAGCAAGGAGATATCCTATCCTATGTGGTACTGCCAGGGGATGGATGGGTATTAATGGATCATTGGTGCCATGTGTTGAGACTGTGGCCCAGCTGCCATCTTTCCCAATCTGATACATATGCTCCAGTGGCTCCCTGGGGTTCCAGTGCAGTAGGCACTGGCACTATTGCAGTTATTTTGGTGCCAGCATAGTTCTTCAAAATGTCCAGTGATTTTGGCAGGAAGGTGGGAGAGGAGGGCGGAAAGAAATGGTGATTTTAAGTATCTTGGCAAAACGTAAATAGAATTTTGTGGGATGACAAAAGGGCATTTCTGGAAGTCTTAAAGAGGCTACATTTCTTGAATGGCAAACACCTGTACAGAGAGAACTTCTTAAAGTGAAGGTTGTGAAATACCCCTTAAGTGTTAGGCCAGTCAGTGGTGCTCAACCTACAGACCATCAGCCAGATCTAGCACACAGAACTGTATCATTTAGCCTGCAGGGCTCCCCATAGATCCAGAAGTTTAGCAGTGGGAAAGAGGTGGCATCATTAATTACCAGGGCTAATTAACACTACCACTGGTTCCCCACAGCTAAATTCCAGGCCTATAGGGAGCCCTATGGCAAGTTGATATGGCCACATGGGTGCGTGGGTTTGCTCTGTGGCTGATCTGGTGCATGGGGTTTTGCCCACAGACCAAATCCCATATGCCAACCCTTCACTGGATCTGACCTGTGGACTGATCCCATACATGGCTTCTGACCCCTGAACCAACCCCACACTACTAATCTGGCCTGCAGGACAGGATAGGCTGAGCACTACTCTTAGGCAATCCAAATACAGGGATCACTTATCTCTACAATGAGACTTGAGTTCAAGTCTTGCATCTGTAATAGTTATAGAGAACTCTTCTTGCTTTTGACCTTCCCTCCAGTCTTCTCTACTGTTCTGTCCTCCAGTTGTCTCCTTCTTCCACCAGCTTTTACCCTTCCCACCTCGATAATTGGATGAATGTATTAATTTACAGATCTGGGGATCAATGAATGAAGATCAAGCACATTGCAAAACTATCTTACAATCCACTGCTAATGATGATTTTATATATATTGGTGACAAGGGAATCACGTGTAAGATAGTGGATTCTTGAAATGAGCTGAGATCATATTTTTATAAGAAAAATTAAGGATCACTATGTAATTCCAGCCATATATTAAACAACTTGGGGAAGATGAGCTGCACAGTAGCAGACAAATATTAATATAAATGAATTCAGAAACTCTGCCTAAGGACATACAATGCTGTATTCTGAACAACAGTCATAGAATCATAGAAAATTAGGGTTGGAAGGGGCCTGTCATGGAGCAGAGTCGTAGGGGTGGCTATGATCTCCCCTAGCACCCCCTTACCGTGCCAAGTTTGCTTCAAAGCACGCTCAAATCTCGCCCGCCACATCTTGGTCTTATATATATTAAAGGGAGGCTGCCTTTCATCCTCTTGGCCATGGTTCTCCTGCAATCACTGTCTGGTTCTCATAATGGGGCTTCTATGCATCCCGGCCTTATGGGCTAGGCATGCCTCCAACCGCTCCTTTACCATGTCCCAAGCCTTGCTGATGTACTGGACGTTGTTCAGTCTTAGCCACAGCCCTTGTCTCTCGCTGCACCCTCTCTCTCTGGTGCTCAGGCTCTCCGCAGCCTTGTCTCTCACCGCACCCCACAGGCACTCGTCAATCGCTGCCCCCCTTTGCCTGGGGCTTTTCCTCCCTGCCCCCCTTTCCCTCGGGCTCGGGTTCCCATGCTGCCGTGGGTCCCCTATGAGGCCTCCTCCAACCACTAATAGCCTCACCCAAACCACCAGTAGTAAACAGCCGACACAAAACTCAAGCCCCTAGGCTATAACATAAACCTTTGCCAGTCGGCTACAATGTTCTTTGAGCCACCCTCAAGGGTGCTCCGTCATTCACCCGTAACAGCTGCTCATGCATTCTGGCCTCCTCTCTGTTCTTGCTCAGGCAGAGTTCCCACCCCCTTAGCTGGTGGCAGGGAACTGCCCTCCTGGCCTCAGCCCTGGGGTTTATATGGGAGCCAGGCCCTACCCTTTCTGGTCAGCTGACTCCCAGCAGTTGCCCTAGCAATCCTAAGGGATAGCCAGCACGGGTTTGTTGTGGGTAGGTCTTGCTTGACCAATCTCATTTCCTTCTACGACCTGGTGACCTATCACCTGGACAAGGGAGATGAGATTGATGTCATATATCTTGACTTCAAAAAAAGCCTTCGATCTGGTATCCCATGATCACCTCTTGGTGAAACTGGCCAATTGTGGCCTTGGGTCCACCACGATCCGCTGGCTGGGAAATTGGCTCCATGGTCAGACCCAGAGGGTTGTAATTGATGGCAGTCACTCATCATGGTGTCCTGTGACCAGTGGGGTCCCTCAAGGCTCTGTCCTTGGACCCATATTGTTCAACATCTTCATTAATGATGTGGACA
>NW_017729031.1:90612595-90613420 GCF_001723915.1 Gavialis gangeticus
TCAGGCTGGACATAAGGAAGAATTTCATTACTGTCCGAGCCCCCAAGGTCTGGAACAGTCTGCCATTGGAGGTGGTTCAAGCACCTACATTGAACACCTTCAAGAGCAAATTGGATGCTTATCTTGCTGGGATCCTATGACCCCAGCTGACTTCCTGCCCTTTGGGTGGGGGGATGGACTCGATGATCTTCTGAGGTCCCTTCCAGCCCTAATGTCTATGAAATCTATGAAACCTGCACCTGTGCCTCTTCACTCACTGCTAGGGCTCTTTCCCTAGCAGTTTCCTCTCTTTACAAGGAGCATGGCACCTAAGTGCTCTGCAACAGGGCCTCAAGAGATCATCTAGTCCAGCAGTTCCCAACCCTGGGTCGCGACCCAAAAGTGAGGGTTGTGGGAGCAATGCTGGTGGTGCTGCACAGAAAAGAGGAGCCACGCTGCATGCTGGGAGCTCCCCTGCCCCCAGGCCGCCACTGCCGCGCTCTGTTCCCAGCAGTGGGGTGCAGAAAAAAAAAGTTGGGAGCCACTGCTTTAGTCTAACCCCCAGCTCAAATAGGACCATCCTCAGTTAGATCATTCCATGAGGGGCCAACAGGGGATTTCATGCTTAGGGGCAACCAACACGGGTTCATCAGTGGCAGGTCCTGTCAGACCAACCTGGTGGCCTTCTATGATCAGATCACCAAATCATTAGATGCAGGGGTGGCAGTGGACATAGTCTTCCTGGACTTTCGGAAGGCCTTCGACACTGTCTCTCACCCTGTTTTCATTAAGAAACTGGGGGGCTGTGGTGTTGACACCCACACAGTCAGATGGGTCGCCAACTGG
>NW_017729031.1:90613731-90651322 GCF_001723915.1 Gavialis gangeticus
GGGACAGCAGGGCAGGCCTTATGAGGAGAGGCTATGGGACCTGAACCTGTTCAGCCTCCACAAGAGAAGGCTGAGGGGGGATCTAGTGGCCTGTTACAAACTAGTCAGGGGGGATCAGCAGGCACTGGGGAAGTCTCTGTTCCCCCGAGCACTGCCAGGAGTGACCAGCAATAACGGTCACAAGCTGGTAGAGGGTAGATTTAGGCTAGATATCAGGAGGCGCTACTTCACGGTCAGGGCGGCTAGGATCTGGAACCAACTTCCAAGAGAAGCGGTGCTGGCCCCTACCCTGGGGGTCTAAGAGGAGGTTAGATGAACACCTTGCTGGGGTCGTTTGACCCCAGTACTCTTTCCTGCCATGGCAGGGGGTCGGACTAGATGATCTGCTCAGGTCCCTTCTGACCCTAGAAACTATGAAACTATTCCAGCCAAGGCTTTGTTGAACTGGACCTTAAAAATCTCTAAAGATGGAGAATCTACCGCCTCTCTAGGTAATCTGTTCTAGTGCTTTGCCACCTTAGTGAGAGAGTTTTTCCTAATATCCAACCTAAACTTCCCTTGCTGCAACTTGAGACCATTGCTTCTTTTTCTGTCATCTGCCACCACTCAGTCTGTTCTGATGAGAAAAATAAGTATTATTGTGGAGAGCTATAGCAGAGTTGGAAAGTATAGTTATTTAAAAATGGGGGGAAAATCCAGACATTGAGATTATACTAGGGCAATAACTAGCTCATACATGGTTTACTGTTTCCAGTTTTAGCCACTTCAAATAGAACAGATCTAGAGAGTAAGAATAGCTGGAGGCATGATTTAACA
Organism: Gavialis gangeticus; assembly: GCF_001723915.1. NCBI lineage: Eukaryota > Metazoa > Chordata > Crocodylia > Gavialidae > Gavialis > Gavialis gangeticus. The sequence goes on from NW_017729031.1 coordinate 90,614,548, forward strand.
CATTGTTACTTATGATAAAACAAACTGGCTGTTATTCACACTAGTTACAAAATCAGCGTTATTGGTTTCAGAAAATAAAACAAACAAGGCTTTCCATTAGCATTCAGTGTCGGTGACATGTTACAATGTGAAGGCTAGTTATCGCAAGGTTTAGGGCTTATCCAGATCAACCAAACACAGACACACCAATCAGAGTTGACCTAGAATTCAGACCAGTCTCATACATAAACACCTCAAGTAATTAAAGATAACGGAAAAACCTTTTTAAAAGTTTTGTACAGAAAGGGAATGTAAACTATCAGAAGGAACAGGAACTATCTATCCTGGAACCACAAAGCCCAGCATGTCTGTTATCTCTGAATGCATTGTATTTGCTGCTATGGTACTTTATGGTGTGTTTGCAGAGTGATTAATTTCCTTGCTGGAAAAAAAAATCCACAACAGTAACTCAACCTTTTCCCTTGGTTTCCATGTGGAGAAATATAAAGATGATCATTTTGTGTTAAGCTGGGTTGTAGGGAAAGAGGGAAAAGAGCAGTTTTGCCCTCCAAGTGGAATTAATCAAGGAAATGTAGTTCTGGTATGAATTTCATGACCCAAACTCTTGCTGAGTGCAGCTGGGGGAAAACAAAGCCCTTGTGGACTTGAAAGTCCTAGGGAAGCATCTCTTAACCATATCACACACAAGAAATAACCCAGTTTTGGAGCCGTATGAAGTCCCAGATGGATCTCAAAGCAGATGAAGATGAGTAACCTCTTCTGGTATAGATGGACGCATTTTATCTGGCCTTTGAATTACTCATTTTAAATAATTTCAAATGATCCCTATAGCTGTATTCACTCATAAATATGTTGAAAGATTCACTCATAAATAGATGGCTAACAAACCAGGCTATCTTTCTGCCTCATATTTTACCCAATATCAAGAGTGTCAAACATGTGGCCCACAGGCCAAGTCCAGCCTGTACAGCCAGGATATCTGGTCTCTGGGGCTCCTGGGAATTCAGGGATGGGGTGAGCAGGGGCTTTGGATCCCTGTTGGGAATGTGTGTGAGTGGTGAGGGATAAGTGAGAGCTGTGTTAACCCCTGCAGCTCTACCACTTCACCCACTCCTCACTGTATAAAAACAGTTTGGGAACAAAGGGTCACTGGACACAGTGGCAACAAGTAGGGGATGCACAGGGGTGCATGTGCACCCCCTGGCAGCACTGGTGCACACCCTGACAGCCACTGTTCCCTGCTTAGGCAATGAGTTGCAGGGGGGCAGGCAAGAGCACTGGTGCCCCCCCTGAGAGCGCTGACTGGAGAGTGGGAGCACCAGGAGAAGCAATCCCTGCAGTTCCTTCCCCACAGGGGTAGGCGTGACACTTCTGGGTTGGCACGATTGGCCACAGGGGGACCCCCTTTCGGTCGCTGACTGGCCACTGGGGGGGGGGCAAGTGTCCCCCCCGACTCAGGAGGCACCAATTGCCCATGACTGGACAACTGCACTGCACTCAAGGGCAGGTGGAGGGGGATGAACTGGTGCATTGCACTCCCTTCCTTCCTGTTTGTTTCCTGGTCCACCCAAAGTTTAAAATCAATTGCCTGGAAGTGGCAGCAGCAGCAGCATTTCTAGTCAGGCAGCAGTGAGGAAGTCATTTGACTTCATGGCTTATTATAATCTACCAGAGCCCTTCTAAATTCTTCATTCAACAAATGTTAATGGCTCTTCCTTCTTTTTAATAGCCTTGATGTTCAACTGAGCGAGCTAGCTTTTGTTCTGCAATTTGCTGCTCCTGGTAACAAAATTCCTATTTTACAGCCCCCCCAGACTGTTTTTAACTAATTCCAGTGAAGTCTTCTTGGTTGTGTCTCCAATCCAACCTGGTCTGTTCCCAGTATTCTGTACAGGCCACTGCTTCTGCTGTTGGTGTTGCCAGACCTTGTAGGGTACATTGTGGTGCCACAGGGCATCTCAGGAGATGATCCACCGTTTGCTTCTCCTGAGAAACATGTTGGTCGCATAGAGGTCCCATGATTTCATGAGAGAGTTGCATCTTGCGAGACCCACTCTCAATCTGTTCAGGCTCCGCTATGTGTGCCATTTGTAGCTGGAGCTGGATGCTAACTCCTTACTAGGGATAGTTCCTTGCCGGTTCCAGTGAAGTTATATTATTCCAATGAAGTTATATTTGTTCTTGCTTCAGTCAAATGGAATAATACAGCCTTGAGCCCCTCACATGTTAGTAAAGGTTCTAGCTTATTTTTAACTGGAGAAAAATCAGTGTTGTGTTATACACAATGAATCGATGCACCTCAGCATCTGTACTCCCTCCCCCTGACCTGGTTTTTCAAAATCCTATGTCTGTGAGACCCTGTTTCCTCATGGGGATAGATAGCAAGACTTGCTTAAGATAGTTTTAAGGTAACTAGCGCATTTCTTGGGGTCAGAGTGTGCGCTGTCTGCTGCGGAAAGCTCCAGGAGTGGTGTGGAAACATCTCCAGCCTTCTCTTCCCCCAACAATCCCAACTGACTTTGGAGTGAGAGAGCAGGCTGGGGGATGTGGTGTGTGCTTTGTGGGTGCCTGCTGTGGCAAATGTCCCTCCATGGGCAGAGGGTGGCCTGGCATGTGCCACATGTGAGTCAAGTCCAGACTCAGGGGCAGCACCCAGGGGCCCTGTCACGGCCACCTCTGGCCCAGCCTGATATGCCTCCAAGAGACCGCCTCCAAGATACTGGCCAGGGACAGTCTCTGGGCATCCTCGGCGAGCTGTGGCCACTGTTGCCAGTCTTAAATATGAAGTTATCATGTTGGAAGCTCAAAATTATCGTATTTGCTGGAAAACGATTGACAAATATGCAAAAAAGTATGCAATTAAGTTGTCTTTTCCTTGACTTTAAATTGTTTACTCTAAGTCCCAGTGAGTGAGTGAGAACCAAGTCATGAAAGTGGGGGCTGTTCTTTATTTCCAGGTAAGGAGTCACTCTAAAGTGTGGCCTCTTGAAGGCTCAGATCAAGCATAGTGGCTTCTGACCCTGGCAGGGGAAATACCATGTATCTGTTTCCAAGAAGGCAGTTTTCCTGAACCGCCTCACAGGAGAACTGCTCTTCTGGCATGGTTCAGTACCTGCTGAGGTGCAGCAGTTTTAAGCCGTTTATGGACATGAGAGTCCCCTCCCTTGTTTTTTCTGAGGGCCTTATGGCTGAGGGCAAGCAAAACGCGTGGGCATCTGAACCCCAAACCGCTGGGCTTGGGCCTGCAAGTAGGATCCCCACCAAAGGTTTTGGAAACACCTGAAGCCCCAGGTGAGGGTGGAGGATGTTTGCCAGTAGTAAGGCCACTTGTGGCTCTGGACGGTTGGATTTGGAATTAGTTTGGGCTAATTTGGCCTCGGCTAAAAATTAAATTAAAACAAAACAAAACAAAACAAAATAAAAAAGCCCCTGAGCGTTGCTTAAGACTCCTAACTTGGGTTTTGTGTCCGTTGCATCAATTAGGTGCCTCAAAAATTATCATATATTTTGAACACTTTTTTTATCATTATTATTAACCGCACAAGGGCTGAAATTATTGCACAGACACACCCCTCGCACGCGCGGACGCCGGGGGGTGGGGGCGGGGCGAGGGGCGGCCGTTGCTAGGGCCGCGGTCCGGGTAGCAACGGCGGAATGCGGAGGCGCGCGTGCGCAGCGAGGGGGTGGGGCTTGCTGCAGTGCATGCCGGGAGGCTCGGAGCCGGCGGGGCGGTCGCTGCGGGCAGGGATGAACGCGGCCGTGGTGCGGCGCACGCAGGAGTCCCTGGGCCGGGTCATCCGCAAGCCGCCTCTCACCGACCGGTTGCTCGGCAAGCCGCCCTTCCGCTACTTGCACGACGTCATCGGCGAGGTGGGTCCGCTCCCCGGCTTCGCGTCCCCGTTGCCAGGCGCCGTGGGGGGCGGGGCCACGGGGGAGCTCGGGGAGGGCCCCGCCCCCTGCGGGTCTGGGGCCTTGCAAGGGCCTGGGCCCAGGGGCTCCCCACCCCCCGGCGGCCTGGCAGCAAGCCCGGAGTGGGGCGAGGGGACGGGCAGCAGAGCAGGGGGCTGGGAGGTGCGGGGCAACTCTGTAGCCCCTCTGCCAACCAGGCCCCCTCACCCGCTGCTCTGAAGCCTCCTACCGCCCATGGGAGACTCAGTTCCCCAGTGGCGAGTAGGAGCCTCCACCAGCTTGTTCTGTGGCCCCCTTCCCATCCCCTCACCTGCCAGTTTCCACCCCATAAACTGTTACAGGGGAGGTCCCATTTAGCCCCCACCCCCTGGCTGCCTGATAACGGTGTACCAGCTCTACTTGGAAGTGCAGAGTTTGCTTTTGAGCGCTCTGTAGGCAGTCGGTACTTGTACCGACTTACCTGCAAAGGGAGATGGGTGCCACAGCAACACGGCCGGTGTTCATGGCTCTTGCTGAAATGGGAGCACAAGCTCCTTCGCTGAAGGGTATGTTAGATATTCGCGTTAGTTCTTCTGTTCCCACCTGAAAAGGAAGGATAAAAAGAGACTTGGTAAAACCCTCTCTTAGAAACAGGGCAGGTGCCAATAGGTGCGGCAGCAGCAGAGGAATCAGGACTGGGTTGAAAACACCCAGGCCTGTGGGTCCAAGAGTCATGAGTTCCTGCGAACAAGTGGATGCATGAATTTTCCAGACTACAAAGTGTGTGAGATGTTAAGCATCTGGAGAAATGTGTCCGAATTTATCTTTCAGAGAACATTATGCTGCCCTAAAATTAAAGTGAATACAAAATACTGACCGACACCTTTCAGCGAATAAATTGACATGAGTGAATGACTGATTTCCCTCCACATAGAGTCACAGAAGTTGGGGGTTGGAAGGGACCTCAGGAGGTCATCAAGTCCAACCCCCTGCTCAAAGCAGGACCATCTTCAACTAGATCATCCCAGCCAAGGTTTTGTCCAGCTGGGTCTTGAAAACCTGCAAGGATGGAGATTTCACCACCTCTCTGGGCAGCCTGTTCCAGTGCTACCCTCGTTGTAAGGAAGTTTTTCCTAATATCTAACTTAAACTTCCCTTGCTGCAACTTGAGAACGTTGCCCCTTGTCCTGTCATCCGCCACTGCTGAGCACAGCCTAGTTCCTTCCTCTTTCAAACCCTGCTTCAGGTAGTGAGTCAGGCTAACAGATTTGCCTGCTGGAACCTTATAAAAGAAAATAGTGTTTTTGTTGAGGTTTTCTAGCTGTTCTCAGTAATTTGCCTTTCCTTTGTTTTGAAGGTAATTAGAGTGACAGGTTTCATGAAGGGGCTATACACAGATTTTGAGATGAAATCTGATAATGTTAAGGTGGGTATGAAATTTCCATATTTCATTATATTTTTTGATTTCATGGTGCATTGGACAGCATGGACAGTTACTTCTGTGTTGTCATACCCAGTTTCATGTAACAAACCTATCTTTCTTTTACAATTAATGTTTTGGTGGAATAGCCTCAAATGTAGCCTTTCTGAATACGAGTTGGTGTTTGTTCTGTGGCAGGACCTAAATTCCCCGGTTGTGGTCCTGAGGACTACATCTATGGTGCTAGATGCTGTAGAGATACAAAATGATTTTTCATTCCTGCACTGAGCACACTGGAGATTAAAGTTACAACACTATTAAAATAATAACTTAAAAACCATGACTTCTGCTTTTTAGGTTCTTTTTTGCCCATTATACATCCACAGACAACTTCCTCTAAGACTATATTTTCTAGGGCTAAGGAGGGGATTGTTATGTTTTGTTCTATGTGCCCCAATGGTTTGTCTCTGTTTTTGTTGATATTTTAATGGGCATATAATAACTAAGGATGATTCAGAAAATAAGTATAAGTGTTTTGAGTTGTAACAACATATGCTGTAGGAAAGAATGACAAATCCTTTTTCTGTTTACAGCAATGTGATCTTGCGGGGGGTGGGGGGGTTGTACAGTGAAGTGTATCTGAGTGTGTGCTCTTTTCTGTTCTGAGAGAGAGGTCAATTTTACTACAGCTTGAAAAGACAAATAAAAATTGTATCAGTTTTTTACTTTCACTGTTGTAACCAGCACTGTTCTCTGCAGTGAATTAATGATATTTCCAAAGATGCATATACAATGCACAAAGTGCTTCATTCTACCCATATTATTATGAGATGTGCTTTCTCAGTTTGCCTCCCCGTGCAAGTGGGGAAGCTATGCCTACTGACAGGTTTTCTGTCTATGGAGACCAGTTATTTTTGTGCCATTTCCCTTTAAGGCGAAGTCTTCCATAGGTAATTGAACACTTGAGCAGATGGTACCCATGTAAGGACCAGTGATGCAATATGGCCACCCTACTCATGCTGTTCCAGTGATTGTTTTAGTCATTGTTCACATTTGAGCTGTACTGCATCCTTGAAGTTGTACTGACCTCTGGAGAGGAACCATCTCACTGTTCCTTCCTTCACCCCTAAAATAGTGGGTTTCTGAAGTCCTTGAAGGGAAGCGGGCAAGATGAATGAATCGCCATCATTACAAACCCAACATTTATAATAGGTTTGTTTGGCAAACAGCTACGTGCCTGATATGCATGATGGATGGTTAACCCTTGACGCCCATTTCAAGTGCTGTCAGTGCTGTGCAGCAGGGTCAGTTGTATGGCCTTGGCAGCAGATCAGGCTTGATAGACGAGAGCACTGGCATTGTTTCACAGCTGTTTGTTTTATAGTTTCAAGGCTTCTGGTAGCAGTGGAGAAACAGACTGGCAGATGATTGATTGAATCATCTGACTTTGAGAGCGGCAAGGAAATTGCTCTGTAAACTGACTGATATATTTAATGCAGCTCAAGCGGTGCCTTCAATATTGAGATCAGTGGGAGAGGGCAAATGGCCTGGGCAGATCACATGATTTAAATCACTGCCTAGTTAGCCACAGGTGACTTAAATGGCTTTGACTGTACTCAGAAAACTTCTGTAATTTGAATTCTAGGCTTTTTGTTTCCAAACAGAGAACAGGATAAAGATTCAGCTGTTGCTCTATTCCTAGCTAAGAGTTTCTGCCGGAGCTTTAGCTTGTGATACATTAAAGGACAGTGAAAAGTGTTCCAACAGCATCTACAGGGAACAGCAAGTTGAACTTCGTATTGAATGACATGCATGCTTCCTCCTGGAATGGTTAATTTCTTGTAGCACATGAGGATGATGCTTTTGGGGTTGTTGATGACAGTCATGGGGCTACAAACCTGGGCAGAGTGCTCAATGACAGCATAATTTCAAAAAGAGGATGGTTTTTGTTGGGGCTGTGTGAAGCTTCGGGTGCTGATTCGATTCAGAGAAGATTCTGCCTGATTCGGTGGCCGAATCTCTGAATCCAAATTGAATCACGGAACCGATTAAAAGGTCCAAATTGATTTGAAGCTTTCCGAATCTTCGGAAAAGATTCGGAGAGCTTCGATGATTTGGGCAGTCCCTGCCTGCTGCAGCAGGGAGCTGGACCCGGAGTTGGAGCTGGTAAGTAGGGGAGGGAACCATGGCAGGACCCTTCCAGGCCCTATGCTGCTCCCCTGCCTGCTCCCCCAGCTCTCACTGACCCCTGCCCACTCTCCCAGTACCCCCATGGCTGCCCCGCCTGCCCTAGCTCCTGGTGCTTTAAAAAAAAGCCCCTGCTCACTGGGTGCTGCCAGGCGAGGATTGGAATTCCCACTGCCCCACGCTGCATGGGGAGCTGTGCACAAGCCCCCTGACCCACCCTGCTCCCCCAGGCCCCGCCATGGCTGCCCCGCCTGCCGTAGCTCCGGCCCTTTAAGAAAACAAACAAACAAACAAAAAAAGCCCCAGGACTCACTGCTTTTGTAGCAGCCTTGGGGCTTTGTGGGGCTTGTACAGAGCCTCCTACATGGTGTGGGGCAGTGGGGACTGGCAGGAATGGTGAGTCCAGGGTTCTTCTAGGGTTTTTTTTTTCCTTAAAGGGCTGGAGCCGGGGCGGGCAAGGCAGCCATGAGGGGGACTAGAGATTTGGCGGGGAGGTCGGGGGGCTCGTGCAGAGTCCCCCATGTAGTGGGGGACAGCAGGGATTGTGCCCCTGCTCAGCAGCACCCGGTAAGTCAGGGCTTTTTTTTCAAAGTGCTGGGAGCTGGGGCAGGCTGGGAGAGTGGGTGGGGGTTGGGGCCTGGATGATTCAGCTGAATCGATTCGGGACAGTGATTCGAATCACCAAATCGAATCACTGTCCCCCAAATCAGCCTAGCTGCTTTGCACAGGCCTAGTTCTTGGTATCCTTCTTGTGAGCTAGGCTTAATGTTTTAGTACCTTGGAGAGTGAGTTTGCTCACTGTGGGGGAAAAGCATCTCTTTGGAAGCTGGCTGTCCTGTGAATTTACAGATTAATTCAGCAGTAGGATATTGTGGAAACTGATCATTTAACCGTGTTGAAAAAGGGATTGTACAAATGAATGCAGGATAGGTCTGTCAGTGGATGTTAAATATGATAGTTAGGAGCAACTTCAAAATTAGGACTTCACAGGCCTCTGAGTACTGAAAGCTGTAGTGGGGAGGGACAGGGCAGGGAATAGAGTCTGGGTGTGCTCTACATAGCTACTCTTCCCATTCGCATCCACTCCCTGCCCCTGGGGTGGATAGATCTCTGGCCTGGCCCAGTGGGGCATTTCTTACATCCTTTGTTTGAACTGAGTAAAGCCCGTAGAGGTTGCTATCATCACAGAAGTGTTTGTAGCAATATACAGTGTTTGTAATCAAGGTGACTATTGTGCTAGAAACCATTGAGGAAGTTAAACTGTTGGGTTTCCTGAAATGTACAGGATTCCACGAGTATGGGATCAGAAAAACTGTGTCATTTAGAATTAGTTAAAACTATACTAGGCAAAATACTCAGAAGTACTATAGAAATAATAATTGACCTGGAAATTTATGAATTAAGCCTAAAGATGAGGTCTTTACACTTTTAATTTTTTGTGCTTTTATTTCAGACAAAACAAAACATTTTTCCATGCAGAGTACTGAGAGATTTTTATTTTGTTTTGCAGAAGAGCATTTATTTGACACTTTTCAATAACATTTCAGACTTTTGTTTCTGCTTTTCATGTGATTTACCTTGCCTACAGATTTGCATACATATTTTCATGTACATCTCTCATTATGTACATCAGAAGTTATTTATAGAGAAACACCTGGCCAATATAATTCTGTTTACAATGACACAAAAAAGGAAACTTTATTACCTATATTTTAAAATGTATCTTAATTTGAAATAGTGTTTGTTCAGTCTCAACAATTTTTCACCATTTTAGATTAGTGCCTCATGCTTATTAATGGGCAAGTAACTATATTAGTAGAATGGAGTTGCAATAGTGCCTTCAGGAATTTTACTTCTTTTACTTAATTTTCCTACCTGTTGGGCTACCTGTTATATTTGTATAACTGTCCTTGAGTCAGACTTCTCGTTTGTTGGTCTAGAGATGATGCATCTTAGATACAAAAAAGGCACTTGCAGTTAAAATTCAGGTGTTTTACCAGATAAAATGGAATTGCTTACTTCATTCTGCTAGGAGAATTAGGAATTTTCAGTACTTTTAGCTGCTTTTCAGTTATCTGTTTTAACACAGTATTTTATCTTTATGGACTAGACTCCTTTCAAAATTGGCTCAACCTTTTTCTTGCCAGTCATCACAGAAAAGGGTGGATTCATAGATTTTTTTTTTGTGGCTAAGCTGGTGAATTTTTATAAAAATTACGCAAGCTTTTTATGTTCTCTAAAGGATTCAGTAACTGAAAAATAATTACAAATCAGAATTTAACTCTGTGAATGAGGATTCATCCCTTAATATGTTACCACTTCGGGTTTTGGCTTTCATGGAAAACAGCTAAAAGAAATCAACCTGCTAAAGGGTAATTGGGAAAAGTTATTTTAATGTAATTACAGAATTTAGAGTATAGTAAATATCTGGTCTGTATGCATTTAAAATGTACGTATTGGATTGTGTCCCTCTTAACCTCTCTCCTTTAGTTGTGTTTTTTGCCCTTATATTCTGGTCTTGCATATGCTTAACTTTGGTTGTTGTTAGCTCAGGTGAAGGTGTTACAGGACTCTAGGGCCTTTATAGGGTAAATGAGGGCTGTCTAACTGGAAGCCCAGAAGGGGTTACAGCCTCTGGGTACTCCCTGGGTGCCACACCTCACACCACTCTGGAAACTCCAGGCTCTCCTGTTCTTCCACTTTGGTTTCCTGCAACTGCTCCTGGGGTGTGATAGGGGGAAGGGGAGTACTGACAGTGCAGTGGGGGATCTCACTCACTGTGTAAACCAAAGTGTCCCATAGTCTGTGCATGCGCAGCCCATGAGGTCTGTGGTGCCAATAAAGTTGAACAGTCCTGGTGTAAACTCTTCAGGGCAGGCAGGACTGCATTAGTTTTTGTCTGGTACCTTAGAAGTCAAGGCTTTGTAAGAAAATTTTTTGAAGAATCTTCCATAGTTGCTTCAATATTAAAATCTGTTTAACACACAATCCCGAGAAAACAGCTCACTGTGTACCTAAGTCTTATAATGTACCTTAGATGAACAGCAATTTAAATTAAAACAATAACATTCCATTTTATTCACTTATTCAGATACCATAGCTATCCATTTTTAGAGTGATCTTTTTTCAAACTGGCATAATAATGGTTAATTTGCTTAACTTGGGAAATTTTCTGTAAATATACCTGGTTCAAAGATTATACAGACTTTGATAATTGCTAATTAGCATCATTTTTATTGATGTATTATTTTTCCAGGATAAAGATGCCAGAATTGGCTTTCTCCAAAAGGCAATTGATGTTGTCATAATGGTAACAGGGGAGCCATTAGCAGTGAAGCCAGTCCGTATTGTAGCTGGACATGAACCTGAAAAAACAAATGAATTTCTCCAAGCAATTGGAAAATGCTGTCTCAATAAGGTAGAACCTTACTTTTGATGCTTTACATCTGATTCCCAATATTTTCAGTCCTGTATCTGGCCTTTTAAGATATTGCTATGTTTGATTTGTAGATATGACCAACTTGACTGGCACTTGCCCATGATTTATATGTATAGAGAGATGGCACAATTATTATATTAACTACAGTATAATTAAATTCAAATCCTAATCCTTAGCTTTTGTATTCATGAATCAGATCCTCAAGTCATGTACACTTTGTATATATCATTATTACATTTTACCCTTTTAGTTGAACAGGGAATCCAATTCACTTTATTTACCACGCAATTGCGAAGCATTTTCACATTGGAAGCTTCCGTATTTTAAATAGCCTTGAATGTAGGGCTACTTATTAAGTATTTATTATGCACTTATCTTGAGCTCCTCATCCATAAATGGCCTCCTTGATCATAGTCTCAGCCTTGTCAGTGATCTGATTTAGAGCAGAGACAGATTGAATGCTCTTCCAAAGACTTTCTCTTTCATAAAAAATACAAGTTCAAAACACTTGAGCTTAATGATAGTAAAGAGTTTATGAGGATATTACCATAAATCACTGTAGTATTTGAGGGTTGTACAAAAGGAGGATTTAGGTTGGCTTTGAGCAATAATCTGTTAGTTTTTAAGTTTACCTTACACCTATTCAATAAAACAAGTATGTTAGCAATTCATTAAAAAAATTAAAAAGCTTGAGATCAGGAAAAACAGTGTAGGAACTGAATGACCTACTGTTTCCTTCAGCATTTTGTGATGAGATCAAATATCCTGAAGGTCCTTTCAGCTGACTTGGATTGCCATAATTATCCTATTGATTTTTTTTATTATTATTATGCAGAATATTTAATCTGGTCTGTCCTGTGAAAAGAATCCTGTGAAAAGTCGTCATCTTTATTTTAACTCGGGACTTTTAGTGTCTATTTCACCATGTTGCTTACCACTACTGCAATTGGAGCAAATGTCATTCACGCTCAGATATTAATGGCTGAAAGTGAAAACCCACAAAAACCTATTCTCTGTTTGTACCCCCAGAGAGGATTGGAACAGTCACATACCTGATTCCCCTTAGGGATGATTTCAGTTTTAATGTCTTTAAAGCTTATTCTTTTTCAGAAGATCAAGACTGAACTGAAAAATTCCTAAGGGAATGGGAACCATTGTATAGTAAAATTTGGTTATATAGTACTTGATCACTGTTGTGAACTATATAGATGTACACTGAAACCTAACTTTCACCACCACCATCACCATCTGATTAAAAAAAGTTTGGTTAATAGAGCATGTTTAATGCCACAACGTGCCTTTTAAGGTGAAGGTGTAATAGATGCTTGAAGACATTTTTAACATGATCCCTGATGCCTGTTGGAAGTGCTCCTCAACATAGGTTTCCTTGCATTCTTGTGTTGTCTCCTTAGAAAGAAAATCCACTCACTAAAATGAAGAAACAAGACAGTGTATGTAAATAGAGCTTAATGTAGTTAAGAACATTTAACCAGTCAAACTGTCATGTAATGATTACAAAATAATTCATGTAATTTTTTCAAGTCTAAAGTAACATGATGTCATGAAAACTGCTAGAATTAGGAAAATATAGAGAAAAGTGCAAGAAAGCACTTAATAACATTTAAATGAAAGAAATAGATGGAAACTTCTGACTTCTTTAAAACCATCATGTAGACACCCTTCTGGCTCAGCTGGTGCTCCTCCTGATCCACTGCTCCTCACCCCCAGCCCCCAAGTGTGTGGGACAGGAGGTGGGTGCTTGTGGGGTGGGGTATGTGTCCCCCCCCTCCCCCATATTTGTGCACCCAAAGAGGACATGGTGCTGCAGTCTGGCCAGATTGGCATGGGAGGAGACACTTCTGCAGCCCAGCAGGAGGGACTTGGTGTGGGAGGGTGGACTGTAGCAGCAACACTCATTACTGCCACTGCTACCACCACTAAGACCCCTGCACCAGGGCAGCACAAGCAGCACGAGAAGTAACAGATGGGATGGATGGGTGGGGCCATGCTGCCCTCCCATCCTCCTGCTGCCAGCCACTCATGCACTGGGTTGTGGCTCTAGCCCTGCACTATGACCCAGCTACTGCTACTGCTGTCAAGCTGCCCGTGCTGCCTGCCATCCCATCTTCCCTCTGGGGTACAGCCATGTCCTGAGGGGAGCAGCAGTAGTGGCTGGGCCATGGTGGTGGGGAAGAGGGTGAGTGGAAGGTGGTGGGAGGAGGTGAAGGAACTGCTGTCTTCCACTCCCATCCATTACTCCTTGTGTTACTGGTGGCATGGTTGTCACAGGGGTCCAAGTGGTGGCAGCAGCAATGAGTCTTACCACCCTGCTTGCCTTCCTACAATGGGTCCTGCCCACTGGGCTGTGGAGGTGACTCTTGCCTGTGCTGGTCTTGCCAGTGCAGCCTTGGGCCTGCTGTGGCCACACAAATCTTAGGGGCAGTGTGCCCCCTGTGTTCCCCTGACATGTTGCCTGTGCCCCCACCCACCCCATAGACCTATCTGTGGGGAGCTGCAGGAGCTGCTTCCCATGCTGCCTGGCTGTTGCATGCATGTCTGCACCGCATGCATGTCTGCACCACATGCATGTGGTGCCTCCTGCCTGATCATCTTCCTCCCATTCCCCCCAGCCGCAAGCAGTCCCTTGCCAGCCTGCAAGGGGAAACCTGTGGTTTCCCATGTTTTTCTCCTTTAAAGGAGAATCCATTTTTAAAGTTTGTTTGTGACCCTTTCATATATTCTTGCGACCCACAGGTTAAGAAACAGGTTGATGTAGACTATTGTGTTTAATTTGACTAGATTTTTTTTACATCTCTGCTTGTAGTTATCCAGTGATGATGCTGTGAAAAGGGTCCTTGCTGGGGAGAAAGCTGATATCAAGGGGAAAACTCCATCTTCTTCTAAATTTCAGGACAAAGAAAATAGAGAATCCAGGGCAGAAGAACAAAAAAGCCATAAAGATAAAGAGGTGGGTTTTGCATCCTTTTGGGGGGGAAAATTACTTAGTTTTAGATTCTTGGATGGAAAATATTGTATAGTATACCTGCCTCAGAACTTTAGTTGTAATCATATTTTAACTTTGTTTTTAGGGTAGAGGCGACTCTGAAATAAAAGACAGAAGCACAAGCAGAGACAGAAAACCTAGAGAAGAACTGAAAGATGGAGAGACCAGACAAAGAGAAAAGGAAAGTGACAAGCATAAAGATAATGACAGACGCACAGGCCTTGAAAGGGACAATATTAAGGAGGGTGAAAAACATGAGAGAGACGCACACAAAAACAGAACAGCTAAACAAGGAAGAGAAACAGAAAAAAGTAGACACAAAGAAAAAGGCAATACTGAACGAGAGAAAGACCTGGGCCATGATAAAGGACGAGAGAGAGACAGAAAAAATGAAGGGGGAAGAGAAAAGGACAGAGTGAAGGGCAGAGATAAAGACTGTGAGAAAGGTCTGAATAGGGAAAAAGACAGGGAAAAACGAGAACGTGGTAAAGATGGGGAACGTTCAAGAGAACAAGGAAAAGATAAAGCAGAAAAAAAGGTAAAGCAAATCTTATTTGGGGGAAGAAACATGGTTTTCTCAGCTTTATTGTGTGAGTATTGAACCTATAGTAAGTTTGCATGTAGCATCATCTAATAACTAATAACTGTTAACCACAAGCAAGTTCATTTGCTTTCAAAGGCAATATTTTTCACTAAACGAAGTTCACTATAGAGTTGGTTTGCTCTTTTAAATAATAAAAGAGGCTCTTCCTTCAAAGCCTCCTCTCCCTCTCACTTTTTATTTGTCCTGGTTAGCACTGAGCAGGATTGAATGTGCATGTGCAAACACTGTTTCCATACTTCAGCTACAAGCTAACATTTAAAAGGAGGTATACCAGTCTCTTCAGAACTATTAAAAATGACTCCTGGCAAGGAGAACTTTGGAAAATAAAACCTAGAAGGTGCCAGGACACTTTGCATTTCGGTTGAAGGCTTATGTGTTCTACTTAAAGATCCTGGGCTTTTGGTTTCTGTAAGTAACTATGCAACCAACCTCCTCTCTTCAAGCAAAAGTCTGCCATTACAAATATTGAATTATACCCAATCTTTGTGGACATAATCTTGTCTAAGTAAGACAAATAGTTTGGCAACAGCATAATATGTAAAAGAAAGGAAAGTTGCGGTAGTCCTGTTACAAAAAAGGAGTAGGGGGAAGGACTCTAGAGCTTTCCTCTGTAATGAATGGGGAGTGGACAGTATATGGAGTGTCCTGAGAGCATCATCCTGGAAGACAGCTTTTCCAGTGAGATCCGCTGTGTTTGATAATGTATACTTTTTAACTTTTTCCACCTGAGATTCTAAATTAGGGGACATCAGGGACATCTGAAGTATGAGAACAGGTTAACAGTGTTTTGTGTGAAAAAACAAATGTATAGACTTGGCCCCCAATCTAGAGTCTTCCTTTTCTCACTGAGATTTGCTCAAAAAAGACATTATTTCATATTGAGTTTTACATGTTCAGTTTATCAGTGGAAACATCCTTTGGTGTTTGGTGCCATCTGGGTTTTTATACAGGCACTGCACTGTAGCAAAACCTTATTGGAGAACTCTTGTTTGCTTGGAAGGATTCACCTTATGCCAGTAATGACTGTAGGTAGGGCCCTACCAAATTCATGGTGGGAGTGGGCTTCTCTTTAATCTTGCAGGTTTCCCTGTAGGCCCCTCTGCCACTGATTGGTGAAGGGGCCTCGCTTGCGGCTTGCTCTTGATTGGCGGGGAGGCAGAACTTCAGTTTTAAATTTGGTGCCATTTTTGCCGCCCACCACTGATTGACTGAGGGGCCCTGGCAGCTCCGCTGCTTGCTGCTGACCAGCAGGGAGGCAAAAATTATACTATGCTGCTGCAGCAGCATTAAAAATGGACCCACCTGAAGGGATACGAAGGGCTGCCCTACAGAGGGACAGAGTATGGAGAGACAAACTTTGTCCCAGCAGGAACACCATTTGCCCTGAGGGCAAGTGAAGCTGCTCTGGAGGCAGCCCTCTTTGTAGTGGGAGGAGTGATGTGTAACCCCAGCAAGGTTTGAATGAGAGTGACCTTAGCAAAAGCCCAGGAAGAGCCCTGGCCTGGGATTGGCTGAGGGGGCTTGTTTAATGGGAGAGGGAAGCAGTTTTTCGTGGGGAAGAACAAAGGGGAAGAGGGCCAGGCTGGAGGTCAGGGAAAGGACCTCACCATGGCTATGGCCTAGCACAGCTCTGGAGAGGTAGTGTGGAGAGGCTGCATTGGGGAGAAACAGGGCATGCTTTCTCCCTCTTGCCCCCTTGGAGTCCTTCCAGGGCAGACACGAGAGAGGAGCTGCCTGTGAGGAGACCCTGCTACAAACCCTGTGTGGCTGGGGACCGTAGGAGTGGAGCCACCACCTGCTGCATTGAGACCCCTGGAGCTTGTGAGAGGGACGCAAACAGCAGGGGCTGTCCACAGCTTCTGTGCCAGGGACACAGACGCAGTTCTGCTCTCCGAGACACCCAGCCAGGGGCAGTGTACACAGGGTCCTCACAGTTACCCTGGAACATATCAGATAGAGACTGAGTGTGTAAATAAGTTCCTGATAGTTTATTAGTTGGTGTATCAATTTAGTTACTTATTGGTTCCTTATTGATGGTGGGTAATTTGTATACCTTCCCCTGGTGTAATGTGCATCTAAGAATCATTAACCCTTAAGCCACCATCACCAGGTTATGCCATATAACACTTGTTTTATTACATTAGTTATATGTTATCTTGGAAATATATTCTGTAAATAGTTTTACAGCGGTCTGCAAGGTTGTTTTGATTGTAAAGGGAGGCTCTCCACTCAGGAACCCTGCAGCACTTACCCAGGGAGCTGAGCAGGGCTTCCAGCTACCCCAGGATCCCACTATTCAAGTGAGGGTGTGGGTAGCATCATGCCTAGGGTTACAGTGTGGGGGCTCATCCGGGATCTCCTGGTGGTGTACCATGCTTAATAGGCACCACGTGCCCATAGTGGAGCATCTCCCCCACCTTGCAGCCGGCCTGTGATTTGCTTTTCCCCCCCAAAAATTGTTTTTACTCCACTGTGGGAGTACTGGTGTAAGGGTTCCCAATTGTTATGGCCATGGCAGAGCTTCTGCAGTGGTACACGGAGCTGCAGGTGAACCCAGGGAAGGCGCTTGAGATTACCAATATTCCCAAGGACCTTTCAGCAGAAGCCATTCAGGATCTGCTCAGGGGGTCTTCTTGATGCCTTGGACTATGCCAGGTGCAAGGAGTCCTCCCTGATAAGAGAGGGGACCATCAGATGATGGTGTGTGAGCTGACAACCACAGTGGATGCCCTAGGTATTTCCCCGGTGCTGGAGGTTGCGGATGAGGAAGTCTGGACTCTAACTCTAGTAGATAGGGGGCCTGTGCCCCACTCAGACTCTGGAGGCAGCTCTGAGGAACCCTCCCCTAGGGGACTGAAGGCCCTGCACCAGCTGCCCTGTCTGGGAGTGGGATAGGCTCCGGAGCACCAGACCCAGAGTGGGCAAAGGCGTTGGGAAAAGCCCTGAAGGAGGCCCTCCAACCATCACCTGAGTCGTTTGCCTACAAGAGGCTTCTCGTATTTTCAGGGAAGGACCCACTCCCTCCAGGGGAAGAGACTTTTCAGGCATGGCATTCCCACATGACGGAGACTTTGGCCTTGTGGGCAGTCTCAGAAGAGGAGAAGCAGAGGCGGTTGCTGGAGAGTCTCCGAGATCCAGCTTTTGAAGTGGTTCAAATGATTAAGCTGGAAAACTCCAGTGCATCAGTTCTTCAGTATCTTGACCTTCTGTCTAGCGTCTTTGGGAAATCAGTGCAAACTGAGGCTTTGTTTCTGGAATTTAACAGAACGTACCAACTAAAAGGGGGAGATAGCCTCAGCCTACATCCTGTGGTTAGAGAAAGTATAACAGCAGCTAGTGGCCCGAGGAGGACTAACTCTGGAGATGGCTGGCAAAGCTCGCTTGCAGCAGCTCCGGGTAGGGATACTTTATGATGAACAACTGGTGAGGGATCTCAACCTCACTAGGAGGAGAGAGGATCCTCCTATGTTTGGGTATTTGCTTTGGGAAATGAGGGAGGCTGAAAGCCTATGAGCTGTAAAGGCATCCATCAAAGCTCAGGGGTTTGACCGCGGCTCCATACCCACCACGACCATTGGTTGTTGAAATGCCAATGGCGCCTGACTTTGACAATGATGCTCCAGAGCCACTAGCCGTACTGTACCAGTGAGCCCAGGTGACACGAGGAAGTCAGCCCAGGGCCTCCCAATGCTCCCCAGCTATCAGGTCACAATGACTCTGCCAGCCCATGGGGAAGGCAAAATTTTGTTCACACAATCAATTTAGTATCGGCCTCTTGAAGGCTCAGATCAAGTGTAGTACCAGGCTTAGTTGGCTAACATTGTATTTTCTGTAACCTAGTTGCGTTCCCCTCCCCATCCCTCTTATGTTAATCCCTCGCTTGGGCAATGTGTATTTCCCTACTGCCTTTGTCATCTTTGTGGATTCACAATCCTAAACATCTACTAATAAAATTCAATCTGTTCTTATCAGTTTAATAAATTTAGTTACTTATTGGTTCCTTATTGATGGTGGGTAATTTGTATACCTTCCCCTGGCATAATGTGCATCTAAGAATCATTAACCCTGAAGCCACCATTGCCAGGTTATGCCATGTAACATTTGTTTTATTATATTAGTTATATGTTATCTTGTAAATAAATTCTGTAAATAGTTTTATAATGGTCTGCAAGGTTGTTTTGATTGTAAGGGGAGGCTCTTTGCTTGGGGACTCTGCAGCAGTTACCCAGGGAGCTGAGCAGGGTCACTGGCTACTGTGTATCCCAGGATCCCACTATTCAGGTGAGGGCGTGGGTAGCGTTGTGCCCAGGGTTACATTTAAAACCACAGTTTTCACTTCCCTGCTGATCAGGAGCAAGCTGCGAGCAGGGCCCCTCCACAATAAGCAGCAGGGAGGCTGTGCAGGACTTAAAGAATCTTTAATTCTCTGGGGGAACCTGCAAGATTTAAAGAAGCTGCAGCTCAGCCTACTTCCACCATGAATTCAGTAGGGCCCTATCTACAGGATGTCAGCTGAAAAAAGAGAGAGAAAAAAAATAATTTTATCACCCTCAGAATTGCATTTAGTTTCTTTAACCCAAATACAGGTCATTCAATGTATCCTTAAGTATTACAGTGGTTGGATATAAATCAGTTGTCTCATTTCAGTTCACAGAATCAGAGGAAACTAGAGCAAGGAAGTCTGCTAAAGACACCAAGAATGAACCAAACAATGAGGTTAGTATTGCGGAAGACATTTTAAAAGTAGATATCTAAGTATTGTCTTTTTAGAATGTATTAAGTTAGGTTTTGGTGAGTCTTTCATACATGAGGATTATTATAATTCAGGAAAAAAATGCTTAAATTGAATGAAAATGCTTACAAGATTCTAAAGTCTTCATGCTGAAGTGCTGTCAGCTTAAATCATATGACACACTTCTTATATGACTAATAATAGTCATCCTGTTTGAGCTATTCATTCATTCTTAAATTTTCTCTGTGCTGGGATGATAAAAATCAGTGAGCCTCACTTTTAAGTACTGCAATATTTGGGTTTGGACACTAAAAGGGAAATTTATTTGTACAGAAACTGTTGTTACATATGTTTTGGAACCTTTATTTCTTCTAAGTTTTATAACCTCTTTTATTACAAAAATGTTTTTACAGATGCTATGTTGTTTTATTACAAAATGGTAATTCTAATAATGCAAGTCATCTTAGAGGGTTGACTCATTGGATTTGAATAGAAAGGAAGGAGGGTATGATGTCAACCAGTTGGTTGCCACTGAACAGTAGCTGCAGGTTTTCTCTTGCTTTTAGTGAAGCATCTTGTCTACATCTGTCTCCTGTTGACTGCAGAGAGTTTTGGGAGTGGCTGGTCTACGCAGCTACTTCTTTAGAAATGGAGACTTTAAATTATGATAAAGCACTAAAAATTAGAAAAAATAAAACTAGTTGATCCCAAGTCTAGCAGTCGTCCCTGTAGGGAGTCTGTGGACTCTTGATATCATCGTGTCTTCTGTTCTGGATGACAAATTTTATAGCCATTCTTTGACTAAAATCAAGCCTAACTTTTCAAAATATTGGCACTTGAAATGAGAGCTTATAAACTACTTTTAAGCCTGAAGCAATTTTTTATGGCCAAGTTAAACTTCCTGCAAATTGGGATTTCTAATGGAAATTCTGAGGCTGATTCCAAACTATAGCAATGCTCTTGGGCATCACAATAATATACTAGTGTAATAAAGTTCCATTTCCTTTCTTAAGTGCTTTTTGGAATTATTCCAGGGAATTTTGGTTTATTATTTTAAATTTAGGTGGCATGCTTTTCCTTCTCTTACTAGCATAACAGAAGACACTGCTTAGCCTACAGGTGATGAAAACATGCACTATAGACCTATGTAGAAAAAATGGCCACCTCTTTAGCAGTATGGAAAGAGTAGAATTAAAATGTTCTCAGTGAATCCTTGGACATGGAGAATTAAGATCATCACCCAAAGTGATTTAGGATATTTCCAAAACAAAAGTATTGAGAAATTGATCTTAATAGACTGGGGCTGATCATCCCATCATTGCAGTAGTTTCACTCCAGTGTAAATGCCTTGATTTCCATGGAGTTACTTGTGTTTTGGACCTGGCCTAACTTCATTGAAGTCACTTCATTGCAGCTGTAAAACAGGTGTAGTAATAACGGAAAACTGGGCCAAAAAATAGTTACATGAGTATATGTAAAGATTTTAATAGCAGTATTTCATTAGTTTTACTGCATAGTTTCTTTACTTTAATATCTTTTGAACTCTAAAAAAAAATCAATCCATGGTTTATCAAGCATTTTGAAACAATTCTTTAGAAATTTAATCATTTGAATTGTGCCATGGTGCAAGATTAGTTTTACGTAGAGCAGTCTTCACTTGTCATGACACATGGCTATACGGATTATAATGTAATGAAGTAAGTCCTAAATCATGTTGTGTCAGTGATTTTATTTGGAGAATGGATATTTTTATTTAAAAAGAAAATAAGTTGCCTTGCTTCCTAGTTTGAAACATCAGATTATGGAAACAATAACTTCACATTCCTAAGCATTACTGCTTTTGACTCTTGTATAATTAGAACCTGAGCCTCCTGCTTGTGTATCTCTATCTATATTACACATAAAAGTACATTTAAAGGACTTTAAGGGCACAAAGTAAAGCACTCAAAAGTTAAGAAATGCCAGACATAGGGTTGTATATAGTTTTATTGCGATAGTGTTTAATGATGAGCTAATATGATATTCATGTCCTCAGAATTTTTGTCTTTCTTAATACACATGGGCACTTCTGTGGCATTCATCCCTGTGGTATCTGAGTACTTAAAAAATGTTCATTACACTACCAAATATTTAGCAAAATGCATCTCATCTGTCTGTGTAACTGGTTCACAATAAACAACAACCTACTTCTTGTTGGCATCCTTTTTGAACAGCTAAGGAACAAAGGCTTTCTAAGAACCCTTAATTTGGGGTTTTCAATAAGTTGGGACTAACTTTTTTCTGAATACTCAGTACAATATAGCTCTTTATTGAAGCAGTTCCCATTTATTTTAGTTGCAGTTGTGAGTGCTCACCACATCTACAAACCAAATCTTTTATCTCATGTTTGTTCCTCAGGAAGTGAGGAGCATACAGTTTGTGGCTATGTTTGGAAAAAAAATTAACCAACTTTCCAAGTATCCTTAGAATTTCTCCAAAGTAGAATTCAGCTGCCTTTAACCCTGACACTCTCCTTAATTTTCCTGTAATCCTCATTCTCATACATTATACATCTTTCAACTTGTGCAGTGATGAAGCAGGGGATTGATGGAGAACAGCCTCCTTGACTACAGAAACCTTATAGATTCTCAGAGTAGATTTATCTCTTGTACGAAATGGAGCAGGGGCCACAAGGACACAATAGTATATAATCATGTTATTAGAGACTGTGTTTTAAAATGTGTACGTACATGAGGACCACATTAAGGTTGCAAAGGCAGGCTTACTTCTGGTATTTCCTAACTTTTGAGGACTTGACTTTGCAGCCTTATTGTTCTTAATGTTTTGTATGTAATTTTTTAGGTTTTTAAAGACGCAAACTTTACTGTGTGGCAGAATAGACGCCCTCATGGTTCATTGCCAAAGATAGAATTTTCAGGTCGACCACATAAACTTCTGCCACTAGAGCAAAAGAAGTTACTGATAGCAGAAGTAGGCTGTTGCTTGCTGTGGACCAGTTACATAGGCACATGGGGTGTGCTCCTTCATATATTTCACGGATGTTTCCTGACAGCAGAGCAAGAGTAACACTTAAGAATTTGAGGGTCCATTTCATACTCTGGAATGAATTATGCTGTAGTGGTCACACAACCTTCTGTCTATTTTTTTTTTCTCTCTGTCTCTCTTTCTGTAAATTTTGACCTCCTCTGCCCTGTCCTTCTCCCCATCCTGTTTTTTTTATTTAGGTCTGGCTTCTACACCTGGCACGTACTCCTCATGCTTCTTGTCCATGTCTCTGCTCACCAATCCATGTCTCTCTCTCCCTTCTTTCTCCAGACGCTAGGCTTCTTGTCCCCGTCTACTTCTCTTTATTCAGGGTCTGCAAATTGCCTCTGCTGGGTGTGTGGCAGTTTCCTGTTATACATATTCTGGGTGTCAGCAGGTGGGCAGTGAGAGCACTAGTGAGAGAGAGAGGCCCCCTTCTCTCATTTGTGATGCCTGGAGAGTTTCAAGTTGAATGTCTTGTATATTGCGGTCTTCTGGAAAACTGTGTTTAGAAATACCTTAACTATTTAAATATGCAGTAAAGCTTTCACTTAGACCTCAATTGTTTAAGATCTGAGTTCTGGGCAAGATTCTATTTGTTCTCTTTTCTTCCTCAAAAGCATAATATTTTTCTTGCTATTTATTCTCAAAACTCAGTGGTGATGTGTACAGGGTGCACTGGGGTGCCATGCACCCCCTGAGAGCTCTGGTGCACACCCAGATAGGCCGTGCTCCCCGCTTAGGTGACGGGCATGGTGGGCGGGCAGGAGCACCGGTGTCCCCCCTTGTGAGCATTGATTGGGGAGTGGGAGCTTTGGATGAAGCATTTTGGACACTTCCAGGAGTGCCGTGGCCGCTTCCCGGTTGGTGCAATCAGCCGTGGGGGGACCCCTCCCCCCGGTCGGCGAGATTGGCTGTGGGGGACCTGCCCTGGTTGCTGACTTGTTACTGGGAGGGGCACATGCCCCCCTGACTAAAGTGGCACCAGTCGCCCATGTCAAAACTGATGAGAAAATACCCACAAACTTTAACAGTTTAAATTCCCCCCATTTGACATCGCTTGTGTGTTGGTATTAGACAAACCCTGTCTTTCATCCAGCTAATGGCAGTGATGGCTTGGGTATCTATAATTAATTTTCCAAAATTAAAGGTAATCTCAGTGGGAGCTAAAAGGAAATGTTTGGATAATATACAGCAGATGATCTTAGACATGTATCAGAAAAATAACATCTTAATTGGAAGCAGGTTGTTTATCGCTTTTAGAGAGATGGATAGCCATGTTTGTGCAAAGTCAGTCAGAAGGTAGGGTAGGGTGCCACCTTAGAGACTAACTGGTTTCCCTTGATACCTAATAATTTCTATTCTCTAAGGTGCCACCCTGCCCTGCTTTCTGCATCACTTTGTGATCAGAGAAAGTGAAATTATACTTTTTTGTTTTTTATTTTCCTTGGTCCAGTTTTACTAAATAGATTTATTTTAAAATAGATGTATCCATTGCATAACTGCTTCTCTTCTAAACAATAAAGGTGACTTTGTTTGTCAAAGGTTTTTGACAGAAAGGAGATCCAGGATTTAGGTGGACCTTCTGAAACATATGGTGCTGTTTATATGAATGTGGCTAAAGAAGTTGGATAGGTATGTTGGTTACCCCTAAAGCAAAACACATTGAAAAAGTATGCTTTAGTTTGCAGATGGCCATTGTAACTTTTGGCTGAAGCTCTTTCTAATATCCTGTCACTTTTGTCCACATATGTGGTGACTTTTGTTATTGCCATACAACCTGTATTGCTCTGGAACTAGTCATTGGAATCATCTGCTAAGTTGCATCTAATGAACTTCTTTCAAAGGAAAATTTCTATTAGAAATGATTTTGAATATCTAATAAAGTGATTTACTAGATCAAAGATAAGTTAGCTACCCTGAGAGAAACAAAGACAGTAGTTGCATAGAGCTGTTTTTTGGAGGTTTTCATAAGTATTTGTTTTGTATGATTCTGGCATCAGTTATTCACAATCATTTCATATAATTGAGGTTAAACATTAACATTTTTAATTTACCAG
Source organism: Gavialis gangeticus (assembly GCF_001723915.1). Lineage (NCBI taxonomy): Eukaryota > Metazoa > Chordata > Crocodylia > Gavialidae > Gavialis > Gavialis gangeticus. The sequence goes on from NW_017729031.1 coordinate 90,638,906, forward strand.
TCAACATTTTCTAAGCCATAAAAATTCCTTTTTGTCTGATGGGAGCTAGGTGGTATTAACTAAAGTTGGCAGATACTGCATTTCAGCCTACTGACTTAAGTTTATCAGGAGGTAATAAGATATTGATATTTTCTAAATAAGCTATACAAATGAAAGCTTATTTGGGCCTTGACAAATGTTGATCTTTCTGGGTTGTTGTTATGCATTTCAAATGATGTTTCTTTCATGTTTGAGAAGGAGAGAAAGATCCAGGGAATTCTTCAAGTGTTCCAAGAAAGCGTATTAGAAATTAATTGGGTTTTGTTTCCACAATAGTGGTACAGCTGTTTGAATCATGTGCTGAATAGCTTACAGTGATGCACACAGCGAGTGAGAGCTATTGTATAATTTACAAACAAATCACAGTGATATAGTATTGTTAGCATATCAGAGCATCCAGTAAGATTCCAAAGCGATGAGTGAATTTGAATTAATCCCGAGAATAGGAATTTGAAAGATACATTTTAATGTAATATCAGGCCATCAGTGGCAATGGATTTATAAAGGGGAAAAGCTTACAGCTGATATCCTTTAAAAACAAGTAAGTTGTTTGTCTTCTCTTGTGTGGAGACCCTTTTTCCCCTCTGGTAGCTAATGATCCCTAGAATTGTATAAGTAGTCTGCTAGTGCATGTTGGTTCAGTTTATATCTCCATAGTGGCTCCAAATGCTTTGGTTACCAGCCATTTTAGGTATGACCCTAGACTTGATAAAAATCAATAAATAAATTTAGCCTTTCAAAAATGAGGGAAATTGTCACCACTTATAAAGTCAATTATGCCTTCATAATTTGGAAGAAAACTAAGGTATTCTGATACACTACTCTGTTGTCTTTGATTTCATAGTTGATTGCTTAACCTTCAGACAGCATAGATGCATAAAAATCACTGTGCCACCGATCAGGTCCTGAACAGATTTTGTGCCCCTGAGGGGTCTCACTTCATCTTGTGCTATTTTTTTTGTGGCATGAGTCTTAGATGCCAGGTATGTTATGAAGGGGCAGGGAAGTTGAGAAGAAGGGAAGCTACAGGGACAAAGAGAATGTGTCATTGGAAAAGGATATGAATTGTGTCCCTCAAGATTGTTGACTTGCTAATCCAGTGATTAGACAGCATTGCCATTTGGGGTTTGGATTAGAAAATTGGCTGAGTTTCTACCCAGGGAATACTTCTCTTTATGACCTACTATATTTCTATCAACGAGCTTTGCTTAACACGTAAGTAGAGCTGTCAAAGGATTGGAGGAGTGAGATCAGAGGTCTGAGTAATGGGTTAGCTGCTGTAGTGCAGAATGTTATACCCTTCCAAATGTATACAGGTATAACTAAATGTATGCAAATATAACTATGCAACTAGCAAATATTTCTTGGGCCACATTCTTAATTAGTTTGCCAGACTATTGTAAAAGTAACTGTAAAGTAAAAACTGACTCCATTGATTACTTTTGGACACCCTGGAGCCTCTTAACTTGTGAGAGAGCTCTTTTCATCTTTGGTTGGAAATAATTAAATGATAAACATTGTAGTTTCTATGTTTTTGTGTCCTTCCCTAGTGATAAACATTAGCTCTTACTTTGCACCTGTTGCTGTGTGCACATGCTGCACAAAAATGTAAAACCGTGCATGCGATTACTGACCGACAAATTTAATTGCCTAAATCAACTCCATGAGAAGTCTTTCCACCTAGTCCCAACTTTTCCCCACCTGTGCTAATACTTGCATCGCCAAAAATTAAGAGAAAGTTTGACTAAACCACATGTGTCCCTGAAGGCTTTCAAGCAGATGCTGATGGAATGTAAGGTTTTCTTTTTGCTTCTTGTATTATATTTTAAGAGTTAATATAGTAATAAAATAATTAAAATAGGCCACTTTAATAATATGTTTTTATACTCTTATCTGTGTATTAATATGTATTACTACTTTCTAAATAGAGTGAATCCAAAATATTGTGTATTCAGATACAATTACTGTTAACAGTAATAATTTCACCAAAACATATTTATGTCAAAAGCAGTTTATTTGCTCGGTACCCCCTATTTTCCATTTCACTAGTTCCTGCATTGCTTACAGTTTAACACATTTGTGTTTGGTTTTTTTATTACAAGCTTCCTGAAATTCTGCAAGCAGAGGTATTCAGTACAGCATTTTTTGGTGGAAAAAATGCTATAAACATCTTTATTTCTGTTTTTAGATTGCTTAAGCTGGTTATAAAAGCTGGTGTGTGTGTGTATTCGTGTTCTCATAGAGTACCTACAAATAGCTGGAACAATCAAATAAGCACAAATACTATGAAATATTTTTAAAATGTTTTATTAATTAAGTGTCCCTTGTGTGTTTATCCAGAAATCCCATTACATTAATGAGCATTATTACTGCTAAAGAGGAAATGTTACCTTCTAAATACAAATTAAAAACTTACAACTTAACATCTAATCTTTGCTTTCTTCCTGTTACTTATCTTTTAAATTCTGTCTATTGGGTGCACTATCCTCAGCTTTTAGAAATCAACTGCTGCTCCTACCATACCTTTATCATTATTTCTCATATATTCTTTTTTTAAATGTTCCTTTATTGAAGTTACAAGCAGGAGTTCCAATATACTACAGATAAAGTAAATATTTTATACTGTTTTGTTTAGAGCAGTATTTAGTTTTGGGGTATTGTTGAAGAATTTTTATTATAAACATTCGGAAATAACATGATTATCATTTGTATCATGAGACTGTGCATTATTGGTTGGCAGTAAATTTTGGATCCAGAATAGGTGAGCTATTAAGCTTTCAGAGTACAAGTAGCATTTGGAAAACAAATTAGGGAGAAATTCTTAAGGCTAAAAATCCTCACATATGTTTAGCAGCCAAGATGCGGAGATACCTTACAAGGATGGTGAATACGGGGAAGTAAACTGCATTCTGTAAATCATTTGTACTTTATCACCTCGTACTGCTTAGTTTCAGTCACTTCATTTTATTTAAAAATGTAGATAAAGGACATTTCTGTGAAAGAAAAGTGAAGTTGGTAGAAGCATAGTGAATGATATTCATAATGAATGACTTAGCAGAAGCTAGTGCCTGTTCTGTTCACTGTGCACTACTGAATGGCACCCCAACTTTCATCACTGTGTCAGTCCATCATTGTTTTTGCAAGTGAGAAGAAGACTTCTCTGAAAGTTTTGGGGTTATTTGCAGGCTAGGAAATAACACAATTGTCTTTCTTTGAACCTGTCTTCCATCATATCCAAATTCTGGTCATGGAGCAAAGATTCTTGGATGACCTAAGCCTGCCTACAGAATCATTTCAAGATCCTCCCTTACACCTCACACTGAAGTATTGGAGTGCCATTAGCATACATGCTCCAAACTGTGTGTGTAATGGGCCTGTCCAGTACTCGACTGTTAACAAAGGTAATCATCACAGACCTGGCTGAATTCCCACTGCTGGACATTTCCTAGGATGCTGTGTTTGGAGCCTGTCTATTGGAAATGTATTTAAGCTCTCCCAGTTCTTGCTACTACTGTGCCTGTGTTTGGTCTCTGACATACCTTCTGCGCACACATTCTGTCTGTTACCCCTATGTGAGTTTGACCTCACAGTTCATTTGCCCTAGACTCCCAAGCCCTAGGGTTGATCTCCTTCTTCCTCCCCCAGTACCTACATTGAGATCCAACATTGTGGGTGCTCTGCTGTTCCACTCATCTCTGTTAGGGTCACATGATAGTTGCAATAGGTAACACACAAACTTTGCAGAAGGAATTTGGAAATTTAACAGCACAAGATGTATACCAATCCTGATGCAACACCTGTGTGGCACTCCTTGCCTGCTCATTACCACTCCAGAGCATTCTTTAGACGTAGGTCAGGGCCCTTCAGAGTGGCCAGGATCTTCCTCATGCACAGGCTACTTTTCTGCTTCTGGTTTCTTCTTCCTCTCCTGAAGAGGCTGGTTGTCCTGTAAGGTTACAGCATCCACTATCAGGTAATACCTAGATCATCTTCACCATGGTATCATAGCTTTCCACCAACGATGTATTGCCTGTTTACAACCATTCTTGTCAAAACTATTTTTCCTAGTCTGCCTGTCTTCTTTGTCCAAGGTTGTTCATCTGAATAGAAGCCTAAATTCAACAATCTGGTTTTAGTCCTTTTTCACCACCCCTTGAATTTCATCCCAAGATTGAGGTAAAAATCCTACAGAGAAAGTAAGCTAGCTTCACAATTGAAACAGAGCTTATATTTTGATAGAGATGCGTACAGAACTAGTCCCTTGTCCATAGACAGATCCCCTCAGTTGCTATGCAGACTCCTAGGATGCCCTATTCCGAGCAGTGGTAGGCTACCACAGGCTGTTCTAAAAGTTGTGACAGCCAGTGTTGTCTCCTCAAAATAGTTGCAATAGCCTTTCCATCCCAAGGTTGCCAAATGCATTGGAGTAGTTTCTTTGCAGATTCAGGAATACATTGGTTACATTTAACTCACTTTTAAAGATGTGCAAATATACCTCTAACCAAGTTTTAGCTTTTTTGTTTTACTTGTGAGTTTAACAGGGAAGATTTCTGCTGATTGTGCATGGTTTGATCTTCTGTTTGTGTGCTGGAGCTGTTTGTGTAATGAAATATAATGTGCAGGGTTTTTTGTTTTTTGTTTTTTTTAAAGAGTGAAAGTCTTGCAAGATTATCAAGGCAGCATTCAACAAAGGGGTCAAGGCACCGGTCCAAACCCGGAGGAGAAGGTAACTGGAAAGAATATTTTTCTATTAAATAAGCTTGAGGGATATGAATAGAAATGTCATTAATTTTAAGTGACCTTTTTGACTTTTGCTTGTGTGTGCTGAATGCACATAACCTGCATTTATGAATCCAGATGTCAGTTTTTCTACATAGATAGTGTTGGTGGATGTAGTTGCCCACTCCAGTGTGTCAGCATTTTCCATACAAATTTTTAGAGACTAATTTAGAAGTAAATCGTGTAATGCTTTGCTCCATACGGTGTCAGGACTAGATGAATGTTTCTTCTGAAACTTTGTGCACCTCAGTTTTTATTCTGATACGGCAATGCTGAAAACAATGTTACTGAATGTTTTGTATTTCTATTTCATAAAGGTACGTACAACACTTTTTGGAAAGCTTACACTAATTTTACATTAATTTTCTTTCAAGTATGCTTTTTACTCTGGTATTGTTGTGCCTTTGCAAGACCCTAAGTTACTAAGGAACTCAGCACGGCAAAACATAGTGTTTCCTGGTAACCTGGAAACTGACTGCTTATCTAGGAATCCAGGATTTCACAATTAAATCTGTTGGTAAGACCTGGACAAAGAAGTATATCTTGAGGCTGTTCTTCAGTGTGGCTGGGCGCATGCATTTTAACTTACAGCAATGTAATAAACAGTACAGCAAGTTGGGCACAAATATGATGGCCTTTTGATGAGATCACCATATTCAGAAGGTGGTTAGATGAATTCTGCACTATCTAGGCCTTTTTGAGTAATTTTTGCGCATAGCTGTAATCCACCTCATGGATTGAAGAAATGTGGGTGATTGTGGCATTCTTCATCTCTGAAGGGATGGAACACAATTTCTTCATTGGTCATAAATTATCCTCTTCAATCAAGTAAAATAGAGGATTTAAGTAAGATCCCTGGATTACAGACCATTTTGATGACTGTTAGGGAAAACTCTCCTAATTGCTGAAACAAGTATGTATTTGGTCACATCCTCAAAGTGTTTTCCCCAATTTCTGCATCAGTGTAAACTAGATTAATCTTAAACCAGTATTTTTTTTCATTCTGATCTGTTTTTGCCTAGATAGTCCAGTTCCGAAGAAAGGCATTGTCATCATTTTTTACTTCATAATCTCTGTGACCTACCACAGGGGTCAGCAACCTATAGCCCACAGGCCAGATCTGACCTATGGAGCTGGGGCTTAAGTGGCATTCAGTGACAGGGTGGGGGCTTTGCCTGATGCTCTGTGGCTGGGCAGCCAGGGAGCAGGGACCTTTCCCATGCAGCATCACAGCGAGGCAGTGGGGAGAAGCAGTGACAGGGAAAAGTAGCAGCAGCAGCAGCCAGTTTATAACACAGACCTATCCAGTACCTGAGCTGGGTCATTCCAGCTGACTGCTGCAAAATTTTGCAAACTGTTGTCCTACAGTGTTTACAAGTAAATGTTAGGGAGCATGGTGACAGAGTTGAGTCTTGTGGGATTCTACTGCAGCCTGTCTTTGGGAAAGAGTCAGATACTCCATTTGCTTTCTGGAAACAGTCCGGAAAGAATGAGCACAGCTAATCAAGGGTCATTCTGTCCATGCCTACCAGGATTTGCAGCAGCCAGCGCAAAGCTGATCAACCCTGATCAGGATCTTGAAGCCTGAATGGATAAGATCACGAGGCTGTTTGATGTTTGTGTGATTTGGCTTCTCTGATCCTCTCTTCTTTCAGTGAAGGGAGATGGAACTTAAGAAGGTAGTCAACTCAGATATTCATGTCAGATGTGGGTCCCTTAAAGGCCTGAAGATTTGGACTTCGTAGGTTGAAAGATGTGTTTCATAACACAAGCCCTTTTGAGAGAAGTTCTAGTATATCTCTATAGCAGTGGTCACCTACCAGTGGATCTCAGTCCACCGGTAGATCTTGGAGCCTCTTGGAGTTGATCTGAGGCTGGAGTGGGAGTATGAGTGCCTGTGCGCGTGCCTGCGCGTGCCCAAGCCCAGCAGGTCAATCCATGGGGGAGGGAAGGGGTGTGGGCTAGACCAAGGCTGCTGTGGTGAGGGACAGTGCCGCAGAGGCAGGAGCAGGGTAAGTTGAGTGGGGCCTTGGCCAGGTGAGACTTACCTCCTAGGGAGGTGCACCCCCAAATATTTTTTTTTCTTTCTCTGCCTCAGTCCGCCTCCCCCCACTCCCCACAGACTTACCTGCTGGGCGCAGGGGGAGGAAGGGAGGGCATTGGTGGTGGCAGTGCACGGTAGAGTTTGAGCTTCTTTTAAATGCCAAAGGTGATCTCCTACTTAAAAAAGTTGGAGATCACTGCTCTATAGCCTTCTGCCACACATGCTGGCCCTATGTCCAGTTTGTATGTAGTTAGAAATGCTCTGTAGAGTTTTGTCAAGGTCTATGTTGGGGCCTAGTTTGAATTTAAAGTAAGGGTGGAGATATATCAGTCTTTAAGAAGCCTTCAAGCCCTACACAGCATTAGGTATATGCTTCTGGAGTTTGAAGCAGCCTACTGCTGGCCCTTGTGGAAGTAATACAGAATCTCTTATTTTTCATCAAAGTTGCTCTTTGGTGATTTAGAAATTCTTTATTTCAGACAAATAGACCCATCACTGAATTTCCATCTGTTGTATTCCATCTAATCTTTTCCTGTATTTTCCCTATGGCTGGACTAGAGTTGTATTAAATCTTCTTTTTATTATTTGATAAGGGCCAAATTTCCTTTTGTATTTGGTACATATCTGGTGTTATTAGAATCTCTGATATTAGTCTAATTGACCAGTGAGAAATAGCCAGAGGGATGGTAAGGAGTATAGCAGCCAAAGGGATGTGGCCTGAAATTGTGGTAGATAGGATTTTATTGCTCCACTGAGTTGCACCCTGGGTTCTCTGTGCTTTTAATGCATCACAGTGCAGTATCCTCAGGATCAGGCCATAAAGTAGAATTCTCAAGATTTTGTGGAATCAAAATAGAGCTAAAATGAATACTTATATTTTTAGGCATGCATTATTTTGTCAGATCTGTCTGCTACCATCTGTATTAAACGGGATAAAAGCAAAATTTACTGTTGTATTTGTTGTTATTCTTTTTCAATTCTTTGGTTATTTTCCTCTTCAAAGCTGCCATTATCATGGATGTCAAATGACTACCCTGTCCTGCTGTTATGCTGTGAAACCATGTTATCTGTGATCAGCTTAAGATCAATTTGAGTTGAACCAATTTTAAGAAGTTATTTTACTCCAAAATATATTATAGTATTTCTCTAAGGCCCTTCCCTACTGAAGAACCTTTATGTGCATACTTGAATTGTTTCATTCACACTGTTATCTTCTGCATGCTCACTGAAAGGTAACAGTGCTATGAAGGAAAAGAAGCATTAACTATAAGCTTGCCCTGAAACCTGAAATGTGAAGCTACTAATATTAAACATGAGCTAAAATGAAGTCTGTACCAAAGTCATGGTGGGGGTGGAGGGGACGCAAGTTTGTGGCTGTATTAGATTACCATGCCATCATGACTAAACCCAGATCGGACCAACTAAGTCTTCTGGTTTTGTTTTGTTTTTGCTTTAGTGTAATGTTGGTATCAAATAATGCTTATCAAACATTGTCATGATTTGGTTTCAGATTTTTCTCATTTGAACAGATGCAGTACTGTAAGCTTTCCTCGTGTTGACCTGCCTGTGTACAGCAGCTGTCTGTCTGATCTCATCTTTCAGTCCCTGGCCTCTATGCTAAGTTGGTTAGTTTTGACAGCGGTTCTGAGATTTTGACACTTGCCCGTTTGGAAATAGACCTCGATCACCACAAATTCATTCCTATCCTATAAGCAATTTAACAGCTATTGGAAGGTAACTTTTCAAGTTTTTACAGACTTGCTGACTTGGGCTGCTTACCAGAAGATCCTACTGCCAGTCAGTCACAGATGCATTCCCAGTCTCTTGAAAATTTTCACTGAAACAGCTAAGCTACTAATTTTTAGATGTTTCCTATAAATGCCACTCCTGCACTTTGCAAAAGGTATAACCAATTTTATTTGTATTTTAAGGTCCTTCATTAGAGATGATTAGGTCACCACCTTCAGTTAGTAAGTGTACTAAACAAATACTGTATTTTTAAACTAATTAGTTCAAAGATTCATATAAATATATTCTGAATAATTATTCCCATAACTTTTATGTCAGGAAGAAAGGATTCTAAAAGTGGTACAACTAGAGACTCACCTGAAAAAAAGTCTAGTTCATCACATATGAAAGGACATGGTAGGAAGGATACAGTAGAAAAACAGCTAGGTAAGGAACAAAATTGTCTGTTAACCAGGGTTTGTATTTTGATAATGCAATTGGAATTTCTGGTTTTCAAGGAAATGCCTTGAAAGTTTTTCTTTTTTCTGATTTAAACAAAACAGGTATTATTCTTCATGCTCCTCACTCTTGCTGTGTAACATCCCCTCTATACTAACTTCTCAGCAGAAATGAGTAATCACAGTATCATTCTAAACAATGTTTTGATTGCATGTATTGATATAATTTCCCTCAGTTCCGAAAGTGATTTCTAGTTAGTTATGTGCCAGGTGGCTAAGGAGAAATGCTAACACGTTTACATCATACTGTGGGTAAAATTTGGCCAGTTCCCTTTTCAGAAGGAGCTAGGGTTCAATTTTTAAAAACTCTTTAGGCATTTAAATATCTTTCTGAAAAGCCAACATTTTAGAAACTAAAGTCCCATTGACCTAGACTTGTGAGTCAAGTAGATGTTTTGAAAATGTTAGTTCACATCTTAAGTAAAGACATTACTATGAACTTTTAATAATCTTATAGCTGAAAAACATTACTGGGATCCTGTTGCCTGTAAACTGATTTTTACCTCATGGTGACCCTTGCCTGATTTCTTTCGTTTTCTTTTGCCACAATGTAGTATTTGTTTTCTGACCTATTTGTTTAATTTTTTAATATTATTTTAATGTTGTTTTATGTTTTTAGCAGTAAGTACATTCAGTTTTCACTTTACTGAGACTTTTAGTTCTTTAGGGCAGTGGCCATTTTTTGTTCTGTGTTTATGCACTGCATACCACAGAGGCTATGACTAGGGTACCAAAGTGATACAAGTAATAATGGAATCAGAACTCATGGTAGAGGTGATATCTTTTATTAGACTAACTAGATTTTTGCAGTTGGTCTAATAAAAGATATCATCTCTACCACAAGTTCTGATTCCTTTTGTCTCTAGATCGATATGGTTACAACCTGGATACCTGACGCAAGTAATAATGCACACTTGTTAATAGTAACATTCCTCTAAGCCTGTGTTAAAGCCTAATGCATTTGTGTGAGGGTTATTATAAGTTTGACTGTTGTCAGGGGACTCGGCTTTGTGTTCATACATTTTTAATACCAAATCTAAGTCAGAGGTGGCCAAGGGGCACAAGTGGCAGGGGCGGCCTCTGTGTGACACATGGCAGATCAGAGAGGGAGCAGGGAGAACAGCAGCAGATAGTATAGGGAGCAAAAAGCAGAACAACTTATGGGACAGGGAGCACAGGACAGGAAGCAGAAAGCATCACAGCAGCTCAGGGAGGGAAATGGATTCACGTGGTACTTGGGGTAGGTGTGAAACTTATCTGGTGGCACGCCTGCCAGAAAGGTTGCCCCCCACTGATCTAAATGAATAAATATGGAGTGTCAGGAAGAAAATAGGGTTGTAGTATAACTCGATCTGTGAATGCAGATGCAGCCATTGTGTTGCATAAAACTGGATTGAGAAGTACAGATGCAGTTCAGAAGGAATAAATGTAGTTAGTGAACCTGGTAGTTAAGAGATTATACCAGGTCTTGCTCAACTGTGCATATGGGGAACAGATTTACAGTAGTTGTAGATATATTTTTAATTTACTTGAACTTTCAGCTAACTAGTAGATCTACTCCCATTTTAAGTAGGTACAGTTTTATTTTCACTGTTGTAATATAACTTACAATAAAACTAATTGTATAGCAGTAGAAACTATGCTAATTAGAAAGCCAGTTTATTAGCTGCATGTCACATTAATTTGTCAGTGGTCTTTCAAACAAAGTTAAATTACTCTGTTTAAATCACATGTGATTGTTGGTGTGTAGTTAAGGAAGCATGTGAACAGCCTTCTTGAAAAGAATGGATGCTGTTACAATGGGTAGTACTTCTTATGTTGGAGAAGTATTTTATGTGTGTTAGGAGTAAGTTACATATAAAGAAACCTGAATATTAGGATTTCAAGCTGCTACCCCTGCATTTCCATATCAGAAATTGATTTCATGATGCGACTTGGAAATGCAGGCAGGAGAAGGACAGAGGAAATCTGGTGCATTCATATCAAAATCTCACTTTTTAATACAGTGAAAAATTCTTGGAACATCAGTGAAAAGACTCAACAACTGAAGTTTATGCTTGTCAAGGGTGTTGTCATACCTGGAAACTGCTCAGGTGATGCTTTGAAAATCAGAAATGCAAACATGTGAGAAGGGGTGTAGGTGGGTAGGACTGTGCAAAGCTTTGGTCCCTGATTCAGTTTGGTGGAGATTCGTCCCGATTCAGTGGCTGAATCTCTGAATCTGAATTGAATCAGAGGACCCTTTATTCTCTCTGAATTGAATCGATTTGGAGAGATTTGGAAAGATTTGGCAATTCGGACATAGACACAGCATTAAATATTTTTTCTACATACCTCTAGGTAGCAGGCGGCCGTGAATGCTGCGATGGTGGGGTGCATAGAGTGTCCCACAGAAGTGAATCGAATCAGGGACAGTGATCCAAATCAATTAATCGAATCATTGTCCCTGATTTGGGCCAAATCTGAATTGAATAGGGCCCGCTTCGCACACCCCAACTATGGAGCAGTTGGTGAGCCTATCAGTACGGCAATGGATTCTGCAGTGTTTCAGGCTATATCCCTGATGTATATAGTGCATATCTCATTGTAAATTATTTTATGTCAGGAAGAAGGGAAGCTAGTAAAAGTGCAGCTAATATTTTGGTTGAGAAAACTGCTAGCATATTGAGAGCTGAGTCTATCACTACAGTACAGGAAAGAGGTAAGAAAGTACAGTGCTCCGTATATATGCGTTGAATAGCATTTAATAATGATGTCTGTGTTTTACCTTTTGAACCAACTGTCACAATATACAATATCAGTAGACAACCTTTTCTGGCTGTTGGCTGCGATGACGCACCTTGGGTCAGAGGCAGGCAGGGGCTAGGACTTGCGTACAGCCTGCGGTGTAAAATACCCTTTTCTAATCCATCTGAATGTTTTTGTATTCATTTTTATTCCTACTAAAGTTTTGGTCTCACTGATACCTGTAGCAAAATTATACTCGTGTGCGGTTAAAAATATTTTTTTTTACTGTCTCATTCAATGTCTCTTTGTACAGTCCTTATGAGACAGGGTAAAAGAGTGCCTAACACCTTCTATGTGCTATCCATTACCTTGTTTTATACCTCTTGTGGCTATTTTATTTCTTCAAAACAGTTTTAGTCTTTTCCATGCCTACAGTCTTTTAAATTACATGTCTGGCCCTATTCTACTTTTTTTTTTGAGATGGGGGTATATGAAATGAATATATTCATTCCAGGTGAAGACATACAGTTGATTTGTGCAATGCTCTTATTTTTAGTGTTTTCTGTCCCACTTTTTAATTTG
>NW_017729031.1:90656322-90669345 GCF_001723915.1 Gavialis gangeticus
TTAAATTACATGTCTGGCCCTATTCTACTTTTTTTTTTGAGATGGGGGTATATGAAATGAATATATTCATTCCAGGTGAAGACATACAGTTGATTTGTGCAATGCTCTTATTTTTAGTGTTTTCTGTCCCCCTTTTTAATTTGTCCTTCCATTTTTTTTTTTTTTTTTGGCTATGGGTTCTCAGCAAGGAGTGATTTCCTCCCCTCTGTCTCATTAGGCTGTTCACAAATAACATCCCAGGTCTTTTGCGTGATTGTCAGTTTCGAATCAGAAATATTCGTAAATAGTTTAAATGGTTCCTCCAGTATGCATTGCATTGGAAGGATACATAACATTGTCTCAGCACTATTGTTAGCTGGATTTCAAGTCAGCAGTTAATGAGAGTTAGGAGGCAGCTCCACAAGCTAATTGAAATTGTGCATACCTAAAACATAGGTTACCTGATTATCCCAGTGCTTTTCTGGCTGCTGATTATGATGAAGTATGTATGCTTCCCTATGTCAACTGAGGAGATTCAGATCAGAGATTTAGGTCACTGACCCAAAGGCCTTCTTGGATTGCCTGAATTACCCTGTTCAAACCCAATATTTATACCTGTTCCCCTTAACAACATTTTCTGATTGGTCATAATCAAATTCTTTTTATATTGCTAAAGCCCTGGGAACCCTAAAGAACCAATTTGTCAATTAACTAAAATTTATATTGTGAAACCAGAGAGAGAGAATTTCTTATCTTTTCATTTTATGTTTTTTTTTTAACAACTGTTTTTAGTTTTCACAACTTATCCCAGAAACTTAACAAAGGTATATCTATTATAGCATAGACTTCAGCTGATACATCTGGTTACATCAGTCACCACGTATGCTAACATGCTTGTTCTAAAACTACAGCATGCTCTGTTTGGGTTATTTATCTTATGGCATTCTTGCAGATTGATTCCTGCTAGGTCTTTTGCTTAATTTAAACCATGGAGTCTACTACTTGTTTAGCTGTATCTGTTGATTACTTTACACATTCTGCTGAACATGCCAGTTGTAACATCTGCAAAGAAGTTTGCTTTGCTGTCATTCAAGAGCAGTTTGAATTCTTTTTTTTTTAAGTCACGTTCCTGACTAATTGCCAAGGCTGGTTCTGAAAATGGTGAAGACTGGCAGTTCTGTACATACACCTGAGAAATTAAAGTTCTTGACAGATTAAATTGACTCCAGTTGTTTTAGCCTGGACTGGCAAAAATAAAGGTGTCTGTCTACTGTATTAACATTTGAAGAGCAATCTAGAATTAGATATTTTGTTACTTGATTCATTGCAAGATACATATTGGTAGTATTCTTTACTTTCTTGATAACTCTTGATGTTTTTTACTGCCAAATTAGTTATTGAAACTGAATCAGTCTGTCCATTAGCTATGCAATCCAGAACACCTATTACGTTTTAGTAAATACTTTGATATTACTGGGTAAACACTGCATCACTGAAAAAAACAAAACAAAACTATCTTGCTAGTAGAGAATGATAGATATTGGGAAACTCCTCCCGAATAACATACGCCTTGCTGCAATTGCCAGTAATTTACATAGTTCAGTCAGTGGTCAGATAAATAGCCTTTTGTAAATTTATAATGTTGTTTATTTGTACTCAGGCAACTTTGAGGTGCATCCTCATTTAACAAACAGGTAGTGCTGTGGCCTGTTTAGTGCAGCAGTTTATTCTAAACATTTATTACATCTTTAACATCTTCCTACTGTAACCTCTGTCATTCTAGGAGTACTGGAAACTAATAGCACAACAGATCATGTTTCAGATGAAACAGCTTTTAGTGTATTCCATGAGAAAGCTGAACCAGGAGCTGCAATAAAACAGCAAGGTAAGAAAAAGAAAAAAACAGTTGTTCATTGCCTCACGATACCAAATTTAAGCCCATACTGTTAAATCAGAAGTGTCGAAAAAAAGGCCTGCAGCGCCGTCCAATCCAGCTCATGGGTCAATGCATCGACCCCATGCACTGGGCCAGTCCGCATTCTGCACGCAGATTGGACCCAGCACCACACAGCCTGCACTAAGCATAGGGAGTTATTCCGGGACGCGTGCTGCATGCAGTGCCCTGTCCATGCACTGGCATGGGGCTGGTCTGGATTAGGCCATGCTGGAGCCAGCACACAGGACTGGTCCAGCAGACATGGCATATAACATGTTCCCCATGCACCTGTTGCATGCAGCATGTGAGGCCATTTCATCTCCACAAACTGCATGCATTGGCCCTGGAGCTCACTGTGCACATAGCATGTTAGGTTGGCTTAGGATATGTGCTGACTATAGCATGCTGGCTGGATCCAGCGCTTCACAGCACAGAATCCACAGTGCTGGCTGCATGCACCGCACAGATTGATATCCTTTGTTGTCTGTAACACTGGGTCCAGCCGGTACACTATGGGCAGCAAATGCCTCCTGCCAGCCTTGCATGCTGCTTGCACAGAGAACCCTGGGGCCCATGTATGCTGCACACAGTCTGTGGGTTGGATCTGGTACCATGGGTGCTGCACAGGGGTTCCATCCCACTCTGACCCACAGACCATCTCAGGTACCCTTATCCAACCTATGGTTCTGAATGTGTTAAATGAATTTAGGGAGGTAAACCCTACTCACTTTTTTTTCTTATTTAGCTGCTCTGCTTCCCTATAATGTAATTGTGCCAGTCAAGTTTATTATTCTGAAATTGCACATTTCCTACAAAAACATTTACCCTGTATTGTTTCTTGTTGTCCTGTGAGGAAAATGGCTTTAAAATGATAAAGACACTAGGTAGCATGTGTGGTAGGATAAGTCATATCTGCTGCAAAGTTTTATTCCTGAATACTGTGACAATAGTTATTTATCCCTTGATGGACATCAAAGAATTAGTTTTATTTTTGGGTCTGTTTACATTAGATTTATTTCTTTAGGGAGCTAACCGATTACCATTTTGCTCCCTAAAAACTATGCTTTGTTGTTGGGAAACTGTGAAGAGGACAACTGAAAATATATTTGTGGAAGGGAATTGGACAATTTCAGGATACCATTTAAGTAACTGCATTTCCTCCTGCATATTTCTACATTATTGTAACCTGCTAACCCAGTACAAGATTTGAAAAGAAAATTCCATCCCCACATTCTTATTATTCTATTCCTTTAAACAGCTTAAGGACTTCCCAAGAGGTAAAGTATCAGGTAGTTACCATATTTTATGGCATTCTTGCAGATTATTTCTTGCCAGGTCTGGAGTTATAAGTAAATGTAGAAAAAAGACCTGAGATTAAAGCTAAAAACTGGACCTGTATTTTCTCCACATCTAAACACACAGTCTAGTGTGAGAGTTGAGGCCATGTATGGGGGAGATCAGAGGCTGGGTCTGTTACACCTGTGGCCTTAAATAAGGCCTGGTATCCTTGCTAGTCTAATGAGATGGCAGCTCACCAAGTCATTCTATACATTTTACACAGGTGGGAGAGCTTCCCAGGCCAATTCCTCTTAATCTGGTTGAGTGCAGGAAACAGTATTGTATATTGGATTCTAGGAGACATGAATTTCAATAATTTTATATGCTTTGCTTTAATTAGAATGTATATAAGAGCAGCACACAGAACTTTGCTAGTGGTTTGGAGCCAGATATTTAGCTGATATAAATAGGCTTAACTTCATTGTTTTCACAGTGTTTTCTTCTGTGATTAGTTCAGTACATAATATGACAGATCTGTACATCTTATTTCAGTGCAGACATTATAAGATGCCATCTAGAATTTTTAAATTCCAACTGCTGTGAAAACAATTAATGAATTAAACTAGTTGGTAATGCCAATAACTTATTGTTAAGTTGTACGCATATTTAGCAGCTATCAAGCTTCTCATTATATCCCGTATCTTCTCACAGATTTGTTTTCTTGTGTGTAAGTATAGACAGCAGTGTCTAATAAAAGAATCATTTAAATCTCCTTTGAAACACATTCTTTATTGGCTCAATTAAATCTCTTTGCAGAAATAAACCATAAAAATCATTGACAATAAGTTTAAATGGCATGTTCCACTGCACAAGCAGTTTCAAGGCTGTAGGCACATTTCCTTTGGATGCGTTTCCAGCACTGAAGTTTTTTGTGATTTTCTAGTCAGCCTAATAAAAGGTATCATCTCTGAACCAAGAGGTCTAGAGTTTTGCATTTCTTTCAGCACTGAATAAGGCATTTACAGAATATCACGTACTCACTTGCTCTCCTGTATGTTTTCCTTGGTTGTGTGTCAGCCAGCCAGTTTTTCTTTATTTCAAAAGGTTAAATCTTAACTATAATATCCACTGCTACTATAACTGCCATGAGAAAATTAAGTGGGCTCTTTCTTAATTACCTTCTATCAAGAACTAACAGCCCTTTTTCTTTTACGATATTTATTAGGAGCCCTCATTGGCTAGCTTATGGTAATAGGTTTTTAAATATAAAAGAATATTTTTCAGAGATACAGCAGAGAATTTGCATACTTATTTCCCCTGTGTTCATCCACTTTTCCTAACTAATATGCTTCAATTTTTTAGCCACTGCAGCAGGGAGAGAGGGGTCATTCTATTTCCTGTGGTCCGTACAACCATATAAAGCATAGTTCTGCACTAAAGTATGGCGATTCTGTAACATTTCTTATGACAAATATGTCTACTTCTGAATAGAGTTCCTTGATATGTTCTGCTTTTGCTGACAACAGTAACTTCTTTTCTTAAAGGTTTCACAGGTACTCAGCCTCTGGCCCATGGGTCAAATGCAGCCTGCAGAGCCTTGCTGTCCAGCCTCTGAGGCTCCCCCCGGGTTGGTAATTTGATGGCAGGGAAGCAATGGCTATTAACATGGCCACCTCTGCCGCCTCCTGCCAAATTCCCAAACCCCAACTCCCAGGTGGCTGGTCAGAGCTGGGCTGTGCCCCCTTTCCCCTGTGGGGCTGGGCCATGCTTCTGCCCTCCGCATCTAGATTGGGACATTGGGACTAGAGCCATGCCCCTACCCCCTCTTCCCCCACCCTGCCGACTGGGCCACACTCCCTTCCCTTCCCATGGGGCCAAGCCATGCCCCCTTCCCCTATAGGGCCAGATTAAGGCCAGGCTACCCACCTTCCACCTCTCCATGTGGCCAGAAGGTTCCCACTGCACTTGCCTCAGGTGCCAGCTTGGGATGACTGGCCAGATTTGACCTGCAGACAGATGGGGTACTTGCCCATCTTGCCAGCTTGGGGGGGGAACGTTTAAGCACCATTGTATTATACTATATTGGTAGCTAGACTTAAGTGAATGGTCCCAGGCCTCACTCACAGTATCTTTTTAGTGGATATCTTAGAGAAACCTTATCATGTGAGAAACATTAGCCCTGGCGGATGCTTAAATACTATTTTGTACAGTTGCTACAGTATATTTCAGTTTACCTGATAACTTTCATAGAAGTTGCCTTTCAGGCACAGTTAATGTAGTCTGCCTAAAATAAATAATCCAAGTGGAATTCAAAAGGGTCTGTGTTTTACAATTCCTCAAGTACCTTTGACAGTCCCACTCAGTGAGCTCCCAAACATTCACCTTTTCATCAGCCATTTATAGAAATTGAATTTATTTTTCTGTATAGCACACTTGGTTCTTACAGCACTTCCAAGGGATCATTGGTGTTTGTGGTTACTCTTAAATGTTTAACATCCTCTGATCATTCACTGATTTTTTTTTTCTGGTCTTTTGTCAGCGTACATGTAAACTATTAAATATTTTCTGAGGAGAGATGTCTCCTATGATTTGGTTGTTTGAAGCAGGAATGTAATGGGAGTTTCAGGCCTCCACTTCTCACTCGCAGTGTTTCTGTTCAGGTACTTTGTGATCAGGAAATCCATTTTAATCAGTCAGGTTTATTTTTCTTCCTTTGATTAAACATGTTTCATTTAATGGATTAAACACTATTTTGTAGGTCTCTTAATGATGGAGACCATGTTGTGATTCTCTCTTGGGAACACACTGCTACAAAGTTCTTAGTTCCTCTGAGAGTAACATATTTGCTGTAATTCTGTCTTAGTATATGCTGTATAATTAGGTCATTTTTAGGGACCTACCTAAATCACGGTTTTGTGGATTTTGCGAGAAACAGTGGTAGCCGTGATCACTGGGAAATCTGGCAATTGGCCTCGATGTCCCCTTAAAAAAAAAAAAAAAAAGCAATAGTGAGGTAGATTGAGTGAAAGTGCCCTCCACTTATCAACAGCAAAGGGAGGGGCTGCAACAAAATGCCAAAATCAGCTCTGTGCACTATGAGTGGGCAGCTAAAAATCTGTTGTCTTGCTGCAACTTAAGTAGATTCCTGGTCATTTTTAATAAGATTGGCATTACCTCTTACCTGTAAATTTATGGAGAGGGGGTGGGTTCTTTCAGGTGAATCTACCAGTGATACAGGTACTGTAAGGGTGATCCTGAATTATAAATGGCACACATCCACACACATATAATATGTACAGCAATGAAAAATGTATACCAATATTGGTAAATATTATTATTTAAATTCTACTACTAGTTTTTTTGTTTGTACTGTATAAACAACTTGCAGCTTGTAAAGAGACATGAAATGTAAGACATTTTTGTTTTCATATGTTTTATGCAGAACTTTATGGAAACAGTTTAGTTGGGAGACCAGAAAAAAAAATCCAGGAATTTAGTCTGTACATAGAGTTAAATGTTGTTTTGTTTGATAAACAGCTTACCAGTGCTGTTTATATTTTAGTTTAGTTTGAAAAATAAGCTAATACTTCAAAAACCTTTCTTTTCAAAGTACCACAGGTCCTTCTTTCACCTTCTGCTTTAATTAACTTTCCATCTTCCAGTTTGTTGTTACAAGTCTATAAAAGCACGGTTATTCCTGACCTCTTTTAAATTTGATGTATTTGTGAATTCTGTTCATGTTGAAGGTGACACACAAACCTTATTTCCCCAAATAGCACAGAATGGATTATTTCTCCAGTCACAAATGGTAAATGTACCTTTTTAAAAAAATTGAAATATCCCAGGTCATTTGTACTTTGTACAATGTACAATACATTATTCTGTAATGTCAAAGCTACCATTGCCCCTTGTTGCATTTGGAAACCCAGATGAGCTCAGCAACTGAATTTTATATGGCATGATATTCATCCTAACCCAGTAGAATATCGTTAAAACATTCTTTATAACTACTCCATGGAACGGACATAACCTTTACCAGACTACTTTGAGCCAGCTCTGTATTATAATAGAGCTCCTTGGTAGCTATTATGTCAAAGAAATAAATATTTTAAGATGTAGCAGCAGGGAGAAACTAGCTGATGACATAAGTACAGCTGTTTTTTTTTTTTTAAAGCTAAATCCATTTAGCAACCTGCACTTCAACTTAATTTTTGTTATTAGTTCTATAAAAAGTGTTCTGCAAAAGTTTTTAATGGGAAATGTGCTTATTATGAAGACAAGGAAAAACTGTGTGCTTGCTTCTCCTAAAGTCAAATGCGAACTGTGACATCAGAAAAATTAGCAACAGCTTTACAATGTGAGAAGTAAAACTGTGCCACTAAAAAATCACCTGCAACACATTTTATATATAAATTGAATAGTGTAGAGACAATCAATAGACTTCAAAATGCTTTGGTGCTGTGTTCAATCTGCGAAAATTAACTTTTTCTAAACTTACAATCTTACTCATCAATTGAAAAAAGAAAGGGGAAGTCAAACTAGCACAACCCAAAATGTTCAGGGTAAAAAGTAAATAAATCATTTAAGTAAACTCTATACAAATTTGACCCCAATCAGCAAGGTCTATAATCATGTGCTGGAATTTAAGTGTATGTGTAACTGCACTGACTGCAGAGATAGTACAGCTAAGATCAAGTACGACCAGCTACATGTCTTAGATTGCCTTAACATATTACACCAACTATGTACCTATGTCGCTGCCTTGTGCAGGTTCCCATATTATCTTACAACTCTACAAAGCCATGTAAATAATCATGATTTTTACTCGGAACCTTTAGCAAGGGCTTTCTTCAGAGTTACCAGGGCTAAATTTAATAGCAGTGGAAATCTGTCTTTGATAGGGCATTATTGAAAAATATTAAATAGGAAAAGCCATCTCTTCAATATTTGAAGCATTTGAGCTGGGTACTGAGAATATTGGGTAGTTTTTTGTCTCTCCCCTCCCCCCCTTATTTTTATATTTATCTATTCAAAATTATTCACAATAACACTGCTTTGAAGACTGAGGAGTTAACTGCATTTTGCTATATGATACAGTTAGCAAATATTTGAAAGCAAATTGTAATTTATTCTTTACCACCTTTGACTAAACTAGCTTTATGTTTTATATGTGGCAGAAAGGGGGGAATCTTGTTCTTATTTTAATTGACTAGTCTTTGTAACAAGTGACATTAACTATACTGAAGGTTTAATAGGAAAAGTGTAACTAGACAAAAATTGGAATGCTGTTAGATGCGAACTAGTACATTTAATTAAATAAAATGAAAAAAACTTATAATATAAAAAAGACCCTAAAAATCCTAATACTGTATTCACCCAAACCCAAGACAACTGAAGATTTTAAGATGATCCCCCCAAAAATAATTAGATGCTACACAAATAAAATTTATAATTTTGAAAATAATTTTCCATGTATGGAATCTAACTATTGGGAAGAGGTTGTCTTAAATTTTCCCCCCTCGTTGCTGTAGCAGGGCAAGCACTGGTGGAGCAGGGGGTGGGGGTAGGCAACAGAGCAGTCAGGTAGCCTGTTCATCCCCCGACCTTGTCCCCTGCCACTTGCCCCCTCACCTCCCTTCACCTCCCTGTATTCAAATCCATGATGAGGGGCTTTTTCCTCCCATGTTGGTTGGGGGTACCTCATTTTGGAGTTGAGTAAATACAGTATATGGAATATTGTCAGGTTTTTCCTTTACTTTCATTTTCACTCATATGTTTTGGATACATCTTAAATACAAAGTTAAGAAAAGTTCACCATATTATAAATGAATATCAAGAATTAAAAAGAATATAAAACTGTACTGGCCAATGCCCTTTTTGGATCGTAGTTTGATGTTTAAATATATTTTAAATAAATCAGAAAGAATTTGATAGGCTATTTAAAATGTATTTTGTAAGTAAGCTTATAGGACTTTTGTGTCTGATTTTTTTTTTTTTTTTAAAGAAAAGTATGTGTTGTAGTGAGTTAATAAAGTAGCACACCGAAGTGGTTTGCTTATAAAATGGGAAGTACTGCAATAAGAAAACAGATTTGCCTTTCTGACTTCTTTCTCAATATTGGTGTTCTTCTCATTTAATAGAAGGGGAAGCTGGGAATATTTCTTCTGAAAAGCCAGTGGTATCTGAGAATGGTGAAGTGTCTAATGATCTGCCACCTCATGCCACCCAAAGGTCTGTTTGTATCTCTTTCTCTTTTAATCTAACTAAAACAGATCTAAAATAGGCAATTAATTTGAAAATATGGTAGGACACTTTTAATAGTAAATTGCTGCTAATGACCTTAAACTGGCAGAATTGTGGATATTTTTAACTTTGTTTTCATCTAGATTTTAGCTTTTGAGTTTCATATTATCTCCTGGGTTAATAGTATGCTTTGGGTGAGTTTGGTGATATTTAAAATTTTGTAGTATAAGCTGAGTATAAAGTCACGAGGTACATAATATTAATGCATTTCCCAAATACCATCACAACTCTCCTGAATGATATGGAAAGTAAAGCCTTATTTTTTTTCAAATTTAGGTTAGCTTTTTAATTTTTTTTTTTTATATCCAGCTGGTACAGTTGTATCAGAAATCTCACTTTTAGAAGCCAAACTTCCCTTTTCATGTCACAAACGTATATTGTTAATGCTGAACTTGATGCAACATTGTACTTGAACTTTAAGATACATATGCTGCAACAAAATGCATTAGTCCAGGGGTTGTCAATGGTGGGTATGGATACCCCCGAAGGTACTTGAGAAGGCCCTAGGGGGTATGTGTGGATGGGGACAGAGTGCTGCCACGCACCATCCCCACTACTCCCTCCCCCTGCTCCGCATCTAGCCACCAGGGGTACACTGTTGAAAACCCCTGCATTATGCCCTCAGCTAGTGGTAAGATCTGTGTTATGTTGTTATATACCAAAAAGGATGCCTGGCAAAGGATATTGCTTTATATTGATTTATGCCTAGGGTGCCAAACTCAAGCTTGATCTGGACCATGAGGAGCCTTGCAGACTGGATCCAGACCCAGATCCAGTGGTGAGGCAAGAGGTGGAGTTCACTGCCATAGTTCCTGCGCTGCAGGGATTAACACACCTGTCTCTTGTCTCTTTGCCACCAACATGGATCCCCAGTGGAGCTCCCTATCCCCGAGATCTGTATGGGCCCCACCTTTGAAATTCTGGACATATCAGGAACCATATCAGCGAAATGATTTGGGTCTGCAGGCTGAATCTGTTCTGCGTACCATATCTTTGACACCCCTGACTTACACAGTGTGTTCTTTCTATCTGTTTATAGCCTGATCAAAATAGTAGCATTGTGCTATCAGGGCATAAGTTATTTTTCAAGGGAAATGCTTCTGGTTTTTAAAATAACCCTACTTATTTGTTTTCCTTGAAACTAGTAACTTTAGATGCATTAATTCATTTTACAACTCTGCCTTTTTGTTGTTTTAGAAGAATGCCCCGCCCAAGCAGTGCTAGACCAGCTCCACCTAGAATCAAACGACAAGAAAGTACAGAGATTTTACTTCCAGAGAGGTAAGGAAAATGTGTGCAAGATATTCTCATCCTGTCACATCATATTGCAAACAGTGCTAGAATACCAGAATTCATACATGCATGATTATGCAAGAGGTTGCAATGCTTGTTTTACTGTTTCTACAGAAACAATATAGCAGCAAGAAGTAAAATTCAGTGCTGATATCCTGAGGCTTTGGAGAACAGATAATGTCTGCATTTGCAAATTTTGGAACAGTAAATTATACAATGGTAATCTAAGCCAGCACCAGAAAAGACCTAGGAAGTATGCAGGGAAAATGGAAGATGGAAGCTGCCTTTTAAAACTGTTTCTAATTACCAAAATGGAACAAGTGTTGTTCCTGAGCTTTTTCTTAATGCATAAATGCACTTTGTTTGAAAGAAAAAAATTCATAATGCTTATGTGACAAAAATACAGGTCTGGCTAATAATCTTAATGCTGGTCTACCATGGAAAATGGCACAAAGTAGTGTTTGCTTCTCTTATTAGGGGGGTGGAATTTGTAGTCTCTCCTACCTTAGAAAACATTTGGTCAAGTTCTCAGTGTGTTTTAAATTTCCATTATATGTCTTTCAGAAGTGGCAGTGGCAAAACAGTCTCAAATGTGATCATAGACAAACAGAATTCTGATGATGACGACGATCAGTTTGTGGTGGAGGCAACCTCACAGCTACCTGAAATGCCAGAACTGGAAATGGTCTGTTAATGTCACAATATAGAGTATATTTGTTTAGTTTTGTCATTGTCTGTTCTTTTCTCATATGTCTTGTCTGAACACTTCTTATTTTAGATCCATTCATGATTCCTTATAACAAAAAGCTCTGTTGCTTTCTTTTTATATGTAGGAACCAGCAGTGGAGCTAGATGGAGAAGAGAAGCATGGTAAGTGTCTTTGCCTCATTTTCTTTCACCTGTAGCTTATAAGCTATACAGGACATAAAAAGAATCATGAATAAATTAGAGGAAATAACATAGCGTCTCTGTAGTATTTTGAACTTGTTTATAAATGAGTCTGTGGTTATACAGGACTGATTCATGTACAATTTGTTTAGCAAAACCAAACTTTTCTTACTGTAGCAGAACATACTTCCTGTGTACAAGGCAGATCATCTGTAGATCCATCATGTTGGCAGGAGTTAAAACACCACATACACTTTTTGAGTAAATTCAGTTAACTTACTGTGGCAGGTACATCTTGCTAACTCCTTTGAGATAAGAGCTGGATATCTCAGTCTTGTGCATCCATCTCTGAGCCCCTGTCTGAGAAGAGAGCCCTAACTGCCAGGCTGTAGGTGAGCCTGGGGTAGAGATATTGTCCATCCCTACTGGTGGAATCGTGCTTTTGCGCAGCAAAGAATACTAGATTCATTGTGCTAGAGAGAAGGAAAGCAAGCAAGAAGGATCATGACTTGATATTAGGGGTTGGAAACCTTTTGGAGCAGTGGGCCAGATGTCACTGAAGGCTGCTGCTTCTCTCCACAATGCTCGGACCACCTGCTGCTGTCATTGTGACCTCTGATCTTTGTCCCCAGCAGCAGCACTGACTGATCAAAGCTACTTTTGGAAAAGTGGTTCTAGAAGTTGACATACTCATTACTTAAACCAAACATCAATGCCTCAGATTTGAATCCATTTTTACTTTGTTAGGCAAGATTTAGGCAAACATCTTCCTTAAATACAGCCAAAATGTACTGGTAAGCAAAGGCTTAGAGATCAAGTTATTGCTACATATGGTTTGTACAATACTTAAATTATCCTGAATGGGACGTGCTTTAAAAATGCAAGAGATTATGTTTATTAACCTGAATCTGGATTTGTAGAGAATGCTGCCTTTAAAAATTACATTAAGGTTTGTATTGATTAAAAGTAATTTAAAGTAAAGCCACTTAAACTTTTTATCTCTATCATACAAATGAGATATGCCATTTTACCACAATACAGTTGATGTTAGTCTATGATTCATTTTCATTGACTGGAATTAAGTAATCTGCATTTAATTTATTTTTTCTAATTATGTAGAACAGTGTTTGTGTTAAGCAGCACTGACAAAAATATTGCTCTCCAACAGGTGGGCTTGTAAAACGAATCTTAGAAACAAAGAAAGATTATGAGACGTCCCAAAAATCACTGAATTCTTCAGAAAAGGTAACAAGATAGATAGACTTAGATAATGGGTTCTAAGGAACTGTGAATGTCAAGTATTTTAGTAGTTATCTCTCCGGTGTTTAATGCATACATTTCCCCCC
>NW_017729031.1:90669469-90680298 GCF_001723915.1 Gavialis gangeticus
CCCTTCCCCCCCCCTTTTCCCCCCCCCCCCCCATCTCTTCTGTTTTTGCATCATTTTCAGTCCTTGATTTTTCATGTCTCTTTCTCTCTGTTTTAAATTGTAAGTTTCCATATTGGTCTCTATCTTGCATTTTTAATGTCTTTCAGTCTTTGTTTGTGTAGCTGTTTTTACAAGTTGTCTGTCTTTATCCTGTAGGGTTTCTTTTCCCCCACGTTTTTCTAGCTGCAATAGCCATATGTCTATACTACTAATGCTCAGAAGCAGCTGATTTAATTGTATTGTAATTGAAGTAGCATAATTTTAACAGGAATGGTGCACTATAAGCAAGGAGTTTTATAAATTTCAAGATGCTCTAGTTTTAATTGGGTATAATCTGAATTTGTACGGCTATATCATTGTGATTTTAATCTTACCTCTCCTTTGGGCATTTGAAGAGCAGCATTGTGTTACCCAGCAACAGCTTTCATAGATTCCTAAACAAAATAGGATCTAGAATACTATTAGCCTTATGAAGTGGAGTTGTATCTTGATTCTTTGACACAACTTTATGAATCCAGTAGTTATCTTCTTTGCAGCCAGGGCTAAAGTATATAGATAATATTGCCTGTCTTTTGTCTTCATCCTGAGTAACCTTTTGTGTTTGAGCCTTGTCAATGGCTTATTGTAAATTAATTTCCAAGGGTAGATAAGTGTTTAGGTTGACTTTCCTAATTCACCTGCCATTTAGAATAACTAGAATAATTTTGTATGTAAATTGACATGAACAATTCCCTTGAAAGATTTTTGACCCTTTTAATAACACAGATCACTTCTTAAATGTTTTTGTGATAGGACAGCTGTTGGCATATCAGTGGGTAAGGAGTCAAACCCCTTGGAAAGCTTAAATGTTTCCAAGTGAATGAAAAATAGGGCAGTGAATGACCTGAAATACTAATCTTATGTACAGCTAGTAAGATTTAGTGTCCTTTTAATTACTATGCCAAAAATGACCTAGTGTTAACTCCTAGATCATGGGATTACAATCTTGGGGTGGTCTATATTAAGACTGGGATGTTGTTTCTTTTTCTTAAACGTGTCCATCACCACTTGCCCTGCTTTCTAGATCCAGTGAATTAGCCTATCACAGACCCTTGTGTTTGTGTTCTTTCCCAGGATAAGAGGACCCTCACAGTAATGCAGTTAGTCAGAGGGAGGACCATCTTTTTTCTACCTGATACTTACAGCTATCTCCAACTCCTCCTTTCCTTCCCTTGCCTAGGGGAAAAGTAGCCACAATTTAAATTGGTTACATAGTATAATGAATGCATCTTCAAAACAGAAAGACTATGTAATTTCCAAAATGATAATGTTTTCTAAGTGAATTTTATTGTGTCCATCATCCTTATTTTACTTTAAAACATTCTGAACTACAAATAAAGCTTCTATGGTAATGTCTCTTATAATAAAACAGTTGTAGTGAAATATTATCAGTGCCTTTTAACTAAGAGATCTCAACTGAATATCAGTCTGCTTGAATTAAAGAGGTCCATCAGTGTTTAGACAATGGCAAGACTAAATGAGTGATATTGTGGCATGCAGTGTCTACAGAATTAATTGCAAGCAGCACACACCAAAAATTATGCTAGTTCTTTTTGCTGTCCAGATGCTACTATTCCTAGTTCTGTAACTAGATGGTGCTGTTTAATCACTGAACCTGAGAAAAACAATTTTGGATAGTTGCTATTCGATCATTTAGTTGGTTTGTCTCCCAGTGCAGGGTTGTTTGTTAGAGTATATTGTTCAGTATCTTGTTGGTGCAAGCCCTGGGACTTGTTCAGTTTCATTTGGGAAAGTTTACAAAACCTAATAAGGTCCACGTTCAGGAACTTATTTTGGGACTCGGGCTAAATTTTCTTCTGTTTCATTTCTCCCAATTAAATCCCCATAATTATACTAAATAAATTTGCTTCCTTCTTGGCATTTAACTTTTTCAAATGCATAGAAGCAGTTCTATGTATTTAGAGTTAGTAGTGTAACTATATACTGTGTTTTTATTTTTTAATATGGTCCATTCAGTCCTTGTTTTTATTGCTCTTTCTAAAGTTCTTATCAGATTGGCTATTTGTAATCTACTATAGGTGCTGCTTCAACTATATTTGTATAGAAAAATTGTTGAATTTTATGATCCATAAAGCAGAATCTTGTATATATTTATTTATTTGATTTTCATGCTGCCCTTTCCATGTAGCTGTAAAATCCATTGGGTTTTTGGTTTTGCGGGGTTTTATGTGTGTTTTGTTTGTTTGTTTTGGTTTTGGTTTTTTGTGTTTTGCTGGTATAATATATTACATCAAAACTAAATGTCTGTGAGTTGTTATTGCACGAGATTTTTTTTTGTCACCATTGCTTTTCATATTAAATAAAAAAAGTATTTATGATCCAGAGAAGGAAGCCATATTTTTTAAAAAGTGAGGAAGAAATGATTGAAAGGCAAATCAAATGTTTGGTACCGTTGACAATTACTTGAGCAATGAAATTCACAAAAAAGCAGCCCGACTGGGTACTACATTTTGGAAAGGTGTTATTTCAAGTCAAGCCAGGATGCTAAGTGTATGATGCAAAAAGAAATAGTATTAAGTAATTTTTTTGCTCAAGCTCTGTTGTTTCCTCATATGCAGAAAGTAACACAGTAGGTGTTTGGCATATTTTGGTTATATTAAAATGAATGATGCGTCTCATCTTTAAGTGACCTTGCACAGATCTTGAGTAAGAAAAGTGGGATTTATTTCTGTGAGATTGCAATCCACAATCTTTGAAGAAATCACAATCCTTTGAAGAAAGGTAGGTGACTATCACTACTCTACGCAATCTCTCAGAAGAGAGAGAAAAAATATTTCCGCCAAGTCCTGTAGACAGGATAAGCAGCATCGTGTGTCTCACTGCATCGAAGGCTACGACGACAGCCAGCATGCTAGCTTAGATGTTTGATTTCAGACAAATGGTTTCAGACAAATGGACTTTGTGCTGTGTTTAGATCTGAAATCTTTTGGGAAGCAATATCAGACTGAATTTTGGCCATTTTTCCCCAATTGTCAGATGAATTATTTAATGTGTTTTCCACTAAACAATTCAGAAGAACTATTTGTACATTGTGCAAAAGTATGCAAGAGTTTTTATAAATCAGATTGTAAAATGCAATTTTTATTGGTCACTTTAGCCAAAAAAAAGGACACTAATAATCTGCTTAGGTGCTTTATAGTGTTTGGCAAAATAATGTTTTTTATCACTGAAACTTGGGAAAATATTTCTCTGATTTTGATAGAACTATCCATGTTGGTGAAAAATGTTAAACCTATTTAAACTTTTAATTCATTTATGCTTTAAAATCTAGTTTGTTTTTCTGCTAATCTATTACTTAACCAAGATTGGGAAAATTCTTTGCCTATTCAAGCAATATCTTGTGGATAGTATTCTTACTATTGATGATTGTGTTTGATTGCAAATATCAGCTAATGAGTGAGCGTGTTTACACACACATTTACTCCAGCCTAGATTTACTGTGCAGTCAGGTTTTTTGGGTAGGTGTGTACACATGTGGGGACTATGGAGTAAATTTGCTCTCAGTTCCCTGCAGTGGGCACCTACTGCCACTAGGAGGAGCTGCAGACTCCCCCTTGGTGCTAGCCCAGAGTCTGGAAAGGAGCACCAGGTCAGGAGACAGCTGTCTCCTGGCCCCAGGGGGCTGCTTGCTGCTGGGGCAGGGACAATGTCCTCCTGTCCTGGAAGAAGGAAGCTCCTTGCCCTGACTCCCAGATCAGGGGCACAGGTCTTGGAAAGAGCTGCTGGGAAGGGGCAGGTCCCAGCCCGCTGCCCCTATCTGCCAGTGGGGCAGCTAGCTGGGAACTGTCCTGGTCAGGGGCAGGTTGCAGCCACCTTCAAGCCAGGTGGGGAACCGTCCCCATACAGGGAGCTCCGAGCTCTTGCTCCGCAATTGCCATTGTGATCCCAGGGTTGGGGCTAAGGAACTTGTTCTCAGCCCCTGCTCTGCCATTGTGATTAGGGGAGCGGGGTGTGGAAGCTCTCTGCTGCCGGGGCAGGGTGACATTGTCCCCACCCAGGCACGCAGGGCAGGGTCTGGACAACTTGTTCCCTGCCCAGCTCCTGGGATAAAGGGTCTCCCAGCCCAAGCTCAGGCTGGGAGATAAAGGTCTCCCAGCCCTGACTATGATCTGGGAGCAGGCTTGGAGCTCCCTGCTGCCAGGGCAAGGGGACTTAGTCCCTGCCTGGGCTTGTGTGGTGGAGCCAGGCAGGGAGCTCTCCCGCCCCCTGGTGGATGGCTGATCAGGAGCAGATTTTGCTCCCAGTCAGGAGTCTACACGAGTCCTACGTCACAGTTACCAATACCAAGTAAATTTGCTACTTGCATTTTGCACGTAGCAAATCTACTCGATATTAGGGAGGCTTACTGCAAAGTAAGCATGTGCACATGCTTATTTCACAGTAAACTATGCTAATGCAAAGTTAAGCATCTCATGTAGACATGTCCAGTATGTTGTAAAGAAGTGGCTAGTTAACACTGTTGAACTGTATAGTTTATCATGTTTTGACTAGAGGTTTTTATACACCTTTACTTTTAACTGCTAATTACAATGTAACATTAAATTTATTCATTGCAAGCTTTCATCTGAAGGACTTTAAATGCACATCACTAAAAAAAGTTATACTTTCTTGAAACATTAATATTAGAGTAAAAGCCTATATCTACATTTGCAAAGTCTGCATGGTGAAACTAACTTAAAATAATATATACAGAATAATATACAGAATTTTTGGGTCAAACAAAAAGGTCACACTGAAAATACACAAGATTTTTTGCTCTTGATTAGGCACATTCAGTCTAACAAATTCCTAAAAAGACTTCCTAAATTTATTTGGTTAAAATCTGACCCCATGTTAAACAGAGAAAGAAACAGATGTTATATTTTGTATTCCACTCCATTTATTTGATATGTGAAAAATGTAGGCAGGCTATTAAATTATGTTTCCAGCAAGTGTCATCACAGTATTCCCATCTTTACAGTACCAAGAGGGTTTGCAGCAATTTTCTTTGTTTTGTTTTATTTTTAAAGGCAGTTTATTGAGGTTTTTGCTAGGAACAAATGACATTTGGTTTAATCATTTAGCTAATAATACCTTTCACCACAAACATAAAAAAATCTTAACACTTAAAATATCCATATCTATCTAGATATAGCTAGCTAGAAGGATAGATTGAGATATATCGATATATTGGTTTAGTCGTAAAGTTCCTCAGAAAAATTTAGATTTTTGCATTAGTTCATCAACCGCATGCATGATGCAGTGAATGCACATGCATTTAGTAACCTGTCAAGTTAGGTTAGCTGTGTATGTTTAAATATCCTTCAGAACAAGCGTTGTGATGCAGGCTTCTCCTTGGAAGCTCAAACTTATCTGTAGCCTAAAAGAATGCTTATGAGGGGGTTTAACTGTTAGAATGCATCTACCCTCTGGCTATACTGAAGATAAAATGTGTCATAGTGATGCTCAGATATTAGTTAATTTATAAAGCTCCAGAAAATCTGGTGACATGCTTTTGATACAAGCATAACGGATCCATTTCTGAATGTAACAGCCTGCATGTGGCTGACTAACTTCTCGTTATGATATCACTGGATGAAAAAATCAAGTTAATGGAACAGACTTGAGTCTGTCTTGCTGGTTTTCCTAGTTCCAAGTCACTGTGACCACATCTCTTAAAAATACCATGTAATCACTAAATAAGCATTGCATGTTTTGGATGTGGAAACATGGTTTTTATATATAGTATTGACTGCTTGTGTTGAAATAGTACCTAAAGGCCTCAATCACAAATCCTAGCTCGTGTGTGTGTTCACAGTTGAGCACACAAATGGTCATCACTCAAATAAAAATGGTAATCTCTGCATTGAAAAGCTTATACATTATAGATGATACAACAGGTAGATACACCAGGTGTATAGGGTGAGGTACAAGGTAACATGAAACCATTATATTTGGATACCCAGAAGGGTACACAGAACATCAGCTGCCTAGATTTTTTAGGCACCTTGGCAGGAATGAGTTATAAGATTTATTTGGAAGAGGAAAGGTGTCTTGAAAGAAAGTATGAACATTCTGCTTATGGAAAGCTTGTTTCACTGACACAGGTGAGGCTATATGTGATGAGTAAGTAAGATGCGCTAAGCCCTGAGGGGGTTTGAGTGTAAAGAGAAGTCATTTGTGTTGCAATAGAAAAGGGATAGTTAGGGAATGGATGCAAAGAGAAGGGAAATAAAGTCAAAGGCCACAGACAAGTGTTCATTTCTAGTAGTAAGAATTTCAGAGAATTTCTTTTGCTAGAAAAATAGCCCAGGAGTTGAAGCATACATGTCTTTTAACCCTCTGGCTGGAGAGATGTACAAATGAGCTCTCTGGCCAAGGGGCACTAGAAGGGTGCTCCGTGGGCCACCTGTGCCCTTAAGAGAGCATGTTAATTGGCAGCCTGTCCTCTGCCCTGCTTGGGAAGGGGGCATGTTCTCAGTGGGCAGCCCCTAGCTTTTAAATCACCATGTCTGCAGCCCAGATGTGGTTGCTGATTGGCAAGAAGAGGGAAAATTTTCTCTGCAGGGTTCAGAACTTCTATAGGAAATCTCTCTAACTTCCTTGAGGAAGAGTCAGATTTCTTCCACCAGAAATCTCTTGAATGGTGTATGCTCACTCTCTTTCCATGCCTGGAGAAGGGCTTTTCTCTTGGCACAAATGGCAAACCAGGGAGTTGATTTTTTGCAGTATTGTTTTGAATGGATATAAGCAGGGAAATGTGGGCATTAAGCCCAAATAGGAAGAGGCTGCAGTATCTAAGATTCAGGGTAATGAAAGTATAGATCAAATTTCAGTAGTGTGTGGAGATGAAAAGCTAAATCATAGAGGTGTTATGCAGAAGGTGTTATCTAGAACTACTACACAATTTGCAAATTAGTGCTGATTTATATTTTCCACTTCAATTTTATACATTTTATTTATATAGTGAGTTACCTTTAGAATTGTTTATGGGTATGTTTGGAGGTTCAAGTCTTAAGATTTTATTTAAACCCTGGCTGAATATTGTGGAAAGTGTTTCAAATTTGATGCCAGCTTTTCTAGAAATTAGAATCATAGATCCTACATATTAAGATTAACACAGTGCAATTGAGCTTGGGAGTTCTGTCATGTTTTTCAAAAATTTTATTCTTCTGTATAAACTTTGCAAAGTGTACAAAATGTACTATATACTACTATAAACTTTGCAGATGTTAATGTGAGGGTTTCTTTTATTTTTTGGTTTAAGAAATATCCCTGCTCTTTTTGGAAATTATTTTTTTTTCTTTGTGGGTTCCAATTCAGAAGATAGTAAAATTAACTTTCATAATTTACGTGGCAGAGAACATTGTATCCCTAGCTTCTTGGCTTCTTGCTCAACTTGATACCTGTTATGAGCAGAGAAAGCATCCTATTCATTGAGATATGATTTAACATATACTATTTTCCTCTCATTTCTGTGAAAAGGTTTCTTGTGGTGATCCCTAGTGGATAATTGCAATCCACTTGAAATGTAGATGCTATAAAAACCAGGAAAGCAAACCATATTTATGATGAAAAAAATATTTTATACAGTAAAAAAAACACCCTTGTTTTTGCATCAAGTGGATCAAAAACGCTTGTCCCAAAATGAGATTTCTTTTATTCCATGTATTAAAATGGTTGGATTCAGTAAAAATATCATGGTCCTTTTATGAAAGTAAAGAAGCCATACTGCAATATTGAAAGGGACTTTAGAAATCATTAATTCCTTAGTGCATGGACACATGAACAAGTTACTACTAGGTAAAAAGGGTGGAGACTTATAGTGTGTTAGATACTTCTGGCAACTGCCCACATGCATGTTCTAACTACCGTGAATGAAAGTTAACTTGTGACATTTGCCCCTCAGTGTGTATCTGGGCATCCGCTGTTGACATCCTGAATTCCAGTCCTCATTTAACTTTTATAGTAACTTGTTTCTGTGTGCATGTGTTTTTCTTTGATCCCTGTTTAAGAGTTGTTAAATTTAAAGCAAAAAGTTCTGTACCTAAAAATAACTAGCCAGCATTTGATTAGAAATAAACATAACAAGCAAAGGAAAATTTCAGTGCATCTTTCCTAACTTTTTAGGCTGTCAGGAATTTCAGATTTGTTTAACAACATGGACATTGGAAATGGATGCTTTGTGAATAAACCATTTGCAAAGCTGTGTACCCATAAAGCTTATTAATTTATCATTGATGAGTTAGAGACAAGTAGACCCTGTTATTCCTAGTACCTTTGATCTTTTTCTCCTTACCGATAGAGAAACAAAGCTTCTACTTTTGATTCGTCAGATCCCTGAATCCAATTCCATATTGCATTCTGTTCTGACTGACGTTAATGAAAAGGCAGACCTTGATCCCAGGCATCCAAAATAAAGATTTGTCTTGATGCCTAATGAAAAACATGAAGAAAAGGAGGCACATTGGGCATATAGATGTGATATATATATTTTTACATAAGGATAATTCATTAATTCTTGGACTTCTGTGAATGTGGGTTGGTAGAGGTATATGGCCAACATCGACTGGAACAATTCTGATTCTGGAATTTTCCTTAAAATGGAATATATATGCTGTTACAAATTTGTGTAAAAGGAACAGAGATGGCATTTAGTATTTTACCTCCCATGTAGCTTTGTAATGATTTATAAGAAAGACCCAGGCAAATTTTTACCTGAATTGTACCTATTACATCAGAAATAGCAATGCAACTCTTTGTGTTTTGTAAACTGGTTTTATTCAGTGGGCAGCCTTCCTTTTGCTTTTTACAGTAACAGTTGTCTGTCAAAAACTCAGCAGTCTACAGGCTCATGATAAAATGATGCAGTGACATCTCATAATAGAGGTGCTAAAACAAAAGAAGGAGACATGAATTCTACTGCAGCTGGACCAGTCTGAGTTGGGAATCACTAGTATAGTGCACGACTACTGAGAGATTGATTGTTTGCTATTTTTAAAGATGTTCTAAATCATTATAGGGTTGCATGGACTTTGATACTGAACATGGTATTTTTTTTAAAAAAGGAAAAAAAAAGGAAAGGAAAATGAAACTGTGGGTCAATTGGAAGGTCAGTTAACCTTAAATGTCCTATTTTTTAGTACCAGTTTTAAAAAATTGCATTGTACAGCTAATAGTGTATTGTTAGTACATGAAACTTATAGGGTTATTCTTATCTTTTCTCTGCTAATGTACCTATATAAGAAGAGGTCTTCCTTCACTGTCTTATTTCACTTTCAAGTTTTCAAAAAGCTGTGTGTTAGTGTATAAGATCTCAATGTATGGACTGATCTATTTACCAGTGTATTTAAATGGAGCAGTTTTACTTATCCAGGTGGATTTTTGAGAGCTTTTGTTCCCATGCTGCTGATGTCCAGTGGTGTGGCTGCTCTGACTTCTAGGTTCTAGGTGATAATTTATTGTTACAGGAGAAAAATGGTCTTGACTGCTACCTTGTAAAAATTAAAAATAAGAAAATTCAGATTTCATGACAATAGTGTTCACATAATATTGTCCCCAGGGGGTTCAATAAAGCATGTCATAGGATGGAAACCCACTGTCCCTTCATTGCAAAGATGTTAAGATCCTTGGGGAAATTCCATGTACTGTATTACAATTCAGATGTGGTAAGCCCATGTGGGTAGAGAGAGTGCAAGACTCTTTATCGTGTCCAGGTTGCCTGCCTTCTGTTGCTGGGGCCAAAGCCCTTCTTCCTTATTGATTGCAAGCCTAAACGGAATTAACTCTGACAAAATGATTTTATTCAACTTCCCGTGGGGATCACCAACATAGTGAAGCATTATAAAATCTCTCTTTGAACATTCCCCCTAAAAAGCTCAGTGATCACGAAGGACAAAACTGGTTAAGAAAGCATGACTATCAACTTTGCAGTACTAATGAGAGTGTTCAAACTGGCTGTTGGAAAAAAGTACCTGGGTATCCTTAAAAGGTTGTACGGTATGTAATGAAACACCTGCTTCTGAGAGAGTAGTACTGGCCAAATTAAAAGGAATTAAAACGGGTATTATTTTTAACCATTTAGCCATCACTCCTGTAGCACTCCGGTGACTTAAGAAGCAAAGGTCACAAGTTCAGTGGTATTCATTGCCTCAACCGGATTCTTAATTACACAAATTTAAAGTTATAAAATCACAGTAAAGTCAGAAGTCCCACAGTTTTCATTCACTGTGTGTGTGGTAAAATACAAGCATCAGAAGTAAGTAAATCTTAGTCTTAAAATCTTAGAAGTATTTTTCTAAAATATATATCTGAGTTCATCAGTAAGCCAAAGGCTGCTGAAATGTGTTTGGCAGTAGTCCCTGCTGCCTCCAAACACAGCTGAACAAACAATCCACAGCTTGCATAGGAAGAAAGGCCAATCAGGTAGGAGGGCAGTAGGGGACAGTATGGGAGATTGTGTCCCCATGAGACGCACACAGACTGCCACCTCTGTATTTACATAGACTGTAGGAACTGTGTTTAGTAATTGATTGATCCCATGGCTAGGATGTTAAATACCTTTCTAGTTTCCTGTGTACATTAAAGAACTAAAATGAATTTAAATATACTTTCACAATGCACAAACATTTTAACTAAAGAAGAATTCAGTGTGTTAGAACCCAAGCCCTTTGGCTGTTGACCTTGGTTGTATAGAAAGAAAGATGAATTGGCGGGAGGGACTGGACATATAGGAAAGCTCCGTTGGAACA
>NW_017729031.1:90680309-90684427 GCF_001723915.1 Gavialis gangeticus
CGGGAGGGACTGGACATATAGGAAAGCTCCGTTGGAACAGGTTTATTGTAACAATGTTAACGATGTGTCAGCTAAGGTCAGATGGGTCTTTTTGATTTAGTGACTTTCAGCACATATTTGCCTGTCTGAGCTAAATGCAGTCTGTTGGGCCTCTTTTCTGAGTGATTGTTCACACAGATTCCATACTAGGTGTGCATGGTGTTGCATGTGCATGAGGTGAAATGGTTTTTGAATAGCAGTGTCTGAAGTCATACCCCCAGCTTGCCTTCCCTTGTGGCCACTGTATCATAGGCTATAAGGAGTAGGATAAACTTGACTACCATTTAATTTGGCCTCATGTTCTGAGTCTGCAAGGTGGAACACCAGTAGCACCCATGTTCTGTGACTGTTTGACACAGTTTACCTTAATTTTTCCATGGAGTAAATTAGTATTAGAAACTTTGATTTTTGACTTTAAGCAACTTTTTCTATCTCTAGATAGTTTTTCTTTCTATAGTTCCTCCTCCATACAAGGGACTACATCTTCTGCAGTGGGAGATTCCAGGTCGTTGCCCATCTTGCCCACAAAAAATAGTCTGCTGCCATTGTTTTTGCTTGTTTTGGGAGGTCATAAAGGAGTACATCTGTGTGCGTCATTCATTCAACAAAAGAACCCTAAGAACCGAGAAACAATATTTTAAACTGCTCTTGCTCGAAGTGTGTGCAGTCTCCTACTGGCAGATCAGACAAACCAGAACCAGATCACTCTTACCCTGGTTTAGTGCAACCAAGTGGTGGATCAGTATCTAGCTCCTGAGCTGCCTCTCTGTGGACACTTCTTCTACACCAGCAGTTATTTTAGAGAGGATAGGAAGGGACCCAGCTCCTTTGGCAGGTCAAGGTGCAGGTCACTTTATATAATCTCAGGTAAGAGATTTAGGATTCTTTCTTGGGCTTTGTTCTCCAAGTGTAATAGTTCTAAGTCTCATACTGGTAAGTAGTACCAGTATCCAAATGGACATTGAAAATTACTTTAGACTTCAGTGATGACATTGTATTCATTGGCACAGTTTTCGGCACTCAAACTTTTAGTCGCCAGTTGTCTCTTTCTCAGCATCAGTTGTGCCCTTTGCAGTTTCAAAGGGCATTGTAGCAGTGGTTGCACTGGAATTCTCATTCCAAAACTCTTCTTGTGTCACCTGATCTGTCTGGTTTTGGTACCAGCCTCCGTTTTGGAGCATGTGACAGAGACAATCTATAAACCCTAGTTTTTCAATTTCATTGGACACAGTACTAATACATCAGTTACTGTGGATCCAGACCCCACCATGTTTAGAAGAGGTTTGCCGTTTTTTCTTCTCCAGACCACAGTAGAAGTTCTTCCGTGCTTTACTACTTCTTCCTGATAGTTTGCCAGAGCCAAGGCTGGAACTTGCACCCAGACCCAATATTGAGCGACCTGATGTTCTGAATGCTGACTGGATGCTTTTGTTTAAAGTAACTGCTTATGTGAAGTGCAAACCATTCTCTTGCATAAAAAAGTCTTCCACCAGGCTAACATATGACTAACATAAAATGTTTTCTTTTTGTGTGTATTCAGCAGAAGCCTCTGCTTTTGACCGCTTCAGTACTGCCAATACCAGACTGGTTACTTGCTGTGAACCAATCTGCCTGAACCCACTGCCTGAGGTGCCATCACTGGATTTATGGGACCCCTTTTCTTTCCATAGCAGCTTGCTGTCTTTTGTCACCTGTGTGATGGCTGTTACCTCTACTAGAAGGTTGGGTGAAATTCAGGTCCTCTACCTACTGTATTCTTTAAGAACAAAGACATACTTGGGCTTCATCCCAAGGTCCTTCCTAAAGTAATTTCTGATTCCCACTTTAATTAATTAGCCCAGCTTCTACTTCATTTCCTCCAAATCCTCATTCCACCCCATGTAATACAAAATTGCATACCCAAAATTGGGTTAGGGCTTTTCATTTTTATTTGGACAGAACCTCTTCAAGTTTGTGGCATTAGCAGAAAGGGTTAACGGATGCCCTGTAGCCAGCCACCTAGTAGTTGCCCATGTTACCTGGAAGGATTATCTGGGTTGTTCTGTAATCCTCTCAACCGAGATACTAGCAGTCTCTTTTGCTGCTTTGAGTAATATATCAATATTAGAAACGTGCATAGTTCCTTGTACAGCACTAGTCACACATTTTATTTCTGTTGTTCTTTGATGCAAACTTTTAGATTTGGTGCCAGGTTTCAGTTACAACTGTCCTGCAGTCCCTCTTTGACTAGGAAACCATTTCTGATCTCCAGGCTTTGCTGTAACTAAATGTCACCTATGTAGAGTGTAATCTTTGTGGACTGTTGCTCAAAGAAGAGATCATAGTTGCTTCTTTTGGTTTATGTAGATTCCATGACCACTTCCTTTCTAATATGGAGTTCTGTTGATAAGGGATTCTTATTAGGGAAGGAACTGAGTCCTGTTTGAGGGCCTCCTGTCCTTTTCATGCTTGGCTACAGTCATTGTGATAGGCTGAAGAGGGCAGATGGACACTACTATTCAAAGAGAATCCCATTTTGAGCAGGTGGGACCCAGGTATCCAGCTTGCATTAAATGCAAGTTGGATTCCTGTCTCCTAAATTCTTTGAAAAAAGAATGGCTACCTTAGAGCAACAGTAGTTCTTTGAGATGTATTGTTTACCCTGATTCCACTTTAGATGTGCCTGACACTGTGAAGATGTTTTAAAAACCTCACCTATTATCCTTTTATTTATTTATTTTTTAAATCTTGACTCCTTCAGACTTGCTGTAACAAGATCACTTAGATTTCAAATATCCAATAGGGAGAATATCAGACAGAAATGACAGTTATGTGCCCATCTCCTCCTGAATATCTTTTGGAGCTGGGTACCTGCACTATTACTTGTACCTTTACAAAACATAAACAAGTGCAGCCTGCTGCATTAGCTTCATGTTGCCTATGCCAATCCATCTGAACCTTCTAACTTCCTGTATAGTTACTTATAAATGCCAGATCTTCTTCGTCATCACTCTCCTGCCAGTTTCAACAGGCATGATATTTAGGCAATTCATTCTTTCCACCAGCATATCTAATTATTGGGTCTCAAGTGCTAGGTTTTATCATGAAGGACCATCCCAGCAGCTTTAGTGGGGATGGGGTAAAGATCAGGCAGTGGAGGAACTGCTTTCTGGACAAGAATGAGATGTGAGCTTATAAGCTCTTTTATGCCAATTACTTTTCTGCCTGGATAAGAATTTTGTCATTCCTCTAGGAATCCTTCTTTTCCTCAGTTCTTACAGAATCTGTCCGTATCAGATGATATTGAGAGATGCTAGTAGGGCCAGGAACAAGCACCACAGTAAAATCACCTGGACTAATGCCTTCTGTTCAGTAGGAATGCCAAACACTCAGATACTCAGGAATGCTCAAATACTCAGAAATAACCAGCTATTTAAGAGGTTGCTGCAAACTCTTCAGACCCCTGCCCTCTCTGAAGTCAGTTAAGTATCACCTTCGTAAGGAATCCACTTATTGTTTGCATTTTCCTTGTGAGTTTGGTTGATAGGGCTGTGGCCTGGGGGAAGATTGGCTCATACTATACAGTTTTCTCCCACTATATGTTCAAGTGCTTCTCAGTTTGTGTTAAGTCTTTGAAAAATATCTTCACTGTTTGTCATTTTTCAGATTGCCAGCCAACTTTAAATAGATTTGTGAAAGGACAGAAGTTAGCACTAGCAGAAGAAAGATAATATTATGTGCACTTTATGGTGCACATATATTGTGCTGTAGCCAGCATCACTATCTGTGGTACTTCTTCCTCTTCACAAGTACCATCTTAAAAGAATATCATTGACCTTCCTTCAGAGCTTAGCAGTTACTTTTTCAGGATTATGATGATGATGATGATCATCATCATCATCACCATCATTATAGTAGTACCTAAATGCCAAACAAGAAACATGTCCCCTTGTGCCAGGCACAGTACAATGCAACACCATCCTTGTCGCAAAGTACTTGAAAGAGACCCAGGATGGGAGAAGTTTTGTAACACAGATTGAACTACACGACAGTAAGTTTCATGCTCCACTTTCTGTGGGAGGGAAGGGGGATAAGTATTG
>NW_017729031.1:90685112-90685984 GCF_001723915.1 Gavialis gangeticus
GTACTGCTTTGGCTTCATTCCAGCCTGCCAGAAGCAACATCTTTAAAAACATCATTGGGCATTATAAAGCCATCTTTTTAGTTGCTACTAAATGTTCAGCACTTTTCTTGACTTCAAGCCTTCCTTTTTATTTTAAAACAATTAAATTAGGAGAAGCCATTTCTGTCAGAAGCAGCCAGGAGAAAAGAGAAGGACCTAGTATCTAAAGAAATAGAGAAGTTTCGTGGATCTATTCAGACCTTGTGTCGGAGTGCACTTCCGCTTGGGAAAATCATGGACTACATTCAGGAGGATATGGATGCCATGAAGAATGAGCTGCAAATGTGGCAGTATGAGAACAAGCAGCATGCTGAAGCTCTACAAAAGGAGCAAAAGTAAGGCAAATTTGGGAAGGGAGTGCTTAGGAATAAAGTTGGTTTCAAGCTATCTGAGGCGACTGTTCCAGATTGCTGTTTCTGTATTTCCACAAGCAGAGCCAATTTAACTTAGTTGAAGAAGTAATATAGTTTGTAACAAATTTACTTAAGTTTTGGTTTTAACCCAAGTTTTAACCTTTTTAGGTCTTCCATTATGGGAAATGAGTTATGTGGCAGAGATAGAAACATCTGAAATGCATGAGATCCATTGTGCTAGACACTGTGCACATGCGTGTGCACATGCACACATACACTCTAAAGGCAGCCTCTGTTCCAGAGAGCTTGCAGTCACCATTTCAGCCAAGTGGAAGAGGTGGGCAAAGTAGACAAACAGAGTGTAATGTACTGGGAGGATAAAATAATCACAAAGGAAAATAAAGCTTAACCAAAAAGCAGTTTGAGCCACAAAATTATTATTAGCCAGTGAGCCATATAGT
The DNA here is from genome assembly GCF_001723915.1 of Gavialis gangeticus. NCBI lineage: Eukaryota > Metazoa > Chordata > Crocodylia > Gavialidae > Gavialis > Gavialis gangeticus. Next base: position 90,685,966 of record NW_017729031.1, read on the forward strand.
AAAACACTGGGCTAAATCT
>NW_017729031.1:90685995-90687515 GCF_001723915.1 Gavialis gangeticus
TGCTCCACTTTCTGTGGGAGGGAAGGGGGATAAGTATTGGGTAGTTAAGAAGGGATCAAGTAAATGAAAAGAAAAGGAAAGGGGTGAGAAGGATAGAGTAAGGGAGAAAAGGGTAGGGGGCAAGTGTGGAGCAAACAGGTAGTAATCCCAGAACAGAGCAAGTCTACTCAAAAACATAGTTTTCTGCATGTCCATAGGTTTCTGCTTCAGCTGTTCCTACATCTGTATCTGATCCAGTTTTTTCTTTTCTTTTTTTTTTTTTGGCTGTATTTTACCTACTTTCCACTAGTGCTTTGACTACTTCTGCAGCTGTTCCTGTCACTCTGCATCCTATTGATGTTCAATTGATCCTTTTGAATGGGCTTTTATTTCTTGGACAATCAGCTCCCGTATATTCAAGCAAACAAATAGGAATGTGTGGGTAACGGCTATACTCTGCAGTGGAGGCCAGTGTGTTGTGGGCAATAGGGTGCTTGGTTTGCACTTGCCCTATTATCACTGCCCTCAAACAGCATAAAAAATCAAAACCCTTTTGATCTTAGGAAGCAGAGCCAGGAATGAGGATGCTGCAGAGAAGGTAGCTTCACTGGAACAGAGCAATAAGGAAAACAGTTTTTGGTGCTTGGATTGGTTATGAGCAATTCTGTATTGCTTTAGGCAGCAAGGACGCTGTCTTTACATCTACAAATATTTTTAAATAACTAAGGTTGAATAAATGTAATGTTGGTGCTAGAGAATACGCTTGCTGCTTTACAGTACTGCTTTGGCTTCATTCCAGCCTGCCAGAAGCAACATCTTTAAAAACATCATTGGGCATTATAAAGCCATCTTTTTAGTTGCTACTAAATGTTCAGCACTTTTCTTGACTTCAAGCCTTCCTTTTTATTTTAAAACAATTAAATTAGGAGAAGCCATTTCTGTCAGAAGCAGCCAGGAGAAAAGAGAAGGACCTAGTATCTAAAGAAATAGAGAAGTTTCGTGGATCTATTCAGACCTTGTGTCGGAGTGCACTTCCGCTTGGGAAAATCATGGACTACATTCAGGAGGATATGGATGCCATGAAGAATGAGCTGCAAATGTGGCAGTATGAGAACAAGCAGCATGCTGAAGCTCTACAAAAGGAGCAAAAGTAAGGCAAATTTGGGAAGGGAGTGCTTAGGAATAAAGTTGGTTTCAAGCTATCTGAGGCGACTGTTCCAGATTGCTGTTTCTGTATTTCCACAAGCAGAGCCAATTTAACTTAGTTGAAGAAGTAATATAGTTTGTAACAAATTTACTTAAGTTTTGGTTTTAACCCAAGTTTTAACCTTTTTAGGTCTTCCATTATGGGAAATGAGTTATGTGGCAGAGATAGAAACATCTGAAATGCATGAGATCCATTGTGCTAGACACTGTGCACATGCGTGTGCACATGCACACATACACTCTAAAGGCAGCCTCTGTTCCAGAGAGCTTGCAGTCACCATTTCAGCCAAGTGGAAGAGGTGGGCAAAGTAGACAAACAGAGTGTAATGTACTGG
>NW_017729031.1:90692515-90704321 GCF_001723915.1 Gavialis gangeticus
TTTTTTTTTTTTTTTTTTTTTGTCCATGTTCATTTTCCCTTAAGACAGCTCACTCTAGACTTTCTCTCTTTTGTGGAGGTTGGGTACAATTTAGAAATTCTTTGAGATTTCCAAATACTTCATGTACTGTCTCAGAGGCATGGGTAATGCAAAACAGACTATTTTTTTCCAAAATGTGCCTTTGTCTTTTTCAGCATCACTGACAGTGCTGTGGAACCCTTAAAAGCAGAACTAGCAGAGCTGGAGCAGCTGATTAAGGACCAGCAAGACAAGATTTGTGCTGTAAAGGCTAACATTTTAAGGAAGGAAGAAAAAATACAGAAGATGGTTCTTAGCATTAACTTATCGTCAAGAAGGTGAAGAAGAGAAGAATGAAGCATTGCCCCGGTTTATATTTCTACCAAATAAAGACAGTAAAGGAAAAAAATAAAGATAGTAAGAACAGTGACCTGTACAATTTCATATTCTTACATTCTACTCACTTGTGAGGTTGGTTTTATCAGTAATAAGCTTACAACAACTTGGATATTACAGAACTGTCAACATACCTATTTTGAATATGTCTTTAGACAGAGGCTGCTGTTATTTGGTTACTTTCTACTTCCAACACATTTCCTCTCCATGGCCTCTTTTTATAAATATCTGCAGTTTATACATTCATGTTTCCCCCCTACTGCATCCATTTTGGGTGATTTTGAACAGGAATGGAATATCCTGTTGTGAGAAATGTTCTTAGCTATCTTTTTTTGCAGAAATGTCTGAAATCCCTACAAATCAGATGGGTCTGAAATACCTTCCACTATTTACAAGTCCTAAAAAGAAATCTGTAAAAGAATGCTTATTGATCTAGAGCTAAAGCTTTGTTTAGCTTACAGCTCCTTATGTTATCACAAGGGTGATGTCATATTTTCATAGCTATCCAGGAATATTATTAGGAACCATATAAGAAACCATACAAGCATCACCAAGCAAGGGATCAAAAGTATTTTATCTGCACAGGTGTTAATTCCATTTTTATTGCAAATGTTCATTTGAAAAGGATTAATTTAAGCACCCATTTCCTCCCAAATACATGGTCATATAAGTTTTTATACATTAATAATTCCACTGATCTTTAGTTAACTACAGATGTCTGCAGTGCTTTTCTACTGACCTCTCTAGTGCACTGTGTGTAAGGGCCCAGCCCTTCCAATTCATAAATTGGAAAAAAACCCTATTCAAATATTGCATAAATCATTGCAATAAAGTCAGCAGAAATATGGAAATTTCTAGTGCTGTACAAACTTTTAGGCATTTTTTCAAGATTTTTTTTTGTTTACAGTAATATCTTATGTTTCCATTATTTATTGTGTAAAACTACCAAACCATTTTGCCTTTTTTGTTGAGAGATCGGCATTTTGTGGCTTGACTTTTTTTTTGTATTCACTGCTGCAAAATGTGATTTACTATACACTTTCAAACTATGGACATCAGGCTACAGAAATTTTTAAAAAGCATTGAGGATTTAAACAGTTCATTGCATTGTTTTTGCTAACTATGGACTAGAATGATGCCTTCAGCTACGGTCTAAATTGTCCATAGAACAATGTTAGTGCGTGAGCACTTTCTAGCTTTAAGTTATTTCGATTCTTTACTCATTTTTCTCTTGATTGACAGATTCCTCACTATAATGAGACTTTTGATGTAATATCTTAACATAGTACAGTTGTTTGAAAAGAATATTCTCTTTCTAAGGAATACTACACTATTACTTTACATTTTTTTTAGTGACTGGTATAAACAGGATAATCGCATTAACTAGGATGCCATAATGTTTTTCTGAAAAAAAAGCTGTGAAAAATTACTTCGTATGATTTAGAGTTCAGGTCTTTCCTTAAGATGAGTCCAAAAATGGAGTTAGGCGAAAAGAAAGTAGGACCAAGTCATCTGTTTATGCTAAAACTCTGATGCATATGTTGATTGGTACTTGGAGGTCAGTGTCTTAGTTGTTTGGTTGCAACATGGTTTATCTTCAGACTTTCCCTGTCAGTCTTCAGGATTGCATATATGCTTTGCATCATTTGTAAATATGGCTAGGACTGTTTGTGCAGGACTCGCATTCATGCATTGTATGCGAGTAAAATTGTACAAAGTACAAAAACTTATTTTTCTTTTATGTAAAAATCATTAAAAATGATCACCTATTTTTCTATGAAGTGTTTGGATTGTAAAATTCACATTTTAAAGACTGATACATAGTAGTCAAGTGATCTTTCTGGGGAAAGAAAGTGATCTCCTTTTTTTTTTTTTTCAATCCCCTTTGGAAAGAAAAAATATATGGCAGCAAAAAATGTGAATTGTTGTTGGTCTGATAATACCTTCACTGTGCTGCATTACCAATAAGTCATAACAGAGAAATTAGTATTTATCAAAAATCTGCCAAAGCTTTAATAATGAAGTTTGTTTGACAACATTTTATGTTAGATGCAAATGTTTTATTAAACAGATTGTTGGATAGCGGCTGGGTCTGGTGGTCTACTGACAGTTGATTGTGGCTGTCATGTTGAGATTGAAGCTCCCTTTCTTTTGGAGTTGGGACAACTACAGAGGCTGATTACTTAGCCCCTGCAGAGCTTGACTGACTCATTTTCCTAGACCAAAGGGAACAACAATTTACTGCCTATGCATTCAGTTACATCTAAGCTTCAGTTGCTGTATGGGGAGGAGGCTGTGATATGTGGTTTTGGTGGAGGTGGAGAGGAAATAGGGGAATTCTAAAGGAATAAAAAGAGGATTATAATCTGTATTCTTTATAGCATATGGCCCAGTGCTCTGTGCTTTTGAAATATTGCCTTAATTTTTTATTTCAGCACTCAGGCTTGCGTAAAACCAAAGGTGATGCAGTAAAGCCTGCATCACTGATAATGTCCAGAAAGGAAGGAATGTGCATGACTTTACAACTGTGGTCCCATGTTCTGCTACACTTCAATATTTGGCTACTTACACAATGGTAGAGAAGCTGCTTCTTTTTTTTTGAGGGGTAAGGAGAATTGAGGGATAAGTTCTTTCATGATGCATGCATCACACACAGGTCATGAGTGCCTAGTAGGAACTCCCCAAATTCAGAGCAATTCGTGCTAGCTTGGGGGCATTGTGGCCCCCTTGCTGAGGGGCCTAGCATGCTCTTGTCATTCCATCATTGAACAGGTTCATTTCCAAACACAGTCTATGAAGGAATTTGGGCTACTACTGTTCTTTGCATTGATTGTCCAAGCTGTTAAGACATCTCTGTAGCATTGTTGAATGTAGCATACCATTTTTAGTGGAATCCAAGACTTTTCCCCAGTCAGCATGGTCAAAAAAGTTCCTTGTCTTGGATTCAAGTACAAGGTGCGGGACTGGCAGGTGGCTGCTGTGACTCCAGCTCTGGCCCCAACCCAGGCTTGGGGTTGGAGCTGCAGCTGCCACCACCTGCAGTATTTTCTGTATGGAGGGGGGTAGGGGCGCGTTGTGGGCCAGGGCTCAAAGTCAGCCTGTGCTCCATGCTCTGGGTCAGTGCTGAGCTGAAGCTGGAGCCACAACTGAGGGTAAGCAATGGTGGGAGAGCAGGGGCTGCAAGTCCATGGGGTGCAGGTGCCAGGAGTGTGCAGGCACAGGCAGAGGGTCAAGTGCCAGGGAGGAGAAGTGGCAGGGGGCAAAGTAAGGGGGATGCGGGCATGAGGGGGCAGGGGGAGTAAGTGGCAAGGGGCAGGCATCAAGCCACTTCCCATGCTGCCTGCCACTGGTTGCCATGCTGCAGGTGGTGAGGAGGATGAATTTAAGCTGACCCCTATATAATCTTTCATGCATAGAATCTAAGTATTAGAGGTTCATCTTAAATTTGAATTTATCTCGCCCCTGCATCTTGTTGGCTGCTCACCTTGACAGTAGGCGGGGCTGCATGGCCGCAGAGCATCTAAGGCACTGAGCAGGACAGGGCCGCGGAGCGGTGCAGACTGAGCAAAGCTGCAGTGTTGGGGGGTGGGGCAAGGGTGGAAGACCAGCAGGGGGGGTCCTTGCTGGGCCAGGAGGAGCAGGGTTAGCAGGGGTCATGTTGCCCTGGGGTATCAGGGTGTGGGGTGAGTAGGAAGCTCCTGGGGTGGGGGCAACATGGTGTAAAACTTGCTGTGGTCAGGTAAGACTTTGGTTGGTATTAAATCCCTAGATTTGAGCCCACCCCTTGTTACTGCTGTCCAGTGCATTGCTGTCCAGGGCTTGACAGAAGAGTTGCAGTTACATTATATAAAACATCCATCAGTAAAGAAAAAGTTTGGTTTTCAGTAATAAGTTTGCAGATTGTCAATTAAAAGAAACATATGGGGGGTTGACAACCCTGTACAGTCAGTTTAGATACTGATGCCTTCAGCCCATTTAATATTGGTAGATTTGACACATCTGCTGACCTCTAAGTGTAAATGTCACCATCTTCTCTTGGTAAAGAGCACTTCTTGCCTGCTTAAGATGAGGAGAAATGCCAAAGGCTAGAACTTGTGTCTTATGTCCAGAACTGAAATCCTCTCAGTCCTGCTGGCTTGATGCCTAACACTGGAGATGTTTAAAATCCTCAGATAAATCCATTTCTTACATTACAATTTTCTCAGGTACCTACAAATTTGCTTGTGATTTTTTTTTCTGCTTTAACAATACGGAGCAGTTCAGAGCCTACCTTTTGGTCCATGCTGTGAACTCCAACAGCTTTGGGGCATTGTAAGTATTACTTTAAGTTTTTTTGTTTTGTAGAGAGAATCTTTAAATGTTGAAATCACTATCTGGAAAGAGTGAGGACATGGCCTGGTGCGTTATGATATTTGATATCCACTAAGAAAATGAAGCCAGACTATCTCCAGGACCCGTTAATAGATATGACTAAATTGAAGTCCATGGAGCAATGCCAATTTTTGCACTAAAATACTAACCATAGAATTCCCTTGATTTCCAAGGGCTGTGGCTGAATGGACATGTGCATCTTATCTTGCAACAAGTGAAAGACTCACAAGCCATGCCAAGGAGTGTTATATTAGCAGCAATTGGCTTGCAATTAATTTTAAAAATTCTTTGCTTACCAATATTGCTTCCCAATAATGTCCATTTATTATATGTATGTGTGTATATGTATGTATATGCATGTATGTATATGCTGTTGTTTGCAGATGATTCCTTTCCTTTCAAATATCTCCTTAAAAATCAGACTTTGTGTTAGGAATTAATAATATGCTCAGTATCTTTTTCAGTCTGGGGTTGCAACTCTAAGCTAAGTACAGACAGTTAAAAAGCCCAAGGCTGAATTGAATCAGTCTTCGCAAGTTTGTCTAAGTTGCGTAGATTGAACCAATAAGCAAGTGAACAAATGTTCACTTTTGATTCCAGAAATGCAGCCACATCTCTGCAGTGGCCCAGGCCAGAAGCTGGTGGAGGGTGCTACAGCATGCCTCCCCACTTGTCTGGAGCAGACAGCTTGGGCCAATGCTAACTGCCTACCCTGAGAAGGGGAGTTTACAAGGGAGGTGCAAAGCATCCTGGGATGCTGGAGAACTTGTAAGTTAACTTGAATCTGGAGGGGATCCAGGACATGAGCTCAATAAACCGATTTAACTGAAATCAGTAAAGTCTCATACTACATCCACCCAGGTTTACCTTAAACCAGTTATGGCCATTTTGGAAGTGGTTTATTGTACACTGAACTTCTGTTGTGTTACAGATTTGAATTGGTTTCCAATCACTTATACTGGTTTTTGTGCAAGTTATGTCCCTAGCCTTAGTTTTTTCATTTCTTCCTCTTCAATGAAGGAACAAAAAATATTGATGGGGTCCCTAAACTTTTCTGAATTTCAGATTGGGTTCAGGACATCACACCTAACAATATAAACTCAGGAAAAGGAAAGGGAAATCCTATAAAAATGGAGATGATTATTATTATTGTTGCTATTGTTATTAGTATAATGCAGTACTTTGCATGTGTGTTGAGCAGCTTGTATTTTAATGTGTGGCTGGTTTGTTAGCAAGGAAAGCTTGCTAACTTGGTGGTTTGGGGTTTATAAACCTTGACTTGTCAGGCTCCTCTGGAGCTAATGGAGCCTGACAGTTCTGGGAAGCAGAACTTGTGTTTTCATGAAGTGCATAAAATTCTTCTGACTTGTGCAATGGAGGGTGGTATGCTGCCAACCCGGCCTTTTAGGAGTTCTGAATACTTTAAAAACTAAAAGGTGCAGCTGGTGGAGGGGTAGTGGGCCATCCCTCCACAATAATGCTTTGTACTTACATGTACCTTCTGTCTGAGGAGCTCAGTACACCTGTCAAATATTCAGTTCTCAGAGCACACCTAACACACCATCAGGATTGGGCTTCTCATAAGCTGAAGAGGCAGCTGCCTTATTTAAGGGTAGCTATTGGAAGGGAAAGATGGAGTGGTGTCCTTTTATATATAATAGCTCAAGGGTTAACAGACTGGCCCAGAATCAGAGATACCTTGGTAAGACACCCCTTCTTAAGGGGACTCAAATCTTCATCTCCTAGGAGACTGTTCAAACCACCAGGCTATCAACTGCTTTGTGGGTGAACACTCTCCATCCCTTCTGTTGAAGCTGTGCCACTTTGCAGAAAAGAGTTCATATTTCATTGGACAAGGGCAGAAGCTGAAGAGAATGCAACTCTGCGGGCTTGTGGTTAGAGCCACAGGAAGAGAGGAGTTCTGGGTTTTGACCCCTGCTCTACAGATAGTTCCTGTAGGGACTTTGAAAAGTGCCCGGCGCTGTGACGCTTGCAGCTGTATAAGTGACGAAACGCTCATCATGAGAAAATGGTGGTGGTGTGCTTTTGAATTAAAATGCAACAAAGGAGCTTTAGTTCAAAAGCACACCACTACCATTTTCTGGGCATTGACATGCATTTTTTTGCCTATACAGCTACACGTGGCACAGTGCAGTGTGTGTCAGCTCATGTGCGGAGCAGGCTCGATTAATCAAGTCTCCTTTGAAGCAGTGAATCTCTGGCATGTCGCAGGATGAAAAAGTGTGTGTATAAATGCCCTAGGGCTCCCTTCTCCAGGGTGAGAGTGCTAAGCACTCAAGTAACATAAAACATAGACAGTGGCCTTGCTTGCCATGTCATTTAAAAAGAATGACCCCTGTGTGCTCTGTAGCAGAATGCCAGTACTGTTCTAGGCTGTCCCAAGTAGGTAGAATCCCACGTTAAGGAGTTAGGTATCTGATGCCCCTCTGGGCTCAGCTCTTCCTGTTGGTTGTTTCTAAGCAGCTGCATGCTGAGTGGACTGACTTCAGGTGTCTCCCTGCTCGGTGTTGCTGGCCATTGTACATTGCATTCCAAGGCACCCGATGACTCCACCCACTGTACAGAGAGCTGAACCCAGCATTCATGCTTCCATGGTGGAGGCCTAAAAATTAGATGCTACAGTTCTTAACTTTAGGCACTTGTTTGGATTCTTTTTTAGACCAGACCCTAAGTGACTTGCTTGATGTCTTCCAGTTGGTGCAGAAGAAGAAACTGGGCTTCTTGGCAGAGATTTTCAAAAGGAACTCTAAACCCACTTACAATCCCAGTCCTTGCCTCCTGAATTTTGCTGTTTAACCATAAGACCATGCTACCTTTTCCCATCCACGGGATTCAGTCTGGCAGTGTGTTTATCACCCTGCCTGCTTTCAGAGTGAGAAGAGAGTGGCACATCTTCCTAAGACCCGCTCACAGTATTCTCTGCCTTCAAAAGTTTCCTAATAGTAGAGATGGAACTCCCCTGTTTATCAGATCACTTTGGGTCAGAATTGGCACTAATTTGGTCTTACTCTGTTGTTAATATGGAACAAAGACCTTGGAGGTAGTTAGGGACTGCACAATTAGCCCTTTAGCTGAGTGCTTCTGCTAAAATGATCAGTTGTGAAATTTGCCAGTGGCAACCTTTACAAACATCCTCTTTAAGGCCTTGAGTTGAATGGTGTGGTTTGCACCTCTCAGCCTTGGGTTTGTGCTGTTTGCTGACTCAGGATATCGACTCTGCCTCTGCTCACATTTAATTATCCTCACCACCATGTGAACTAAATGCATAATTATTGTTTTAAAATGAAATCTTAAATTCTGGATCATAAATGTGCAATCCAGGGCAAGCTGCCTATTGCAAATCTGTGGAACATATGGGACCTGGGTATCCTGTGGATATACTATACATTTTCTATCAAGTGCTTGACCTTGATGCAGTTATTGATGCCTCTGTCTTAATGATATTGGTTTACTGAGTTCCTGGGAACCATATGGAGACTTCATCATATGTACCAAGTATGGCTCCTGCTTGCTCAGCTTGGAAGACTTAGTGGTGAGGAATATACAATTTCTAGCCTTTGTGATCAGTAGTGGCTTTCAGTTGAATCTAGGTGCAGTTTGGGGTATTGTTTTTGTCTTCAAATATTGTAATTGTAAATGGTAGCAGTATTTTAATTGCTGTAGATAGAAGTTAAAAAAGTAAAAGCTGGTTGTTTAAAAGGGGCCAGCTGAATTTAGGTGCCCAAATCCCATTTGGGAACATTTTCAAAAATGTCTATGGGATTTAAAATCTAATTCACCTTGAAAGTAAATCTGTTTTGGGCTTCTAAGTCACTTAGAATCTTAAAAAAACAATGTGTGATGACTTGAGTTGTTTCCATTCTCCATCCTCCTCCCCAGCCCATCCTCAGGCCTGATCCGGTGTCCACTGAACTCAGTGGGAGTCTTTCTGTTTAGTATTACATGCTTTGGATCTGATGCTTAACAATTGTCGACCTAATTAAAGAAGGGAGAAAAGACTGGAAAGTTTGTTCTCCATTTTCTGTGGCTGCTGGAGACCAACCCATCATACACCATCCAAAAACAGCTGGAGATGTGGCTGACATATTCCTATTTCAGAAATGACTTCTGACATATTTTGCAAGAAAATATTAAGAAATAATATTTCCTTTTCCAGTGAGAAATTTAATTAAAATAATTAAAGTATAGTTTATAGTTTAATTTAATGTGATGAAAAAACAGCACGACAGCAGCTCGGTTTGGAATTGGACCTGACAACCGCGGAAGAAAAATGCTTACCAAAAAAATTACATTTCAGATTTATGACTTGCTAAGCAAGAGTTGCATGGGTTAGAATTATTTTATGCTGGGCTGAGTTCCACTGACTTGACTTTGTTGTGTGACCAGGTTCTGGGCTTAACACTGATTTTGTTGGCTGCTCTAGCAGGTCATTTGTATGCTCAGGTGCTACTTTTGTCCGTTTATCCCTTCATTTATGTATAAATATTACATTTGTGTATCGAGGCGAGTGTGTGCGTATAGAAATATAGGTAGCGTACGTTTCTATTCACAAGGTGGAGATTTCCTTTCCCAGGCTGTTTTCCATTCTTATTTAGATTGCAGTAGCATTTAGGGACACTAATAAAAAATAGTATTAGGTGCATATATGGATATTGAACCAGTGACCTTTAGAAAAGAAGCCATTAGCTGAAAAGTGAATCTTCTGTAGTCAGGATCTGGCCTTCCTGGATAAGGCATGGAGGAGGGACCAGTAGTTCTGCTCTCTATTTTATACTTCATAGAGAGCTCTTGCCTCATTTACTTACAGGTTAGGTTTTGATCAATAGATGCATAAAATAACTACTGGACAGGGTGCTAGAAGCAGTAAGCAACAAATTTAACTAGCACAGACAGTATCTCTGCTGCAGCACTTACAAATAATTTTCCTCAGTCCCTGAAAGTGGCATAAATGCCTAGCAGGGCAGGAGCTTTGCTTTTAGCAGTACAGTATTATTCTTCTGTGCTCCTGATTCAACCCACACTGAGATAAATGGAAAGACTCCCTATGACTCCATTGGAGTTCATTGCTAAATCCTGGTTTATAAATGTATTTTAGGCACCAAGTAAGTGGGGTGGTTTTCAAAAGTGCCCAGCAGCTCCTGCTAAAAAGAAAAAACCTGAATGTGACATTTTCTTCAGCAATTGTAAAACTAGTTCTAACGTAGGGCACTACAGGAAACTGCATTGTCTTCAACCTGCTCTTAACACTTGTTAATATAACAACTATAATCAAATCTCATGCTTCAGGGCTCCAGTTGGAAGCTGAGGTCAGGAAGGATTTTTCTCCCAGATATATATGTGGCCACAGGTATTCCTTTTTTCTTTTTTCTGTGAAGTGTCAGAGATTTCTTTAACTTGTAGGTGGGAACCCAGGTAGAACGGAGACCATGCACTGAGGTGGTATGGAGAATCCTCTTTTTGGTTGTTCAGGCTAGCTTGGCAAAGCATTGAGTTTCTTTTTTTGCTTTGTTGCATGAGATGTTGTCCACTTGCTGAAATCATCTGGCTGTATCTTACCTCAGAGCCTTTCAACTGGCTGCATGCAGCACCTGATGGGTTAATTTGTGGCCCCCAAGCACTGAGTCCAGATGCTGTTCTCTTCATCGCTCTCCTGCTGCTGCCACTGGGGTCTCTAGCAGAGGCGAAATGGAAGACCTGGAAAAAAGGTGCAGTGTTTAGTTTTGTGCCCTGGGTTGGGTGTCCGCAGCTGGTGCACAGGTTCTCCTTCTCTCCTGCCTGTCTCTGTTTCTGAGGGTAGTGGTGGCAGGGTGGCTCAGCTTATAGCAGCCCATCACTATGGGATTAAAGGGGACCCTGCACAGCACAGGGTGAAGGGGATCCCATGTGACATGGAAGGGGAGGCATCTGTGACAGTGTAGGGGGGGCACAGCATGTGGCCTATGAGGCAGGTGGCCTGCATGGCATGTGGCTGGGTTGGGGGCTATGGCCCCTAGCCAGTTGGAAGTTGGACCATCCGGTCTTGCCTAATTGTCTCCCTGACAGTCCAGGGCTTTTGACACTGGTGGCACCTCATTCATGGAGTTGTTTCCATTCTCCATAGAGGTGGCACCTCATTCTTCTCTGCCTGTGGCATGCAGTAGTTTAGTCCCTTGAGGACTGAGATGCTTTAATAGCCAGTGACCAAACTGCAGGGGTATCTAGTGGAATTTAGCAGTCCATGAGTGGTCTCGAGGTCAGACTAGACGAGCTAGTAGTTATTTCTGGCCTTAAACTTGTTGTAACTTGTAACAGAAGAGAAAGATGAAGCCGACTGAGGGCCACCAGTGACAAATAGGCAGCTGACTGGGGTATAGGGGAAGGTGCGGTAGCTCCAAAACTGCAGAAGAGCTGCCGGCCACTATATCTGGAGCAAGCTGGTGAAAACAGAGATTACTAGAGCCAGGCATCAGACAGTGGGTTAAATAGTGGCTGCAGCAGAGCTGATCAAGCTGCTGATGACTGGGTAAGTAAGTAACCTGTCTTACTGATAGTAGGGCCAAGCAGCAGAACTAACTGGCTACAAGACACTGTAGAGCAGGGGTGGGCGAAATATGGCCTGCAGGCCATATCCAGCCCTCTAATTGATTCTCTCTGCCTCACAGCACCAGCAGAGGCCAGAGCACCAGCAGAGACCAGAGTTGGAGATGCTGCTCACCCACAGGCTGGATCGATTCAATTGGTGGGCCTGCAGGTGGCAGCTCTGGCCTCTGTTGGCATGGCAGGAGATGCTGGGTGGAAGCTGGCACTGCAAAGCAGCTTGGGAGATGGAGTCTGATCCCATGGTGCTGGGCGGTGGCTGGGCAGGGCTGCTTTTGCATAGTGTCTCCTGCAGCGCCAGCAGAAGCCCAGAGCCCTGCCCACCCAGCACTGTGCAGCATGGAGGGTGGGTACAGGAGAGAGCTGAGCCCCTTGCCCTGATACCCCCCAGCCAGGATCTGCACAGTGGGTGTGGCTTGGGGGG
>NW_017729031.1:90704377-90718774 GCF_001723915.1 Gavialis gangeticus
GTCATTTCCCACCCCCACCATAAGCCAGCTCTGCAGGGTTGCAAATGCCATAGCCCCGCCACAGTTCAGTGCAGCTCTCAACCCTGTTCCTGCCTGCCTGTCAGCCAAGCTGGGCAGCATGGCGGGTGTGGGGGTGGAATGGGTAGGAGCAGAAATGAGACACTACAGCCCTGGGCAGGTTTATGCTCCCACTGCCACTGCTGTTTGGGCACCAGCCTTGGCCCAGCTCCAGAGAGCTTGTGAGAGAGTGTGTGTGCATACACGCACGTAGCCCTTGACAGCTCACCAGAATTGTTTAAGTGGCTCTCCAGCCCAAATAATTGCCCACCCCTGCTGTAGAGGGCAGGTTGCAAAGAAGTTGGTTTGACTGCAAGGCAGTGCAGTGTGCTTGATTAGGAGAAGATGGCCACAGAGCTGTGAGCCTGCTTATGGGGGGACAGGTGGCAGAGGAGGCAAGCTTGTAGATTAGGTAGTTCAATTAATCCCTGAACCTGACTCTGAGAAGTGGGGTTTGGGTGACTGTAAGTGGGGGTCAGGGTGGGGTTAGTAGTATATAGGCTTGGCTCCAGAGCTAAAGAGTCACTTTGGCTCTGAGTGTTTTGGGGAGAAGAGCTTCTTGGAGGGGAGGATTAACAGAGAGGTAAGATACCCTGGAGCTGGTAGTATCCAGCTGATAGAGGCAGTAAAGGAGGCGCTCTGTAGTGAGTGTACTCAAATGAGTTAGTTATTCTTGGTCAAGTGTTTGTTAACTGCTGTACCCCTGAGGTCTGGGCATATCTGAAAGGGAGGTAGGAGGCCATGATGGGTATCAGCAAGGCGCGCTGCATTTGGAGCTGTGGGCTCAGGAGCCTCATGGATTGAGAGATGTAGTGATGCACTGTAGTGAGAGGTATCCTTAGATGAGACCGTCCATGAGGTACAAGCGGAACAGGATTTCACAGATCAGAGAGCTCTTTCTATTGAAGGGAGAATGGTTTTTCTGTGACATTTCAGGATACTTGTTGCTTTGCAGCCCCAAGAATATCACTTCTGTTTTTAATTCTCTTTTAGGCACTGGGTAGGGTGGGGAAACTACAGATACAATGGAAGTGACATAGATTTTGGTTTTGTAGTGGAAAGTATTGTAAAGTGGGTTATGATTGATATTCGTATTAGTTGCACAAAAAAATTCTGCCAAAGTGCTTTAATCTGTGACCCCGTGGCTACACAACAAAATGGAAATTTTTACAAGAAGATTATGCTTCTTTAAAAAAAAAAATCAAAGACTGTCAAAGAAAAATTTTCGAAGAAACGCTTTTCATGGGGAAAAAGACAATCTCCCACCCAGCTCTGATGACTGCTGAAACAGATTGTGGCCCATCCAGGGCTCCTGCATAGGGGAATAAAGGAGCATAAATCATGTCTTTGCTGCCTACAATTGGTACTCACATTGAAGGTGGCAGCAAAGGTGGGTGGCAAGGGACACTTGTTTCCACCCCATCTGCTCCAGGTACAGGATTGGCACAGATGACCCCTCTTCGGAGCAGGAAGCAAACTGCGACCGGCAAAGCTGCAACCTTGTACTTTGCCTTTCATAGGGGCCTATGGCAAGGTCTTTACTGAAGCTTAAAAAGTCACACTGACGTGAGCAGTAGCTATGGGGGAAGTTAAAGGGCTGGAGAAAAATAAGATTTGTATACTCATGTATACTATGGGGACCATTCTGTGCCCTCCCCCTGCCATGAAAAGTCCTGCAGTCAACAGTTGAAATGAGAGACTTGTTTGAATCTCCAGGGGCCAATAAACCTGCTTTTACTGAAGGGTCTGTTGAAGGTTAATAACCTTAATAATGTAGAAAAGGAAATTCACACAAAAAACATACTTAAAAAGGGAAGGAACCCCCCACCTCCCCACTAGACAAGGAAATTCATTTTACTGTGAAAAATACCAGATAAGTTCTTCATCTCCAGAACAAAGTTGGGCTGCCTGCAACTGCCTTCTTTATGTGCCCCATTTCACTCACTGTGTGGGAGGTTTTGTCCTACTGCAGTCAAGTGAGTTGCATGCTGCTTTCTGTCACATGTACTGTTTGGTTAGTTGCATGGCTTAGTACAGTATGTACATTCCTTACTACAAGAATGAATCTTGACTCCAAGCTGCTTGGACAGAAATGTGAAATGTCTCCTATAAAATTAATTGGAAAGGTATACTTAAATAGGACCTTTCTCATCTTAAATTGTAGACTTGAAATATGTGGAAAGTGGCCCAGGTAAGTAGTATGAATGAAATGAGAAGCCTGATGTGGATACTAACTGATGGATGTGGCAGCTGTGCTTGAGAGAGAGGAGGTTTGGATGCACAGAAAAGTGGAAGGCCACCTGTGAGAAGGAGGCTGTTTGGATGAAGTGTGTCTGCTTAAGCAGAAGGAGTGTCAACTACCTAAGTTCCAAACTGGCATGACTTTAAGCTGGGGAGGGAGAAGAGGAAGGAAGAGTTCTCATCCAACTCAAATAATCTGAGATGCTCTTTCAGTATGGAGTATAAAGCTAGAAAATGGAACTGTCCTGAAGTAGCTGGGTTTCACAGTTGGTAGGGTCAGAAGGGACCTGAGCAGATCATCAAGTCCGACCCCCTGGGTTATAAGAGTATTTGCATCTGGATGAATCTCTGAGGTTCATAGGTACCTATAGAGAGCATGGGGACTAAGCAAGGAGAACCAGAAACAAAATTAACCGGCAGAGATGGTAACCACTGGATATAACAAAAAGGTGATAGGATGGTTCTCATAATGTCACGAGAAAAAGGGTACAATTTTACCCCGTTGACATTTCAGTGATGAATAGTTTCTAGACAGGAGGCAAAGAGAAGAGGAGAGGTCCAGTTGGTATTATTCTGTGTTGACAGGTCTTATCGCTAGTGTAGCGTTGCAGTTCTCAGTGTAAGGATACAAGGAAAATAAATGAACAGGAGGTTGAAGTGGCATTTGCTGCAGATCATTACATACAGGGGGCATTAAGAATAAAGAAGCAGCTTGAAGTCCCCTGTGGATGTCAAGACCTGAGGTTTACAGGATCTCAGTTGCCAAGACGTGTTGGTTAACAAACAAAGCAAAATAGGCACAACAATAAAATAGCTGTTTCATCTACTTAAATGCACGCTTAAAGATAGGTCTATAACCACCGCCACAATGCTCCGCAGGAGTATGCCCCAGCCATCTGCTCCTGCTCACATGCTGCAAACCTAGAAACGAATTAGAGAAGCTGCTGTAGAGATGCTCTTCACACGTCAGAAGGACATTGGAGAAAGGCACTTTGAGAGAGGTGGGAGTGGGCACCCCAATGAGCCCTCACTGCCACACTTCTGAGTTGGACATGTAGGAGCAGGGGCAAGAAGAGAAGGGAAATGACTGTTGGGAAAAATTCCTGATGATAACTTTTATCAATTTCATGGGAGTGGTGGTTAGAGTGCATGGGTCATGCTAACGCAGGGAGTACAAAACAAGGGACCAGACCTTAAAGTGATATAAATCTGTAGAGTCTAATGAGAGACAGTGGGTCAGATCTTCAACTGGTGTAAAACGGGGATGCTCCATGGAAGACAATTTATACCAGGTAAGTATCTGGCTATAGCTTCTTTGAGTAGGTTAAACTTTTTATGTTATGCCTCTTCGCAAGAGTTGTTTATTCCAAAGGATCGCTCTTTAAATTCAGTGATTCACTTAAGAGTGCTCTTCCCTGTACAGGGCTGTACAATAGCTTTTTAGGAGGACTTATGGGGCCTGGTAAACCAGGGAACTTCAGTTAATGCTGGGAGTGTTTTTCTCCAGTTCTAATGGTTACTGAATCTCAGCTTTTTCATTACTATTCCACAGAAGTGTCAACAAAGGTCGGTTTTTTATGTTTTATTCTGTTAGACTGAGGGCTATAAACTCAGACCGTGTTAATGGGATACTGCCTTTAGGAGCCAAAAGGTAGGGGGAAAGCACCATTGCCTCCTATAGCCAAATACTGTTCTATTGTACTGGGTTTTATATCGGCTGCTATAAGTGATCAGAAGCTGTGCCGGAATGTGTATTAGATGTGTTATTAAATGAAAATGTCACTTTCTCAAGTATCATGTACTGTGTTTGTATGGAGCTTGCGGGCTCTTGGTATGTGACTTTGGAGAGCAACTTAAGTGCTAGACCACCCTAAGGGATCCAGCTGGTTCTAATGTACTATAGCTTAGGTGAGATGGCTCAGGCAATGGTAGAGCAACCGACAATAAAAAGCATGAGAGAGCTTCCACTGTTGGCTCAGCCTTCTTGTCTGCTGCTTTCTGGTTTGGCTGCATTGATTACCGGGCTTAGTGGAAAAGCCATCACTTGATATGGGAGAGGCAATGTCTACCCTTGCAAAAAGTGCTCTTGGAGTGCTGCCCACATGAGGGGAAGGAAGAGTTATTGCTGGGGAGTAGGGGTTAAGTATTGTCTCAGTTTGTGCAAACAGCATTGTTTTATGCTTCTGCAGGCCAGGCAGGTCCCAGTCACCTGCTAGTGCTTTTGTGAAAGGCTGAGAGAAGTGTCATTCAACCTGCCAGTGATAGTCAAAGGGATACTTGCACAAGTATGGCTTCTCAGAGCAGAAGGTAACTCTTATTTAAAAAGTAGCTGATTAATTAAATGCAAATACCAGGCCTCAGAAACAGCTGACACTCTCATTGTATTGGCACCAAACTATTTTCCTTATACAAACCCAGTAATCATAGACAGTGTCTGGTAAAGTTGCTGTATCTGTCTGCACTGTGTGGACAAGAAAGGTACAGAGGTTGTCTAGTAATGCTTTGCACAATTCCTTGAAACATGCTTTACCTCTTTCTGCCAAGGCAGAGACAGATCTTGCAGAATGCTCTCTGAGACTCAAAAGCAGGGGTTTCTCAGCATTTGGATGGCCTTTGAAATGAACAGATCTGATCCAGGTGAACCCAACTGAGCTCTTGGCACTTGCACTGGAAATATATACAGCTGGACTGCTTGGAAGAAATTACTTTAAGAAATTCTAAAGTGACCTTAGTAGCCCATCTCTTAATGGAAGAGGCAGAAAAAGCTCTGAAATGGATAATCCATTTAAATCACTGAAACTTCTGATAGAAGTAAGTACAACTGAAAGGACAGTGTAGACTTAAAACAGCCACAGAAATTGAGTAACCATTTTATTAAAAATATTACTCAATCCATTCTTCCAGGAAAAAAGGTTGAGTTTCCATTCCTCAGAGGTGCTTTAGCAGAAGGTCAGAAGTTATTCAAAGGCTTCTGAATTATGGAAGGGTAAGATTCAGGTGCTGCACTATCTTTAATCATAAGAAATAGTTTGAGCCCTCACAGTTGTTAAACTCTGCTAAAAGGAGGATGGTGTGAATAGTTGAGTGTAGAAGACAGCAATGGAAAGTGTTATGCAGATTTATCCACAGCATTTTGCAGTGGCATGATATAATAGTGCAGCCCCTTGTATCCCTCCAAAATAGAGCCCTCCTTCTCAGTATTTTGCACAGTGGTCAGAATATAGAAAGCATTAAGGAAATATAAGACAGTAGGCCAAATTCTGAACTGATTCCAGCAACCCTATTTATTTAAAAGGGTAGAATGACATTTAAATCGGGGCAGAATGTGGTCTACAGTGCTTGCCCCAAAGAATTTCAAATCTTAATCAAGGCCTGCATGATACAAATATGTATGTATTGTAAAGCATCAGATCGATCCCTCAGAATAATGGCATTCCATGAATTACAGCTGCGCTGGCAATGTTAGCTCTGCCATGTTGCACGCCAAATACGTTTTGCCGGAAGCTGGGAAGCTGTCTTTGGTGTTCGGTAAATCTTCATTTGGTTCTCTGCTTTGTCACAGCTTTTGTATGGGATCTTCTGGGAGTTGCTTAATGACTCTGTTCTTCAGGGTAGAGATTTCTTGTCTGGTGTGTTTGAGGACGTCCCTGTAGGGCACTCCCAGAACAGCTTTGCTGCCATATTTCCAGGTTTGGCGTGTGCCTGAACACGACAGTATGGGGTGTGGGGTTTGTTGACAGCAGACCCCTTCAACCATGTTAGGGACACAGTGTAGATCTACCCTTAATTCCACGTCTTCACTGTGGGGAATGTAACCTGAACTTCCTCTCATTCTCTGGCTCTCTTTTCTACTGCTGGTTCTTTGAGACAACGCCTGCCTTGTGCCACCTTCCCTTGGCACCCAAGTGCCTTGGGGCTCTCATCTTTCTCTGGGTCTCTAAGTGCTGACATAAATAAATAACATTATTTTTACTGATTTAAATATATTAATAACACAGATTAACAAGTTGCCTTTAACACTGGAAAAAACAGAAAAGGAAGCTGAGATAACATTAACAAAGCAAATTTAACTTTTACAATTGCCTGCTTATTTTGCATACATGATCTTACAGCCTGAGAGATGCCCTGGTATTATGTTTTGGCATTTCATTTCCTAAGGCATTCTGTAGAGCAGGGAAAGAAAGTCTGGAGGTAATTGACTCTGGCATTTTACAAGCTGTGCTGGCTCCTCCAGCAGACCTCGCCAGTCCTTTGAAACAGCAGCTGTGCAGATAGAGCCTGAACCAACATGTACTGAAGTCAGTGGAAAGTCTTCCATTGATTTTAATATAGTTTGGACAAGAAAGGTGAAGAAACTAAAGTGAAGAAACTTCTCATTGGCTTTGGTGAACATGGGATCTGACCAACATGACTCAGTTGTGAGCTTGACTCTGTGTTCACACACAACTATGGAGCTTAAAGAGCTGTTTTCAGTAGTGAAAGCTCCAGAAACGCTGTGAGGTTGGTCTCCAAAATTATGAGATTTTTTTTTTTTTTAAAGGAAAGAGATTAGTGTGGTGTTGGTTTGTTTTGGGTTTTGAGCCCCACCCCCATCCCTGTCCCTGCCCTTCAGTGTATGCAAGGGGTACAGAATTGTCGGCTGTCTGAAGTGTATAGGTCAGAAGTCTCTCTGTCCTCTCTGTATCTGCCTTGTGTGTGTCTTACTTGGTGTGAAGTATGCAAATAAATATGACAGGATGGGTTAAATGAATAGGTCAGATGGACCATTGTGATAGTGTAGTTACAGCATGCCAATTTATGTAGCCAAGTTCTAGTCACAAGGGAGCCATGTGGCCTACATAGCATCCAATTGCCTTTGACTCCTCAGCCCAAGTGACAAGGTAGCCTGAGTCAATTGTATAAAGAGGTGAATTAGGGCCCCTGCCACAGGTGCCCTTGCTAAAAGATCCCATTTGGGATTGAACAACAAAGAAATGTATACACTGCAGGTTGGTGTTACAGAGCTCCCAGCATCTTCCATACCTCCTGTTGCATGTGCAGTGCAGGAGGAGAGAGGAGGGAATCATGCACATTGTGTGCCATCTGGTGGCCTGTGGCTTACCAGGTGTGGCCAGTAAGCCCACAGGGAATGATGAACATAAAATTTGCAAGCTTTCACATCCTTGTTTGGATTTAATCAGGTTTCTTAAAGGAAGCACAGGCTCTAAGTTCTCACTGAAGGCCCATACCTTTGCTAGGATTCAGTGTTTTGGGTAGCTAGCCTTAAAAACAAAGTACGGTTAGAAATTTGTTGAATAGGAAAAGTTTCTTGCCCATGCCAAACTCAGGAATTGCAGAATCGTTTTGCGTTAAACTCGTGTGTGTCTCTTAAACTTCTTTAGCCAAGATACCAAGCATGGAAATTTTTCACCCAAAAAGGTGAATGCCTTGCAAAATTACGAGCATGTAAAAACAGGTGGTTAAACTGAAACTGTTTTACAGATTTGAAAACAACGAGTGCTACCAAGAACCTGTAATAAATCCTGGAGTAAGCTTTTTCCAAAAAAAGGCTGTGCTATAAGCAAATGCCATCAACCAGTGACCTGAATCAATACCAAACCCACAGGCAGCCCCAGAGTCAGCAAGCAAGCCAAGCAAAATGGGAGAAGGCATTCCAAAAGGTCAACCAGAGAAGCAGATACTGCCCCACACTTCAGTGTTTAAAGTAAGTTTTAAAAAATGTGACTGGTACCTGGCTGAGAAAAAACAACTTCTAGCACCTGATCCAAAGTCTACTCATGTCAGTGGCAGTTGTTCTCCTGACTTCAGTGGGTGTTGGCCAGGTCTGTATTTTGACAGCACACTGCTAGGCAAAGGAAGAGTCAGGAAGAAGTGAGAGCAAGAACTATGCAGACTTACTGTCTTTCAAGTTGTGTGGTCTTTCAAGCCAGAAGTAGGTGAAGGTGGGGCTCAATGTTTGTAACTGCATTGTTGCTGTTATTACAGTAGTGCCTAAGAACCCAAACTGACATCAGGTTTCTGTTGCACAGGACTCTGTATAGTAGGAAGCAGATCCTACCCCACAGAGCTTAGAAACGATATCAGTAATTCCCAGACTGTAGTCTTTGGAGCACTGGTGATCTGCACATTACTTTAAGACTCCAGTTTAGGTTGATGATGAGTGTGTATTCTGTCTGCAATGTCGAGGGTTGACTCGTCTTTTGCTCCAAAGAATTTGGTAATCATCACTGGTCTAAATACCAGATTTGCTAAATGTTTTGCCAAAAATTAGCCATCCTAAAATGTGTTAAATACCTTAAGAGAAGAAACTGATTTTCATACTGGAATGGTGTCAGTGAGCTGTGCTCAGCACGGGTTCAGAGTCTCATCATCAGCTCCTTCCCTCTCCCCATGACAGCTACAGGTTTAACACTCTCACAGCTCCCTCCCTCCCTCTACCCCTGACATCTATAGGTTTAACCTTCTCCCAGCCACTGCTGAATTTGGCAGTAGCTGTCGGCCAAGCAGTAGGGAGAGGGGGAGTGACACTGGCAATGAGACTTTGCCTCTGCTCCATGTGGCCAGAGGGTTCAGATCTGCCTTTGCAGGTGCCATGGCAGGTAGGACTCGGGGGGGCGGGGGTGTTTTTCTTTATTCTGCTTTCCCAAAATGAGGTGTGTGTACATGGGCAGATTGAGGATTGTAAAGGAAGGTATGGAAGAAGCCACTGGTGTTGCAGGGGAGGCTGCATCCCTTGCTCCCAGGTGCCCATCCCCCTGCCTCCCACACATACGCTGGGAGGCATACCCCACAGTGGAAGCAGCAGCAGAGGACTTAAAGCCCCCCAATCAGATAAGAATCTCCCCTCTCCCTTCGCCTCTGTGCTTGGTGACGTCCTATCCCCTTCATTTGCTCGCCTCCCCTGCCTGCCACAGCTGCTGTCCCCAGCTGCCTCAGATGTGGAGGAGAGGGAGACTCCAGAGCTGCTTTTGGCCTGCTCTAGCCAGGGTTTACAGGGAGCCAGAAGTAGCCAGGGACAGCAGTAACAGTAGCAGTGAGAAGTGGCTTCCATTCCCCTGAATCTGCTCTTTGGGCTGGCAGGAAACATCCGAGGAGGACCGGGGAAGTTGGGGAGGAATCCACCTATTGCTGCTGTTGTCCCCATGTAATCCTGGCTTGCCTTTGAGCCCTCTGGAGCAAGGCAGCAGCAGCTATGCCCCCCTGCCCCAACCCTAGATCATTAGTGATAGCAGTAGATGAGGGAGGGAGAGAATGGGAGGGGATGGGAGAGGAGAGGAAAGGAGCAGGGAGTCTTACTTCCATCAGGGCCTTAAGAACAAACTCCCCAACTGCTGCTCCTTTAGCATGAACTGAAAGGCTGGGGGTGTCTGCACCACTGAATCTTCTCTGTATCTGTCCCATGCATGTCTTATTTGGGGTGTGCGGTATGCAAATAAATATGACAGAATGGGTCAAACGGATGGACTATGTCAATGTTTAGTTGTTTCAGTGTTTGGTTTGCAATTTGAATGGGCATCTGAGTTTAGGGGAAACATCTTGTATGAATATTAAATTGAGACAAAAAAGCAATATGTATTAGCTCCTTATCATGGGTGGCAAAATGTGCCATAAACAACAACCCCTCTTCTGCGGCCATGTGCACTTCTTACTGTTCTAAATGGGGATCTGTGGACTAACTTGTATCTTTCCATTTACAGACTACTTGGTACTCAAGTTAGAGACCCATATAGTTCTAAGATGCAGCTCTGAACAATAAAAGAAGGCAGATGTAAGTGATATCAGTTCCCTATTCTAAGTAAACATCCATCAGTTATGATCTTTCTGTATATATCATCACCATAGTAATGTATGAAAATGCACATTTTCTATACATATATATATTTATCCTTGAAACCCAACTCATTCACAAATCAGGAATGATCTGCCAAGAAGATGAATGACCAAACCAGAAAACACACCGTGTAGAGATTTGATGTTCCTATTCCTGACTTATTTAGACTGGAAATGTCAAAGGAACTGTGAGCGGCTGGGCTTACCTGCTACTCTTCACTGTGTTGGGATCACAGGGACCTCTACGTTGTCTTCTCTCCCTCTCACCTGCCACATCTTTGATGTCAAATTATTCTTCAGGACTATGGATGATCTCTTGGGTGATGATTATACTGATAAGGTCAGTCTTCCACAGGGCTCCACCATCACTATACCCTGCCCCTTTCCGTTTGGGTGACGAGTTATATTTTCCTTCTGGTACTGAGTGCAAGTCTCTGGTTCTCAGGTTCTCTCTAGCCCAGATCGAGTGTGGGCTTTGCGAGAGGTTGGCTATGTTCTCTAAGTGGGCCTCTTCTCCTCGGGTGTTTAAACTCAGCTTGCAGTATTGTTCTCTTTGGGATCAACGGATCCCTGAGCAATGGATCTCTGCCTGCCAGTCCCAGGGATTCACATTCACAGTTTTTTGCCCAGAGTAGTTTAGGATGCACTGAGGCTCACTACCTCTGGTATCCCCTCCTGCCCTATCTCCTGAGGGCTTAATACTCCTTCACTTGGGGTATTCTTTTTCCTAGTGTCCCCGGTTTCCTAACCAATGGGTACACCCACACTTACTTGGTGCCAGAGGAAATCAACTCTTTGTCTGATGTATCACTCACACTTGTTAAGTACCACACATTCCATTAAAATATCTTAAACTAGTAAGAGTCCTGACCATGAATGATAATCTCCTTTTCCAGGGAGGTTGTCATCTTTCCACTGTTTCCATGAAGTGTGGGGATCCATTCTCATCCTAGGAATTTTGTGAGACCCTTAGTCATGCAGGATGGGCTGCTTACATTGCACAAGAAGCTGCTCCAAAATGGGTGTGAATCTAGGTCTTGGTTTAGCCCATGAATGTTTCTCTCATTCTAGCCCATGTGGAGGTAGTGCAACTTCTTTTCCAGTTCGGCAAATAACCACGCATAGTAGTAGTTTCCGTAAGCCCTACACAACTTTCCCAGAATACTATTAACCTACAGTGTCCCTGTGAGGTCAGTGAGAAATCCACTATAGGAGGGATGGAATATTATTGTTGTGCTCCAAGAGAATGACTCGAAAGTTTGCTTCCCAACATTTCCATTTCAGCACTGGACTTTGCACCTTTCAAGTCTCCAGAGAGTTCCAGCTTATTTATTCATGTTTTGGCTTCGCGCTTAGATTTTCCTTCAAATAAATCCAGTTGGAAAGATTTTAAGAACTGCTTGCCTTTCTCTTCTCCATTCCTTTTGTTCCGTATGGCATATTCCATCTTCTGTCACTCTTAAGAGCGCGTTAAGTAGGTGTATACCTTCTCACGTTAGCCACAACATCATCATACATGTCAGAGGATTGTACAGTCTTAGGAAACAACTTTGAGTTTAAAGTCCAGGTTTTCTTGTGACTCACGAGAAATAGGTAAGAACTTTCATACTAGGTTTCTCAGCTGGGCATCTGATTTGTACAAAGACTTACTGATGCACATGTTGGCAAATGAGGGAAGTAGTTTTCACAGACTGCTATAGTGAAGTGGGTACTAGACTGAGATTCACAAATCTTGTGTTCTGTTCTAGATGTACCACTGCCATATATTATCTGCAGGAAGGAACTTTGTATCTTTGGTTAAACTGTTAGTTCATCATGGCAGAGACTTTCTCTAAGAGCGTGTTTATACAGGACCTAGTAGAATGGCGCCCTGATCACTAGGCAGGACACTACTTTACTATTCCCTTCACAAGATAGAGCCTTGCTGTCTAGTATGATTAAACTTTAAATTTCCATTTCTTTCTTTCTTTCTTTCTGTATTTTTTTTTTGTTTTGTACTCTATACTTTTCTATAGATTTCATACTGTATTTTGTAGCATTCTACAGTGATTACCATCTTATGCCGCTCAGCATTTTATGACAGAAGCAGACTCATTCCCCTGGAAGAAATAACAATTACAGGGTAATCTGTGGTGACACTAATCCATTATCTAATGCTAACACTATAAATAACTTCACCAGATTGTAGTTAATATTGCAAGGAGCTGGCTGTTAGTTACTTATTCTTTGCTGCTTTTATACTTAATAAAGCTAATGTACTGTACCTGAATGGGGAAAACTGAATTTCTTCAGATTTAATTTTGTCTTCTAAAGAATAAAAAAATACAACCTTTTAATGTTTTCCTCTGTGATCTGGAAGGAAACAACTTTCAAAGGAATAAGAATCTTGTAACAAGAAGAGCTGAACAACATCAGTAAGGTCCATTAAAGTTTCTGCACACACATGTTAGACTTGTGGCACGATTTTTGAGTAGTTATACCTGTTAAATTAGCTTCTCTTTGATGCTGTATGGGTGACACTCCAGACAAAGGCTATTTTAGCCATGTACTTATGTATATACCTAAATTGGAGTCTGTGACCCAAAGAGCCAGCAATCAACTTAAACAAGACAGAATAGGTCAGTAGATATATGCTTTGATAATCCCCAATGTCCACATTGAGGGTGATTATAATCAATTTTAACTTCAAGTTAGGGTCTAGATATCAGTGGCCTGGATGCACAGTAGAATATTATAAATCCAGAGCATATTTTCAGCTTCGTAGATACCAACTCATTTGGCATCTGTGGTTAGAAAATGGAAATTAACTTTCCTTCTATTTAGTCATAGCATAAATTTTGTTTCATATCAAATCAATTCCATTTTAACTGTTCTCTCTGGCCTCCATTTCCTGTGCTACAGGACTGGAGTCTGGGTGCTGCTATTTGGGGCTCTTAAAGGAAAAGGGATACAGAATCTGAAGAAGTGTCTAAGAACCATTCAGTATTGTACTGTTCTAGTATTGAAAAGGCAGCTGCTCTCCATCCCCAGGAACTTTTTCATGTGATTTGTCCCCCTCTTCTTTGGTGAGACAACCTGTGCTCCAGTGACACCAGTAGAAGAAAACCCAGTCTACAGCAAATCAGGAGGTCAGTTCCCATGCAAGGAGTATCTGGCTTAGACTGGAGCAGGACCAAACCTAAGTGACCTTAGTGGCAAAGAGACACATCATTTTGTGGAAATATCCAAGAAACTATCCATTTGTCCATCGGGGGTCTTTCTCCTAGAGCCTCAGGGTACTTTTGGATGCACCTGTCAATGCCTTGATGATAAGAATGAAGAAAAAAATCCTTTTTCTGTCTTCAGTTTGCTAGGAAATCAGACTCCTTCTTCTAACACAAAGCTTTAACCACAGAAAGCCATACATTACCATCCCCTCCAGATTGTATTTTGTAATTCAGTCCACCTGAGGCTGTTGAAAGGAACATTGAGAAGTACTTTCAACAATGGGACAGAAGAACAGGTCACATCCAAGACTGCCTCTATATTGACAACCTGTGCAGACAGGTGGCACTCTTTCATGGCAATATATATGAGGCTGAAGCCTGCAAGAGATGACTGAGGGTACTTGACAAAAAAACAAAGTGCTGGCAGCTCTGATTCATAGCTTTATAGTCTTCAGGGCACATTCTAGTATCAGCCAATTTGCTAGCAAGGAGCGACTTAGGAGCTACTTGCATACAACAAAAATAAAGCAAGCAAAACCTCTGAGAGTCTAAGAAATAATGTCCTTCATGCACCCCTGCTGAGCAAAAGTACTAAAGGTGGGTTTTAGTATTATTTGTGCACCGATAGAGATTTTGCAGGCTGATATCGACAGCTGATTTTTAAGGAGGCATATCAGCCGATACTAATCCGATTTCTGATATGCAGCCCTGTAGCTTGAAGAACTGCGTGCAGCTAGTAAGTCTCTTGTGGTGGAAGGGGTGTGGGGGGGACAGATCAAGACCCCTGCTGTGAGGGAGGGAGTGGGGCAGGGGCTGGGGCAGGCGCTGCCCAGGCAGGGCAGGGCGGGGAGTGGGACTGAGCCGTGGTTTGTCTAGGAGGTGTGGGGCCTGGCGCGGCCCTGGCCTCAGCCCGCAGTTGCAGCCCACCCCACCTGTGCCCCGTGCAGATCCAAGGGTACGTGTGCCCCCCGCCCCCCCATGTCCTCCCAGGGTGCGTGCAGCAGCGGGAGCTGCCCCCCCTCCCCTATGCCCCCCTGGATAAGCTGTGGCTCTGCCCCGGCTG
>NW_017729031.1:90718838-90719279 GCF_001723915.1 Gavialis gangeticus
TGACCTGGGCCCTGTTATGTTCTGGCCCTCCTCTTTACTCCTGGGGCTCCTTGCTGCCCCCTGGATAAGCTGTGGCTCTGCCCCGGCTGAGTAGTACCTGTCCCTCCACTGCAGAAGCCTTGATCTCCCCTTCACACCCCTTCCCTCCCTACTTCCCTTCCACCACAACAGACTTAATAGCTGCTGGACTGTGCTCCTTGCTGCCTGTGTGCTGTGCTGTGGTTGCGCACATGCATGGACATTTATCAGCCACATTATCAGCCACATCAGGCCGATTTCCAATACAGGCAATTCTCTTTATATCAGTGCCGATCAGCTATCAGACCGAGGTATTGGTGCACCTCTAATTACTTGCCTTGCTGCATCAGGACCTGATTGCACTAAGTGCTGTGCATGCATATATAGATTTCATAGACATTAGGGCTAGAAGGGACCTCGGAA
>NW_017729031.1:90719290-90719519 GCF_001723915.1 Gavialis gangeticus
CCAGTCATGGGTGGAGTCCCACCAGGTCTCCGTTACCCCAATGACATCATAATTATTTGCACTGAGCAGGACGACGAGCTCCTCCTGCTTGTTCCCCAGGCTCCTGGCATGTGTACAGGCAGGCAAGTGTCCCCTTGGGGGCTCTTGCCTTGCCCACAGATTGTACTAGGGCTGGGGCAAGGGTGGGCTCCCATAAGTGCCTTGGCCTGCTGGCTTTGCAAGGGTTGCT
>NW_017729031.1:90720321-90723145 GCF_001723915.1 Gavialis gangeticus
CAGGATGGAGTCTCCCACAACAAACACCTTACGTTTTGTCTTGGGGAGAACGGGGGCAGTAGCTGCAGTTGAGCCTGTGTTGCCTGTGGGAGCTGGCAACTCAGCAGGCTCTGCTGGAGCAGCAAGAGGTGCATACCTGTTGCTAAGCTTTGGCTGGGCAGGGGCCTTGGTGCGGTGGGCCTTAGGGCCCTTGACCACCTTGGTCCATGCCCCTGACTGGACAGACTGGATAGAGTGGGAGGTCCTGGAGTCCTCCTTTGTCCTGGAGGGAGACGGTGGTCTACCCTACGGCTCCCAGTGGAGAAGGGCCTGGCAGTAGGAGTCAATCTCCTGCTCACAGTCTCTGTACTGTGGCCTGGAGCTCCTCCAGCTGGCGTGCCAGAGACCCCAAAAGGGAGCAGACCCCACATGGGGAGGTGGCCATGCTCCCGGGCCCCAGAGCCTGAAAAAGGGACAGGCAGCCCCCGCAGCCAAGAGCCAGGGGCTCCGTCTGGGTAACCGTCCCTGAGGTGCCCGAGGGGGGGGCCACAGAGCCCGAGGGGACCCTTGGGGTGCGGCGCATGCCCATCCGTGTCATGCCTCTGGTAGGCTGGCTACAGCTGGGTCTGACTACCCTAGGGGGTTCGCAGGCAGGGTCTGGGGCCCTCCCACGCGCCCTCCTGCATGAACTCCACGCTAACTCACACGCCGGCAGACAAGCACACCTGTTTGTGCAGCCCGTTCGCGTGGCTCCCTGGGGAGCTGGGCGAAGTAGGGGCCTGGGCGGGAGCTTGACCCAGCCCGGCTCCACGCAGCCACCTCCTCCCACTTAGAGAGGGGTTAACCCCTCTCCTCACATTTCCCAAGTGGAATTAATTTCCTGGGTGTTCTCCCACTTCAATGGCTGAAAAATCTATAAAGTTTTGCTTATTGTATCTGGAAAACCAGAGTTAAAGGTTCTAGGGGGATTTCTTTGATTTAAATAAAGTTAAAAATAACTTGCAAATACAGCAAAAACATGGGCAAATAAATCAACTGCTGGAGCTTTGCTGCTTGGTGAGTATAACGTAAAACAATGTTTCTGTCATGACAGAGAGAGGAAGTATTCCTGTAATCAAAATCAGGCAAAAGAAAGGAAATGAGGTCTCATCAAGATATGCCTCAAATCTATCAGAGATTCCATTTCAGAAGAGATACTGGGACTTTATACAGCTGTCAGCAGCATTCTTCAAGTTACATTACTGCATAAAAAAGAGTGTTAGAACCTGGGACTTAAACTAAACAGATTTCCTATAGGAAACACGCACAAAATTACATTGCTTCTAAAGTTACTTTTATAGACATTTTCCCTGAGAAATATTTCTCTCTGGAAAAATAAATTCACAGGATGTAATTAAAACAGTTATATGTGTACATTGGAATGGCCCCTCTTAAGTGCTTCACCAAATGCACCACTAAATAAAGGAATGAAAGCCAGCTTTGTTTAAATCTATTAATAACAATATTTATTAATTATAAAATGAGACGTTGCTCTGTTAGTTTATGGTTATGAAAATAGCCTT
The DNA here is from genome assembly GCF_001723915.1 of Gavialis gangeticus. Lineage (NCBI taxonomy): Eukaryota > Metazoa > Chordata > Crocodylia > Gavialidae > Gavialis > Gavialis gangeticus. The sequence continues at coordinate 90,721,863 of NW_017729031.1, forward strand.
TAATAAAGCTCGGGCTGGAGGTATTTAGCAATGCAGTTGTCTGCACTGCTGAAGCAGTCTGAAAGTCAACAAGTAAAAGTAGTAGGTTGTGGTAAATGCTGACTTGATAAGTGCAGCACATATCAAATTCCATATACCATGGGTTCTATTAATAACCAGGTGCTTACATCTGCAGTGTATTTTCTCTGTCTCTTTTGCCCTTTTCTTTAATTTTTATCTGAGCTGTACTACTTTTTGTCTTTGCACTTTATAAAAGACAGTATATGGCATTTTAGAAATAATCCCTGCTGTAGGCAAGATGTGCTTTAGTTTTGCCAAAAGTGCTGAGCACAACATGAACAAAACAACCCTTGCCCTAGCACAATTCAACAAGACACTGAAAATCCTTTGCATCATTTTAATCAGGGGTTGGCAATCTGGTTGGGATAAAATAACTTTCTGCCTGTAAAACATTTCTTGAGGTTTGGAAAATGCCACCTATCACTTTAAAGCAAAGTTACCAAGTTTTCATCGGTGGTATTCTGCATTTGGAAAACACTAAAAAACAAGGAGAGAAGGAGGCTTCTTGATCAGAACTTTAGCCTTGCATGGCTGCTCTGTCTTCCTTCCTATTTGGCACACCATAAAAATGGGTGACAGGATACTTCTGACCAATGGAAAGGATGTCATTGTTATTAAAAATTGAGTCCAAGATAGCATTATTTGTAAAGATGCCTTTTGCATCTCTGTATATTATGATCATTTCACTTCAGGTTGCCTAATACTTGTGGATTTGGCAGCGCTTAACTGAAATTATTATTTTCTCATAACTGGGGAAGTCTTAATTAATTGAGCTGGACAGCCTAAGAGAAATGTTTGATAGTCTCCTTTTAGATTGCATAAGTGTCCCCAGCACTGCAGAGATGGTCCAAACAATGACTTGCCCCTATGTATTCCCTTACATTTCTACCACTGCTCCAAGCTCTCTCATCTCTATGAAAGGCAGAAAACATCTCTACATCATATTCTTTTTCCCTTTGAGTGCTAAAAGCCTGGGTTTTCAAAAGCACCGAAGAATTAGGAGCATAAAGCCTACTGAGTTTCGATCTTATACTTTACAGTCATTCTAATAAAGCTCAGGTCATGATCATATGGTGGAGTTATACTTGTATAAGCTAGGTTATAATCTAAACCATTATAGCTATGCCAGTATTCATACAGACATAGTTATCCCAATGAAAGAGTGCCGTTTTCCAGTAGAGTTTATATTGTTTTAAGCTTAAAAAAAAAAAAAAAAAAAAAGG
>NW_017729031.1:90723257-90725050 GCF_001723915.1 Gavialis gangeticus
AAAAAAAAAAAAAAAAAAAAGGCAGTCTTTGTACTAGAATAACAGTCTCCACAGGAGAGTTTAGACTGATAAAATTCTTCTGGTAAAATTGTCCAATGTCGATACGGCCTTCACGTATTTAAGAGGTCTCTGGCTGTATGTATTTACTACAAGTTCCTTCAAAAAGGACTAATCAGTATTTTTTTAAATGTTGAGAGGGGTTTTTTTTAAGCAATATTTGTACGAAGAATTGTGAAAATTTTTCATTTTTCATAGGAAAAGTGTCATAACATTTTTTAAAGAGAAATTGTTATTGGAAATATTATCAGAATGGAGACTGTGTGTTGTGCTTGTGTTGTGTTTTTTACCAGGTGTTTGGTGAAATGTAAAATTCTCAATAGCTATTTTTAAAAAACGCATTCAGTAAAAACCCTGAAGGAATCTGTGGGTTTCCTTCCCCTTGTGGCTAGGGTGCCCTGGCCCCTAAATAAAGCAGGACCCTTTATTTAAAAATAAGGAAAATGAATGCTAGGCCAATTTTAAAGAGGTCCACATGAAAACAGCATCGATGTAGAGGATTTTTGAAAGCAAAATGAAGCTTTTATTTTTCAGCTAGCTCTAAACCACCATTCCTCTGCTGTTGTGAGTAAAAGCCAGGCTGGGGAATGCTCAACGTGAATTGCCCCACAGCTGTTTAGCACAGTTGTTTCTGCACTCATGAAACAATGGGGGAAATGTTTAATGTTCACACCCCACCTTTGTGGTGGGCTAATGTCAGAATTGTAATGTAAAACGCACAGAAATGCTCTTGGTTAAAAATACACCCATAACTCTTATGCCCTTACTCCTCAAATATACCTTTCTTCATGTAATTGCATTTTTTTCAGCTATAGTGCATTCAGTTTCATACAAGATTTCTACTCAAAGTAACAGATGCTTTTATACTTTTTATTTTACTGAGCTTTTTGAATGCCTAGCACCATAACAGCTAGGGACTTATTTCCCCCCTGTATTCTCTTAGGGCTTAATTCAATAATTATACATCCTGCTTCTTTGCAGCCGTAGCTGGACTTAATGAAGTTGTGTTAGGCACTTGTAAGAGATTAGTGTTTATTTTTCTCCACTGATTTTTATTAAGCTCATTTTGGCCTTTGTGCTCAGAGGATCTTTTAAAAAGCAATTCTTATGATTATGGTCAGGTCTCTGTGTCGTGCTAAAAGGGCCTGCACTCATTCAACTTTGGCATCTCTTAGAGGGGAGGGTGAAGGTGTGGGCGGATCTGTGTTTCCTCTGTATATGCTGTACAGAAAAACAAACTACATTAAAACTCATAAAGGTTGTAAAGTCAAATGCTCAGAAGTTAGGAAATGCCAGATGTATAGTGGCTGGAAGTACAGTCTTTAGGTGTATAGACAACAGCCTTTACATCTTACCTGTTAGTGTCAGGGCATTAGTCTATGTGGAGCTGCCACAAGAGGGTGATGGAGATGTCCAGTTTGCCAGTGGGTTTCATTGCTACTTGCTGGACAGCAAAGTAATATAGAGCCTTGAGAATAATAGGACTTATTTTCAGGTTCTGGATACAAGTGTAAGCTTATGAATACAGCGCTTATAATCCTGTCTCCTATCTGTCTTTCTCCCCCACTGTGTCTCACTCCTGTCCCCTCCTGTGCTACTATTACTCCTTTCCCTATTTCTCTCCCTGATCCTATCTCCTCTGCCTCCCTTTTTCCTGCCCTTTCTTCTGTCCTCCTTTCTTTACTTCTGTACTCCTACTACCCAGCTCCTATCCTCACCCTTGCTCCTTTTCTGAA
>NW_017729031.1:90730050-90737291 GCF_001723915.1 Gavialis gangeticus
CCTGTCCCCTCCTGTGCTACTATTACTCCTTTCCCTATTTCTCTCCCTGATCCTATCTCCTCTGCCTCCCTTTTTCCTGCCCTTTCTTCTGTCCTCCTTTCTTTACTTCTGTACTCCTACTACCCAGCTCCTATCCTCACCCTTGCTCCTTTTCCTTTGTTCTTATCCCTAGATTTTCTGACCTTATTCTTGACCTGCATCTTTCCTTCCACTTTCTTCACCCATCTATTTGAGTCAGATGACTGCTTCCTTCTCCTGCATACTACCTGGGCTCAGCAGAGAAGAGAAAGGCTCCTTGCTGTCAGCTGTGGTGGCAACCAGAAGGGTTTAGGGAAAGCCCAGCTCAGGCCTGGGTTTAGGGAAAGCCCAGCTCAGGCCTGGCAGCCTTTGACCCAGAGCATGCTCTCTGTCACTGTGGGGAATGACATATGTTCAGTCCATAGGAAGTGGCATGAGCTGCTCAGTGCAGATAGACTCTGGCAATTTACAGTATTTCAAGGTGTATGAGTTCAGGTCTGAGGCCCAATTTTTTACTTAAAATTCAACCTGGGCTTATACACTGTATCGTCTCCTGCAAGTGGCACTGGTGTGGCCCAGGCAGTGCCACACAGCAGATGGGGCCACACCAGCCGAGTGCTGAGCCCGGCCTCTGTACTTACCTGCACACAGCGCTCAGCAACAATGCTCACAGTGGATGGGGACAGGCTCAGCACTTGGCTGGTGCAGCCCAGGCAGCACTGCTTGCAGGTGATGGGGTTGTACCAGCCAAGCCCGAGCCTGGCCCTGACTTATACACTATGCCTATGAAAATCCTAACTTTTTGCATTGGAAAACCAGGGGTCGACCTATACAACATATCATCCTATACACTGTGAAATAAGGTAGTTGCCTATCTGGGTTAGGAAGTTGCATTTAGAAAACAAAAAAAAGCAAGAGGAAACCAGTGCATGTGAGAGTCTGATCCTGAAACTTGTTTGTTAATAAAGCCATACAGAGGATAGCAAATCATCAATTTAAAGTTGTGATCAACATAGATTTAATAGATTTCATAGACATTAGGCTCTAGAAGGGACCTCGTGAGATCATTGAGTCCAACTCCCCTGCCATAGGCAGGAAGTCTGCAGGGATCGGATGATCCCAGCAAGATAAACATCCAAATGTCTTTTGAATGAGTCCAGAGTAGGTGCTTGCACCACCTCTGGGGGCAGTCTGTTCCAAACCTTGGACACTCGGACTGTAAAGAGGTTTTTATATCGAGTCTGAATTGGCCTTCTAGGAGTTTGTGGCCATTAGACCTAGTTATCCCTTGGGGAGCCCTGGTGAACAACTGTTCTCGCAAAGTGGACAGACCAAAACCTGATTGCATTCAACATAGACTGAGAGGGACTTGGGGGTCTTGATTGCCCACAAGATGAACACGAGCCCCCAATGTGATGCTGTGGCTGGCAGAACAAACCAAACTCTGGCATTCATCTACCGATGCATTTTGAGCAAAACCAGGGGTGTCATCCTCCCACTTTACTCGGCCTTAGTGAGGCCACAGCTGAAGTACTGTGTCCAGTTTTGAGCCCCCCACTTCAGGAGGGTTGTGGATAAACTCAAGAAAGTCCAGAAGTCAGCCACCTGTATGATCAAAGGCCAAGAGAGCAAGCCGAGGAGAGGCTGAGGGACATGGGACTCTTCAGCCTGGCAAAGAGAAGGCTCAGAGGGGACTTGGTGGCTGCCTATAAGTATATAAGGGGGGTGCATCAGGATCTGTGAGAACAGTGAAGAATGACCCCCAATGGCACCCTCTTTGACCTGACAAGCACCCTGCCTGTCCAGCCAGAAGGACCAGCTGGCGACCCCTTTCTGAAGCAATATCCCACTGAAAGAAGCCTCAACTGGCTATCGACAGCAGACTCCAGGGCTTGGGGATAGGTATATCTTGACACCGGTGCTTAGAGTTCATAGCTAGCTTCTGTGTGTGTGTGTGTGTGTGTGTGTGTGTGTGTGTGTTTGAGGGGATCAGCACCAAGGTTTATGGTTTGACTTTTGCATCTGTCCAATAAACTAGAATTTTATGATGATCCTGTGAGTTGGTGCTTTGTAGCCAACAGTGGAATAGGATGGACTTCCCTTGTACATTGAGGACTGAGTTCTTTAGGAACAACCATTCCTCATGGACTACACTTCCTAGTGGGCCATGGCCCCTTAGTGCCTGACTGACCAGTCTCCTGAGTTTGTGGAAGTCAGCCTTTCCAAAGTTGAGGATTTCTGTTTTTCTGAGGTATTTGCTCACCCTGCGTTGGACAGAGTAAGTAATCAGATCATGGTCTCTGTCACCAAGCTTGCCCTCAATCTTCCTCACCAGATCATCCCCGTTGGCCAGAACCAGATCCAGCAGTGCTTCTCTCCTAATTGGCCTGTTAGACCTCTTGTATTAGGTACAGGTCGTCAATGCAAGCAAGGAAGTTATGCGACCAGTTGGACCTGGCTGTGTGCTCATCCCACAAGATGTCAGGGAGGTTGAAGTCTCCCATGACAATCATACAGCATGACCAGCCCTCCTCTATTGTGTTTTAAGGTTTGAGAATAGTAAGACAGCTTGCAACAGCAATTGTCTGTCTCCATGTTCTCACCTTCATTAATACTCCCTTTGTAATGTTGCTGATCACTGGTCTGAAGCCTCTGTTACCCAGAAGGTACAGCTTTGTCTTTGCTTGAAGAAAGGTTTATGGTATCACTCTCTGTTAGTAAATCTTAGCAAGAACTTGGGGTTCTCTTTGGAAGTGCTGTTCCAAGATTAGAAAGAAGGCTAAGTGCCTCCAAAGCTATTCCTTATCTCCAGTAATGGCACTTTTTAACACAACTGTATGGTCTGGGAGGTAGGTCCTAATTGGGTGGGCAATTATTTTAGGCAGAGGACCGCTTACTGAGTTTTGGCAAGCCATTGAGGGCCGCATGACAGGCAGCCAGGGGCAGATAAATATTAATTTTCTAATTTTTTTAGGGGCCCTGCGGACCATATAGGATGGTCTGGTGGGCTGCATCTGGCCTGCAGTCCACATTTTGCTCACCCCGTCCTAAATGCAGTCAGTTGGCTAAGTTGATTTTGAGCATTTTGTAGGAATGCAAACTTACAGAGAAACCACTGGTCCTTGTCTCTGTCAAAGATCAAAGTCTTTGATTTCAGATGCCGATGGCAAAAGATCAGATGGCAAAAGATCAGAGGCTAACACAGCAAATTTTGTAATTGTAGTCTCACACTATTATTTTTTAGTTTGTAACAGTGCTGTATATTCACACCCCTGTCTGTGCCTCAATTCAAATCACTTGAGCTTTTCATACGAGAGAGAAACTAACCTTGGATTGTATACAACTCAGCGCTATGACATCAAAAAAGATATCGTACCCATAGTAACGAGATACCAAATTGGCTGAGTTTAACGGAATTGTAAAATTAAATAATATACTACGCTTGCCCTCTTGTGACCAAACAGGACCAGTATCACCCAAGCAAAAATATAACCCCACTTTTTATGAAACTTGAGAAAACAAAGAAAGCACAAGTGCCAACCTGTTAATTATTCATGCCAGGTGTATTATTATTGGCTATTTTGTTTCCTATAACTTGGAAAGAACTTCTGCCCAAAAGCAGAGAACTGCGTATACACTCAAGAAGGGAGATCTTGGAGCATTCCCAAGGGAATGGAGCACACACCCAGAAAGAATAGTTTGTAAAAAACAAAACAAAACAAAACAAAAAACTATTCACGAACTTTATCTCTCCGCCTGCGACCTTGATTCAGGCGTACCCCCGTTTTTGCCAGCTTGTGTCGTCTTATCTTTTTCGCTCGTCTTGTCTTATCTTTCGTACGTCCCTCTCATCAAGAGCTCTCGGTAATCTGCAGACTGTAGTAATTTGTATAAACTGTTTGAAACCTGTACTCAGCAAGTCTGCAATCCACTGTAATCGCTGGGTGACAGAACATGTGCATGCTATAACTAAGAAATCAACTGCTTCTGCCTACGCTGCAAGCCATCAGTAGCGTAAGTAAAATAAACTTTCTGTGTAATCAATGTGCTTTAAACCATCTGACTATCTGACTCATGCTCGCCATTAACACCCACCTGTCTGGTCATAAATCCCCCCTCGCGCCAAGCCGGTCATACCAACCCAGGCTCGCAGGTCAAGGGTGCACCGGCATCTGGGCGCAACAGTCTCAAAGCATGGTGATTTAGTTTGTGTTCCTGTAGATCTCTATTGGCTTCCCTTTTCACTGTGTGGGTTTATCCTCCTGAACTGGCAGTTGAGGCCTTTCTTTCTCAGTTGATATGAACTCTTCATTTGAAGGCATTAGAGCTGTTGTAATGGTATTTTGAGGTACCAGTTGAAATTTCACTATTCCCATTGTATTCTTTTTGCTTATGTTATTTGAAATATAAAAGATAACTATCTTTGTCTATAAATAGTCCCAAAATACTCAGACAAAAACAGAGATAAAAGAAACTTTTGTTCTGTTTTCTTTCGTGATTAAGTCAGTTGCTGCATCTGACAAATTAGACTACTGCCTAACTGACTCACTAAACCAGATGGTCTATATTACAGACTCTATATAAGGTGGCACCCTGCCTCCTACCCTCATCCTGACTTCAGAAAACTATGGCAAACTACATCTCTTCTTTCTTTTAATTTTTTTTTGATTTTTGGCAAATCTGGAGCAGTCATCCTAGGCATGCTTTAGTTGTAATATATGCAACAAGCATTTGTAATAGTTGTAAAATATTACTAAAATATTTATAATATATTTATAAAATCTTTGTAATATCAGTCAAAATGTCAAATTTTGAAAACTGGTATTTTGTAATTTGTAGAAACATCTGCAACCATGTAGAAGCAAATTTAGATTTTTTTTGTAAAATATAAGCATGATTAAAATGTAACAAACTTTGGTTTCCAATGAAAATATTTGAAAATAAGTGTATTTTCCTTTCATCAGATTTGTACTCTGAAGCAGGCACAGAAGGCAAAGAATCAGGACTGAGTTTAGGCAAGATAGGAACAAGCGGGAAGAAATATCAGTATATCATGGAAATTCTGCAGGGAATGGGTCTTCTAATCCAATCTAGTCTTTGCTGGTTATTTATGACTCAGAAGCAAAAATTGCTACATTTTTATTTCATACTGTTAATAGAATTTTTTATTCTCATGAGAATATATTTTTGCATAATTGATTAATTATCATGATTATTTAGCAGTGACAACCATGGTCTTAAAGTTAACAAGGCTATAAACTATTGGTGCAATAATTCAGGTGATTTTAGCTGCTCCTCTTAATTCTTTATGAGAGCAACTGCAGGGTGATTCAGTGTTTGCAGCTCAGAGAAAAGATAGTGAAGATACCTAAATGAAAGCCACAATCAATCTGTGTGTTTCATGCTCTCTACATGGCACTAAACTTGCTGAACCATATTGATTTTCCTCTTTTGATATATTCTGTTGTTATAGAAAGGGTGTTATTGCACATAACAATTCACATGTGCTAACTCCTAAAGGAATTTTAGGTTTGAGAATAAGTTAGCATGTGTTGTGAACAGTTGCATGTTAAGGGTTAATACCGTCTATTAGGGCTGGGCGAAATGGCACCATTCTGTTTCGCCCTGAGTTTCGATGGTTTGAGGGAACAGTGTTTCATCTCAAATTTCATTTTGAGCCAAAACAGCTGTTCCGTTGCATTCCATCGAAACAAAAAGGCTGTTTCGACACTGTTTTGAGTTTTCTTGGGGATGGGGAGTCAGCCCTGAGCTACCCGGTGCCCCGTGCTACATCACACTGGGAGATGAGGCAGCCCAACTGGGCTGCTTCCCAGGGTGCCACACTAGATCGGTCGGGGGGCAGGAGACAGGCCAGCTGGGCTGCTTCCCGGGGCCCCATGCTACATCGCACCAGCTGGGCTGCCTCCCACCCCCTGCCAGGTCTTGCGCTGGGGATGGGAAGTCAGCCCAGCTGGATTGACTTCCCATCCCCAGCCTATGGTCGAAACGTTTCACCTTTCCAAACATTTCAACCAGCCTCACTTTGTTTCGAGGCTATTTTGACCACCTTTGTTTTGTTTCAATTTTGCTGTTTTGACCTTGAAATTGGTCAAAACAGTGTCGGAACAAAACAGCCAGCGAAATTTCGTACAGCCCTACCATCTATAATGTGCACAGCTCTGGTTTTCTGCTAGATGGCAGCAAGGGCATGGCTAGGAGCTGCCAAGTAGGACTGTGCCAAGCTTTGGTCCCTGATTCAATTCAGTGGCTGAATCTCTGAATCTGAATCAAATCAGAGGACTGTTTAATCTCTCTGAATTGAATTGGAACCCTCCAAATCGATTCGGGGAGGTTCAGACAGATTCTGTGATTCAGACTTAGAGACAGCTTTAAATGTTTTTTCTATGTACCTCTAGGTAGCAGGGGCTCATGAATTCTGCGATGCTGGGGTGGATGGACCATCCTACAGGAGTATGGGGGGCTGCCCAGTGCACTTGGCAGCAGACCTAGAAGTGGACCAGAAGCACTTCTGGTCCACTTCTGGGTCTGCCGGGGAGCATGTGGGAGGCCCCCCTGAGTGCCCCCAGCTCAGCAATTGGTGCTTCCTGGGTCTGGGGGGGCACCTGCGCCCAATTGCCAATCCGGGAGGTATGGGGGGCCCCAAGTACGCTCCTTGGCAGACCCGGAAGTGGACCGGAAGTACTTCTGGTCCACTTCTGGGTTCGCCGCCAAGCATGCAGGGGGCCCCCTGTACTCCTGTGGGATGCTTTATGTGACCCACCATCACAGTGTTCACAATCCACGCCTGCTACCTCAGGTATGTAGAAAAAACATTTAAAGCTGCATCTATGTCCGAATCACTGATTCTCCGAATCAGCATCGAATCTTCAGATTCGGCCGAATCGAATCGGGTACAGTGATCTGAATCAACTAATCTAATCGCTGTCCCCAATTTGGGCTTCCCCATGGCTGTCCAGCTTGTCCAGCAGTTCCCTGCTCACCTTTGCCCCCACCTCCTCCCTGTTATGGATGCTTGCTTCTCCTCAACTCTCACTGTGGGGCAGTAAAACTATGGGTGATGGATCATCCTGTGTGGGGAGGCGGTGCTGGGAGCAATACATCCTGGGATACTGGAAGACTGCAGATTGCTGGTATTGGCCTCATGCAGCACCAGGCTCAGTGCACTCCCGGCCCCTCCATGCAGCGCCTCCTGCACCGAGCTC
>NW_017729031.1:90742291-90780754 GCF_001723915.1 Gavialis gangeticus
AATCTAATCGCTGTCCCCAATTTGGGCTTCCCCATGGCTGTCCAGCTTGTCCAGCAGTTCCCTGCTCACCTTTGCCCCCACCTCCTCCCTGTTATGGATGCTTGCTTCTCCTCAACTCTCACTGTGGGGCAGTAAAACTATGGGTGATGGATCATCCTGTGTGGGGAGGCGGTGCTGGGAGCAATACATCCTGGGATACTGGAAGACTGCAGATTGCTGGTATTGGCCTCATGGAGAATACTGACTTTACTAAAACACAAGTTGCCTAACACCAACTGGAGATCATCCTCACCCAAAGAGGCACAATTTTGAGATGCTCAAAGAGCAGTTAGCTTATTTTTTCCTGCCTTAATACACATATTCCCCTCTTAAAAGCATTTATTATGTGGGAAGGATATACCTAGAGTATCCAGTTCTGCAGTGTCTTGAAATAAGAATTTTCACATAAGTAGAATCAGTAGGATAAGATACAAAGTGAGAATTAATGATGAAAAGTGTCTGATTAACAGCAAAGCATTTGATATGTCACCACATGGGAAATTATTAGTTGTGCTGGAGAAGGTGTGGATCAGTAGAAAGTTTTTAATGTGGATAAGGATTTAGCAAAGGGGAGATAACAATGGGCAGTGGTGAAAGGGGCACTATCATACTGGAGGAGGTTTTTACTAGAGTTTTTCAAACATCAGTCTTTGGACCAGCTGTGTTTGATACCTCCAAACACAGATGGCAGAAAAAGGAGAGTTGTAGCCTTCTGATAACATGAAACTGGGGAGCATTGTCAATAAAGAGGAGGTGCAGGGCACTGTACAGAAAGAACTTGATACGCTTAAGGACTGGAATTCTAGCAATGAGATGAAATTCAGTAGTACAAAGGGCAGAGACATGAATGTATGGACTAATTGCAAGAGTAACTTCTATAAACTGGGAGCTCGTGAGTTGGAGATGTAGACTCGCACCATAATGCCAAGCTTGCTGCCCAGGTGGCAATTACCATTATTTCTTTGACATTTTTCAGGATGTTTTTCAATGCCACCTCCCCCCAAAATATATTTTTCTACAAAACCATTAAAACAAGAACTGGCATTTTTGGTATAAAAAATTCTCTGTTGTTTGAAAAATGATTGAAAAAATAATTTCAAGTGAAAGATATCAGGCCCACTCCTGTTTTCATTTGTGACCTGTTTCTGGAGAGAACTGTATTGTCAAGGAGAATTTGTGCTTTGCCAGATTTTTATCTTGCCTACAAGAAGGTGCTCAGTTTTTGACTAAGATAAAAAAGTGCCTGCTTTTCCTTTGATGCTTCACTGACACTAACCGAGGACTGCCCCAGATGCAATTTCTACTGAATGGCAGCAGCAGAAGTCCCTTGTACATTTTCTTCAGCTGTCTCTGATTGTGAGGGATGTCATTGACACTGCTTGTGGCTATCAGTGAAAATGGATGGTTTCATATAATATGCTGTAGATAGTAAGTACCTGGAAGTGCACTCACTATAAGCTGCAGCAGTCCTCTGTAAACAGCCATGAAAGCATGAGGTTGATTAATGACTGCAAATTCTCTTCAACACTTCAGGCATGCTTAGGCTCTCTGCTTCTGTTTTATTCTGCCTGTTATATGATAGCAGATCTGTTTAGCATCTTGAAGAGGTGAAAAGCAGGCCCAGTGTAATGTGCTGGCAAAAACAAGGGAGACAGAGCACAGGCTGACTGCAGCACCTGAGTAATGTCTGCTTCTTGTTTATAGTTCACTACTTTAAAATATGGAACAAGGGCAGGGACCTCCAGCAAGTGCAGATGATCACCCCTTGCAGCAGGTGGCACTGTCGAGTACAGAAAGCACAGTTCAAAATAAGACAGTGGCTTCTGAGGTCCTATTTGTGGCTTCTCAAGTCCTGCTGCTGCATTAGAACCATAGAATTGTAGCCAATTAGGGTTGGAAGAGACCTCGGGAGGTCATGTAGTCCAGCCCCCTGCTCAAAGCAGGACCATCCCCAAGTAGATCATCCCAGCCAAAACTTTTTCTAGTCGGGTTTTAAAAACTTCCAAGGATGGAGATTCCATCACCTCTCTGGGTGGCCTGTTCCAGTGCTTTACTATCCTCCTTGTGATAAAGTGTTTCCTCATATCAAACATAAACTTCCATTGCTGCAATTTGACCCCTTTGCTCCTTGTTCTGCCATCTGCCACCACTGAGAACGGTTTAGCTCTATCCTCCTTGTAACTGCCCTTCAGGTAGTTGAAGGCTGCTTTAAAATCCCCTCTCAAGTCTCCTCTTCTCTAAATTAAATAGGCCCAGTCCCTCAGTCTTCCCTCGTAAGTCATGTGCCCCAGCCCCCTCATCATTTTTGTTGCCTTCCACTGGACTCTCTCCAACTTGTCCACAACATCTTTTCTGTAGTGGAGGGCCCAAAACTGGACAGAGTGCTCCAGATGTGGCCTCACTATTGCCAAATAGAGGGGAAGAATCATTTCCCTCCATCTGCTGGCAGCACTCCTACTAATGCAGCCTGGTATGCCATTTGCCTTCTTGGTAACAAGGGCACCCTGTTAGCTCATAGTCAGCTTATTGTCCATTAATAAGGAAAAGGACCAGTAACCCACTGGTCCTTTTCTGCAGAGCTACTGCTTAGCCAGTTGCTCCCCAGCCTGTACCAGTACATGGGATTGTTCAATCCAAAGTGCAGGATTTTGCACTTGCCCTTATTGAAACTCATGCAATCTGTTTTGGTCCAATCCTCCAATTTGTGCCATTGGAGGCATCCCTGAATCCTAACCCAAAGATACTCCAGTGTATCTACCATTCCCCCCAGACTGGTGTCATCTGCAAACTGAGGGTGTACTCCATCCCATCTTCCTTGTCATTGATGAAGATATTGAACAACACTGGCCACAGGACTGATCCCTGGGGCACTCCACTTGATACCAGCTGCAAAGCAAACAGAGCCATTGATTGCTATAGGATAGGAGTAGGTCTCCACAGACCACTGACCTTAGCCTCCCCGTTCTCTTTGCCTCCATCCTTTGAATTCATCTCCCCTTGCTCAATTGTTGCAGACCTCTGACACCCCCTGCACCTCATCTTCCCTCCTCCAAGATGGTTTACAGAGCTGAAACTTTATTCATCAACAGAATACATTAATAAAAGCCAGGTCAACAGTAGCACTAAAAGACTGAAAGGTAGATCATCTGGTAATCCTATTGTATCTAAAATATTTTGATTAGCTTTGCATGATGGTTTTGCAGTGAATGTTGTGCGTTAGGAACAAGGAAGGAGGGGGAGAGAATTAGGAACAAAGAAGAAGGGAGAGAGAATTATTTTACTTATCTTTCTCGTATGTGAGCATCCTTTAGTCTAGGCATTAGTTAGTTATAGAAAAGAATAAACAGCAACAGGCATGTCCAGCAAAAGGAAAAAGGATTAAATACAATGTGACACATACACATTCTGAAGAAAGCAAGCTTGGTTTCTTTGCTGTTAGAAATGTAGTTGCATCTGTTTGTGTGCTGAGACACCATGGATCGTTGTCCTCCAATCCCAGTTGCTGGGCCACACACAGGTTTATGAGTCTGTATAATGGCTGAGCTAACATGTGGGGCTTTTGCTTATAGACCCAGAAGTCACAGGTTTGATCCTCATTGCTGATAACCCCCTGAGGGATGTGTAGAAAAGCTCAGGGTTAGGATGTGGGGCTTTACAAAGCGACTTTGCAGTAGCTAGTAAGTCATAGACTATATTAGCAGTCACAGACTTGGTGTGTGGCAGCCACATGGGAAATTTGAACTGTTGGAGTTATATAACTTGAAAAATGCAGAAACTCTTCTGATCTGTTCTCACCTCCAAATTAACCCTCCAGTGCAGCATGAAATAGACCATTATAGAACCCAGGTCTAGAGGGTATGATGTGGCCAATCCCCCCAGTGCAGCCTCTGTGTCTTCATGCCAGCCCCCTGCACCTGATTTAGCATCACCCAGTAAAGACTATTTACTTGGTTTCACTGCCCACCATACATGACTGTTCTGTCCATTTAAATTTGGAAGATGGTTTGATATGGGAATATGACAGTATTTGTTGCTGCCCTACATTAATGTCTTACAGTCACATGATGAAGCCATGGCCTTATTGAAGTCAATAGCCAGATTTCAGTGAGGCCAGAATGTTATGTATAGGCTAGTGAATTGCCGATCAAGAATGATGGGAGGCGAGGGGGAATGCTTGCTAAACCTAACCCTGACACCCCCCCCCCACACACACACACGTGCCGGTGCTGCCTCCCAGGAAGTGGGGTGGGAGGAGAGCTTCCCCCACCATCCCTTCCCACCAGCACCTCGCACCACTGCTGCCTCCAAGGAGTAGGGCGGGGTGGGGAGAGGGAGCAGGCCACGGTCTCTGGCCTTGCCAACCCTGCTCTGTCCCTACCATTACAGCAGTGCTTCACCGCCTCCAGGGAGCAGGGCCGGGAGGAGGCGGGGGGGCAAGGCCAGTGGTTGAGAGTCATTGATCTAGATAGTTCATTTGTCTTTGATCGTTTAAGTTCTTCATTTGCTCTGCTTCTTCACTCACAGCATCAACAGTTGGCTGTGTAAGTCTAACTCTGTTAGGAAAAGTATTTCCAGAGAGTAGTATGCGGTATCCATTTCTTTAAATGCCTTACTTTGTGCAACAGAAGAAATAGTTGGAGACAAAAGAAAGTTTCAACTTTCTTACCAGTTCAAGTGTCTGTCTTTTTCAGTTATTTATGGCATAATCCCCCTGACTTTTTTGCTGCATCCTGTGTGTTGAAGATGAGTAGAGATTTGCAACAGAGGAAGGGTTGCATCATGGACTTCAGGTATCATTACAGTTATACTTTCATTGAAGACTGTAGGCATTTTTATATGTGCTTCTAGAGGTATGGGGGTGGACACTTTAATTAGTGAACCAGGCTAATTAAAAGTGCCCGAGTGTAATGTGTATCAGCATCCCTGCACTGAAAAATGGCGATGAGGTGCTTTGAACCAAAGCTTATTGAACGAGCTTTAGTTCAACGTGTCCTTCTGCCATTTTTCAGCGTGGGGATGCTGATGCACGTGTTGCTAGAGTCTGCTGGAATGCATTAATTTCCACACTCCAGCACACTTGATTAAGTCTGCTCCAATACGCTGGATTTCCACTGCATTGGAGCAGGCTGTGTGTACGTGTATAAGAGCCCAAAGGCATTTAAAGTCTCATTTGCAGGATTATCGGTGTTTTTCTCTTGTTCATAGGCACTGTTTCGTTCAGTGAACCTGTTAAATCTAAAGAAATCAGTTACTAGTCACATCTCTGTCCTAGCTTCTGATACACAGTCTTGTTCTTAGACACATTCCTCCTTCATTTCCATTTTAAGGTTCCCAAAACTGATGATCCATGCTAAAGGTGGTAGGGATTTTTTCCCCTTCTCTCAGAATAATTAATCACCAGGGCAGTTTAACTTTTGAGTTCACTAAAAATTCAAGCCTTTGACATGAAGCCAGGAAGGCAAAAGTTTTATAGACTGAGCTAAGTGTGAATTACAGTTATGGCTGCAGAATTATTTTTTCTTCATAAAGTGCAGTCTGGCTATTACTCAAGGACCGAAGCAGATAAAATTGCTAAGTACTTTATAATACAACTTTCTCTTGCTACTTGGCAGGTCTGGATGGAACCTTTGGGAATTTGGAAGTTTCCTGCTTCTGGACCAGCCATGGAAGGTGCTGGTAGGGAAAACCCATCATTTTAGCAAGAGCTCATGTCATGGAACACAGAGTCCAATCGGATTGCAAGATACATAACCCAGAGGCTTCTGTAGATCCAGAAATGAGGGAATGAGACAGACATACATTTCCATCCTTGTTCTTCTACTGTATGCTCCAGCACTAAATGCGAATGCTAGCTTTTTTCCAGGAAGTAAAAGCCATGGGAGAAAGGAAGTTAGTTTATGACTCTTCTCTTTCCCTCTGGCATAAGAGTTCTGTGGTGACTCAGAGTACAAGGTCAACCTTCAGATCACATAGGATATTTATCATGTCACCTGTAGTAATGAATCCACGAGCTGAGCTGAAGGTGATTTCCAGTCTGTCGCCTCTTTGGTAGCAAAATGTGCAACTATTTGTTAAATCACTGGTGCTAATATACATATATCATGGTTGTAAGCTGTCTACATTAGTTGCATTCCATGTATGCAGGTTTGTAGCGTCAGGACATTTCTGTAGATGTACATGATTTAAAAATGTGGCCAAATATCTTGCAGGTCTACTGAAATGAAATTTCCCTCTGGATGAAATGGACACACAAAATAGCGGTCATCAAAAACTAAAAGGCACTATTATTCCAAAAGCTTGGCCCTACCTCACTTGATACAAGTTGCTGAGCCCCACTGAAATCACTGTACATACTTACAGATGACATCTAAACTCAAGGTCCTCTGTAAAGGTGAGCTGTAGACATTGCTAGACCATGGTGTAGTAGCATTGCACTAGCTACTCCAAAGTAGGTTGTGCAAAGTTCTAGGGGTATAGACTGATGGTAACATCCCTCCCTTGGCAGAAGGTTAGGTTTGATGGCCCAGATGTCTGTTCTATCTTTGCATGTTTCAATGATTCACATGAAGCTGGTTGAAATTTGATGAGAAGGTCACTGAGGTTTCCACACCTCTAATTTAAGGTATTTATCTTAATATCTGAGCACCTCATAAAATTGAATGTATTAATCTTCACAGAGACCCATTTTACAAATGAGGAATTGAGGTAACAACAGAACATGTGATTTGCAGTTGCCAGGTATTTTGATGCTCAGTGCAGGTCATACACAGAGCAACCCCTGTGTAGTACCACATAACATTACTTCCATTTAGTTTGGCACCCCTCATTCGAGAGTACCTGGTGCTGATGCACTGCTGGCACTGCCCCTATGACAGCACTGGTTATTTGTCTGTGGCAGAGCAGGGAATTGAGACCACAACTCCATCTTGTACCCTGCTTATTCTTTTATTAATGTTTACGGCTGTAAGCTTGCTGCTAGTTGCAGGGTTTGGGGTCCAAGATGGAAAAGGTCTAGACTTAGAATATTAGGAGGCTAATGGGAAGGTAAAACCAGGAGACCATGACCAGGAAGATGGAGGAAGTGTCTGTGGTAATGGGAGGTGGTTGGAAATATTAGTAGATGAGATGGAATGGCTGAATTAGACATTCCAGTCCAGTCTCCTCTGAAGAGGCCTTGCTTGGAGGGTCAGATAGTGTCTTGGCAGACAAGGAGCTTGAAGAGGTGGATGCCCTTTCATCTTTTATGAATAACACAAGAACTTTTACTGTTTGTTCTTTTAGGGTTTATATTTGACGGAGTTCTCTCTCTCTTACTATGTCGGTATCCATTTTCTTTGCTTTTTTCATGTTTTCATTGCTAGAAGAGGCATATTTATTAAAAGCAAATCACTGCATACAGGCTGTGTTGGATTAGGATATATTTTTAGACCTTGGCTCCGAGAGAGAAAAGCCAGGTCTGCGTTTCTCAGTGGATCAGTTTACTTCCCTACTTTTAGCTACAGAAGGAACCAGAACACAGCAATGCAAAAGCAGTCACAGCATCAAATGTGGGCCACTGAAATCTTCAGGAGGGGCTAGAAGAGTGAGCTTTCACAACCTGCCTGTGTATCTTGCTTGTTTTGAGTCTTAGGCTTGGATGTTTGCTGTGTTAGCTAAAACAGACTTCTAGCAGTGGTATCCCAGATTTGCAGCTAAGGTAAATCATGGCTGCTCCACTGATTTTCAATAGAGCGATTCTCATTTGTATCTGTTAGCAATCCAGCCCATTGACTCCAATGGAAACATGGACGTTTTACACCAACTGAGAAATCTGGCACACCAATGCAGGTGCAATGATATCATTTTACAGCTGCTTGGATTGCTCCCCTGAAAACCTCCACTTTGGTACCTTTACATGGCACAGTGCTAGGTCAGATCCCAGAAGCAGTCTAACCTTCTCACCAGAGTACGCTGGTTCATGCAGAGCTAAAAGCAGCTCTGGCTGAATGGTTTCCATTACCTAAGCCAGATCATTAATGGCTGGCTCCAAGTGTCTGTTCATTGCACTTCTTCATACAGTGTAGACTTACTTTAAGGCTATGTCTATGTCTGCCCTTCCAGGCCTGCTGTAAGGCTCTCTGGTGTGCAGACAGCTCTACTGGCATGAGTTTTTCTGTCTCTGAGCTGCACCAGTTCC
This sequence comes from Gavialis gangeticus, assembly GCF_001723915.1. Classification (NCBI taxonomy): domain Eukaryota; kingdom Metazoa; phylum Chordata; order Crocodylia; family Gavialidae; genus Gavialis; species Gavialis gangeticus. The sequence continues at coordinate 90,750,507 of NW_017729031.1, forward strand.
CTGAATGACAGAAGTTTTGGCAGAAGCTGCCTTCTTGTAGCCGAGTTATGTCCAGCCTAGGTTTTGCTGGAAGACCTACATCAACAATAGGGAGTGTGTGTTTTCATTTTTTCTTTTTTTTCACCCTTGCCCCCTCCACTTCCCAGCTGAAACAGCTTTCCTGACAGAGCTTTGTAACCTAGGCATGACCTAAGTGTAAGTTTTCAGATCCGATTCCCTGTCTAAGGGGTGTACCCTAGTGAGAAAATCTCCTCGCTTCCCTATGGAGGTAAGGCTGGATATCAGTGGAGTCAGCAAGTTCCGTCAGCTGCTATATCCTCTTCTCATTCACCCCCAAACTTCACTCACTGTATATTCAGGTTTTCTCATCACCAGTTGCATTTCCACCCTCTACATGCAAGCAAGCCACTCCTGCTAACCTGGAGTGGGTATCTACAGATGCAGGTGTCCTCCCACAGAAAGCATATTTCAGGACTGAGGACCTTTTTGGCCTATGTCTCCAGCTGGTCTGTTATCTTGTGTCATTAGAGGGCACATGGATAGAAACTGATCCATAGTCGCATCATTTATTGTTATGGATTGTAATTATTTATCAGTATATAACTGCTTCACAGCACAGATGACCTACAAATGGTCCCTGCTCCAGACAGAGTTTACAATCTAGTCTCGAAGAAAAGTCTACAGAGGAGTGTGCTGAGGAGGGCTGATCTACCTGCTACCATCATAGGAACAGTGAATTGTAATAATGATCTTGAGGTAAAAGCAGGGTTATGTGTTGTCTTTTATACAGTCACTCAACATCACTCTTGAAATGAGCTAAATACATGCAATAATATATGTTTCAAATGTAACTGAGGTTAAGTCAGTGAATAAGCAAATACAGCTCCTCAGGAACTAGTGTAATTGAATATCAATCAAATAGTGGCAGTTAGAGATTTATCATGTAATTTTGCTTCACCCTGTTATCAACACAGGAAGGTATTGACACCAGACAGTAATTCTTATAATGAGGTGCCATTATACTCTAACTGTCTAACTAATGGCTGTCAGTGGGATGCCAGACTAGTTGCCAACATTATAATTAGGCTTGGCAAGTTTGATTTTTTATCAGTAAACATTGATACATGTTGATTTCACCTCACACTCATAGATGGATGAAAAACATTTCCACTGTTAATGATCAAAACTTATAGAAAGGGGACATAAGAAAAATGATGGATGATGGAGTGTGTGATGATAGAGGAAGCAGTGCTACAAAACCATGCCGACTGGTTTGGACTGCAACTCCCAGAAACCCCAAGGGACAGGGAACAAAGGAAGAGAAAGTGACAAAGCGGATGAGGTTGCTACCGGTGAGCAGAGCTGGGACTGATGGCAGCTCTGTCACTCAGCTGATGGCAGTCCTACAATAGCTATGTTTTTCATGGCAAGCAATTAAATTGCACTATAATAACTATAATACTGTCATTAATAAATTGTCTGCCCCCCATAACCCTAATTTCACACAATCCTGACAAATTTAAATAGATACAAATCTAAATAAATGCTTAAAAATAAATATTGATATTATTCATCAACATTACTGAAAATGAAAATTGAATTCTGTCAAGCCTAATTATAATGTACAGGGCATGCTATGTGCAATGGACATGTAGAAAAGGGGTAATCTGTTGTAGTAGCCAAATGTATTTCCTAAGCTTTGGGGCAGATGATCAGCTGATGTAAACTGATAAGTATCCATAGTAGTCATTAGGGTTATGTCAGCAGAGGTCTGGTCCATCCATAACTTACTGGGGCTCTGACTCCAGTTACCTGCTCAGTTCCCATCACTGTCCCACCCAGGTACCTCCTAAACAGAGATGCCCATAGTGAAATCTCTCTTTCTTTTTCACCAGCCCATCAAAGAACTATCTCGATACATTCTCTAGTTTTGTGTTTGTGTGAAGCCCTTATTGAAAGAAAACAGTCTGAGAGGAGGGTTTGGTTTACAGCAGGTTGGGCTTGATATGCAACAAGATCTCTCCTTTCCACAATAACATACATGTTCCATAAATGATCTTTCAGGGAGTGGCCGGTTAGCACTACCTGTGCTCTCCTGTACATTCCAATAGCATGTGAATGGTCTCTAAAGCATAGGGAACAGGGCAAACAGTACAGTAATCTCCTCTGTCAGCTTATCTGGAGTCATAGTAAGTTGTACCCAGGAGACGGTTCCTATTGAAAACAACTACAGCTACGAACAAACAGGCTTCTGCGAAGCTTGAGTTCCAGCTTTGTGTTCATTGTTTACCAGGGACCTCATCCTCTCTGCCTACCACACAAAGATAACTTGGGATTGCATAACACAGCAAGTAAACATCATAACTCACTGGTGAGCACTTCTCTCTCTCTTTCTCATTACCTTGAGGAGAACAACAAAGTACCAATGAAGAATAAAAGAAAATAGATAAAGAAATAGAGAGGTAGTTTAAGGAATACTGGAGAAGAGGGAGCATTGGTGGTGCTTTTCTGAGATATTTGGAAACGGGTAATCCATTTTTGGTGGCAAGAGCTGAAAAAATAAGGATTTCTGTCTGTTACAGTACACAACTACTTGGTTTCTATTGGCCTTATTGATACTCTGAAGGGCTTTGAGGGCAAGTTGTAAGATAAATGGGATAGTTGTAAGGACAGTGTTTCTGCATTTCCATTGAAAGTCTCTAACGCTTGTCTGATAATGATTGTGCTGTCCATTAGATGTGCATCTTGAATGGGCTTTTGTTTTTGTTTATAAACAAAAGGGTTAATAATCTCATGTGTGCACATGGGCTGATAGGCATTACACAAGAGTTGCTGTTTTCCTATGATTGAGAACTCCTTGCCTGCTAGCTATAGAATGGTGTTTTGCATCTGATCAAATTTAACCTAATCCAGTTAAATCAGGATTGGGCTTGTCAACCATCTTCAGACCCACAGATAAGACAATTGTGGTCATCCTCAACTGTGCGGGATTGCTGCTGATGAGTTAAACCAGGTGTCTCAGGGGGATGAAGGCAAGGGAACGGGAGACACCCCCCCCCCCCCCCACCCACCCTTGGCGGGACCTGGGGCAGAGACAGCCCATCCCCACAAGAAAAAGGAAAGCCCTGAAGACAGGGAGAACTTACCTTTTTCAGGAGAAGAAGAGATGGATGAGCCATGCCAGGATGGAGCACCCACACAGTTTTTCAGCAGCTTTTATTTTCGGCTAAAAGTGGCAGATGACGTCACACAAGAGTGCTGCCTGGCAGAAATAAAAGTCGGCAGTGAAAAAACAGCTGGGGACGTACTGCAGGGGGCAAGTGGCAGGAATGCTTCCTGAGCTGGCCAAGGATAGCATCGGCTGCCACCACGGGACCCGAGGATAGACCCATTGGAGGGGCCCACGAGTAATTAGAGAGACAAAGATGGCATCGAGGGACTGCGGACCCACAGATGCCAAAGTTGTGAGTGGGGATGGACTAAGACTCTACTCCCCTTTTCTTTCTTTGTTAATTTGTTCCTTTCATGAATTACCCCAAGGGGCCCTAAGGTGAGGATCAGGGCCACGGGCAATGCTCGGGGAATAGGAAGGGCCAAGGTAGTATTGTGAACAGCAGCACGGTGAGGAAGACCCAGCATAGCAACAGGGACGGTCTAACATCCCAAAGACACCTACGGCAGGGCGAGATCACCAGGAGCCCAGCAGACAAGGAGGGTCAAGGAGGCGACATTGGAGGGCAAGCCAAACGACCATCAAGTGGCCGTCTTAAAGGCTGGCACATGGCTGGAGTGTAGGGGAAGTGGAGCCCCAAGAATACCCGCTGGGACTTATGACCAACGCACGAGGGGCTACAGGAGGGAGCCACACCACTGAAAGGAAGACCCAAGTCATGGCAGGAAAGTTTCAGGGTTTCCCTCAGGGAGAATGTGAGCCCTCGCCAAGACTGCAGGAACAAATGCTGTGGCCAACCCCGGGTGCACGCTCCAAGGCAGAAAGGGAATGCCTGTACAAGACCAAGCGGACACACCAGGGTATGGCTTCAGGTGATGCAAGTCCTTGAGAAGTGTTTTGGGTTCTAACTGGTTCAGATGAGAGGTCAGAAACCAAAGGCACAGCTCAGCAGTTTTGTGTCCTGGCCAGCACCAGCAAGTGATGCAGGGACTAGGGCAGTGGGAGTGGCTGCTATTTGTGTGCTCTCCTCCTACCCCTAAGTTGGCACTTGCGTCTAGTGTCCTGTTTGTTTCTTTCCTTCCCCCCAGCTCCTTAGTTGCACTACTTTTGGGAACCTTTGAGCAACAATGGGCCAAATTAATGGAGACTAGTCTAAAGCAGGCCTCTGCAACACTGAAACTATATCATGCCATGCATTGCCTTGTCATGGAACGCTGCTTCCCTGCTCCCAGCCACTCACTGCTGATGCGCTTCCTGTGCTACCAAATCACCACTGCTGTTTTGGATCTGTGGGTCAGTTATAGCATAGGTTTTTGACTCCTGGTTTAGATCACTCTGTAATGTCTGCTTCTTCAGTCGTAATCATGCTACCTGGTCTATTGTCCTGTTTTCTCAGGACATATCAAACTGTTATCCAAAATCTGCCATGTTTTTCACTTCAGCATTTATAAATACCCTTTGGTGTGCTAACCAATTCCACAGCTGAGGAGTTTGCAGAAGAATTTACTATTTTTCATGATGCCACAAAATGCAGTGTTTTTGCTGAGAAATTTGCCATGTTGCTACAGCTGTCTGTCTGGTGTTTCATTTTCTGCCTTTGGCCTGCTTCCTTTTGGTGTGTCTTGTTCTAGTGTATGCCTTACTCAGCTGCTCTAGTTTGCATGCACCAAACCCAGAAGTGAGGTGGTAAAACGATCCTGGGGGAAGCCCCTTGCCCCTGCTCTCAGGTATATCGGAGGCTGAGGTCTGGAGCAGCGTGTGTGTGTGGGGGAGAGGGAGTGGTCCTTCAGACAATAGCCTATATTTCTTTACTAGGCGTAATACTTGGTGACATTTTTCTGACTTTGAGAAGCATGCCCAGCCACACCTAACGTCTTCCTGAAGTTTGTAAAGTAAATATCTACTTTCAGGACACAGCAATACTGAGCTTGGAACAGAAATCTTTTTCTCTGTGTGCACCAGGGAAAGGGAGAGTTTGTGATTAGCTTTGATTCCTGCAGTGCTCTACAGGCAGTTGAGCTGGACAGTTTCAGGCTCTGGCTTTCCCAATTCCCTGGGTAGTTTAGGCTAATACAGACCTGTGAATGAGAAAGATTGGGGTTGGGGGAATAAGTGGATATTTTACAGTGACAGAATTGAGGAGGCCAGGGTATGTGTAACATGGTTGCATTTGTGCTTCAGAGCCCACAGTGCCCTGCCACATAACTCCTTTTCCTCATGCTATAAAAGGTTCCTAACCTAGTTGCCTGAAATTACAGAGCCCAACTCTTGCTGCGGGAGTAGTATAGTGCATTTCTCCCTCTCCAGAGAATACAAACCTGGCCCACTACACAGTCTCTATGGCTGGATATAGTTGATGGTGGCAGACTGGCTGGGATATAGATGTAGAAGGAACAGCAGAAGGTGGGATAGATGCGCACCTTATTGTGCGGGAGCGGAGGAGCTGACAAGCTCCGAGATTCGTGGGGCGGGAGCTCCCGCAGTAGCAGACCGTCCGTTGCCCCGGAGGGTGGGGCACTCACTCACCTGTTCCAGGTGTGGGACAGATCCGAGCAGGATAAAAGAAGCGCCGGAACCCAGGAGCCGGGGCGCGGAACCGGAAGAGCCAAGACGGGAGACGGACGCCGGCAGGAGTCCGGAGCAGCGGACACACACCGGCGCACGATGCACCCGCACGTTTTGGGGCGGGGTAAGGCCCCGAGAGACTGTGGGATTCGGGACGGTGGTCCCAAAAGCTAAGCCCCAGAATAGTAGGGTTGGGAGCGTCTGGCACTGGCAGATGGGGGCTGAGCAGCAGGAAGCCCGAGGAAGAGGGCAGTTGGACTGGGTTGCACTACCTGAGTGGGAGGGAACCGGACAGCCTGGAAAGACAGGGGCCCCAGGTGGGTCAGAAGGCTCCCTTCTGAGGCCAGGAAAAGGGATTGCTGAGCGAGAGACGTGGACTCTGCTAAAAGCCTACATAGGGGCGCAAAGTCCGCAGCTCCGGACAAGAGCAGTGTTTGTGTTCGTCCTTTTTGCTATTTTTTTTGGTTGAAGTTTGTGCCCCGTGGGAGGGGAGATTTGAAGGACCGAAGCGGCTCGCCAGTGGCGGACACTTATGGAGGCCCGGGCGAGGGTGTAGGGGTGGAGGAGCCCTCAACAGCGACGGACCCTGAGCAGTGTGAAGTCTCATTTTTGGATGTGGACATGTCGGACCATACACTGAACTGGAGAATCATCAAAGTCGTGGCAGGCGGGTTGGATGCATGCGGCTCCTGAGTGAGTACTATACATAGCCGGGGAAACTGGTGGGACTTCTGCAGCGAAGGTGACGAGCGGACCCGTCCACACTTATGGACTAAATATTTAGTGAGTCTCTAAGTCTATATTTACATCTCTTCTATGGATCATTTAAATATCTAGTAGGTCTATAATGTGCATATCTCCCCTGCCATCTGCCTGACATCAGACTAACACGGCTAACTACCTCTCTGCTCGTGGAAGGAATGACTAAGGTTCCAAAAATAAGATGTCTGAAGGTCTTCTGGCCAATTTCACATTTATGAAATCCCAGAAAACAAGAGGCCTAGGTACTGTATTGACCAGCAAGCTGTGCAAAGCAATGACTCAGACAGCAGTTTGTTGTCAGGGTCAGACATGTCTAGACCTTAGACACTTGAGTCAAGCAAAAAGTTAGCAGGCCCTGTATGAGTCTGCCTGATGCATGAGGGAGCCTGGCAAATCCAAAGGAACTGACATATACTCAAGTGGTGTTTTCTGATTTCCAAGCCTTGTCCCTTTAACACAGACAGGATGCGATTTGCAAACTTGTCAGCCAGCTCATTATAGGTAACCTTTCTGGTCCCATGAAAATGTTTTCTAGTAGGGCTGTGCGAAGTGCTGTTTGATTTTGTTCTGTCAAAACTGTTTCACTGTTTCCAGGAGTGACACGTAGTGGGTCGTAACAGGGGGCCTTCTTGGGGCCCATTTCCCTGTGGCCTGCCGGCTTTCTTGTCTGCCACGCCTGGATGATAATTAATTAATTGATGTTGATTAAGCGGGAGGCTTCCCCAATGCCAGGGGGCGCTATCTGCGGCTCTGTTCCTCCCTTACACCGCAGCCCAAGCCTCGCAGATGGCATCCAGATGTTATCAATATCACCAGCCCCACACTGGGCCCTAGAATTCTACTAGTTGAACCCCATTTAGATCCCTCCATTCAGGCAGCCTATTCTGCCTTTATTCCCAGCTGCATACCTCCCTGAGCTGCTCCCCCTTACGGGTGTGGTTCCCCCCGGGACCTTTGGCTACTAGCCCTGGCCCAGCTCTAGTCCGGCCGGAACCCTAGGCCCTCAGCTCTTGGGCATTCCTCGTGGTGGGCCCCGATCCTTTCCCCTTCCAGTCCTGGCCCCAGCATTGTCCAGTCAGGGAATGTTCAGACAGGTTCTTGAGTCTATGGTTTCACGCTATCTTTGGGGTCCACCTTCCAGACCCTACAAGGGGGTAACCCACCTGGCTGTGGGAGCTAGGGTTAAGATGCCCCAACCTGCCTTTCACCAGGGTGGTAACTGGTTTGGCATTTCTTCAGGGCTTCCACGCCACTGAGAGCCCCACCAGGCCACTCACTCCTGACAGGGTGCAGTTTTAGGTCATGCCCAGGACCAGGAGCCTCCAAACCATCCCCTACAGCTCCTCCCTGACCTCCAGAATACCAGCAGCCCTCCAGCCAGGCAATATTGTTGCCTGGCCTCCCAGCAGCAAAATGCCCTGTTTATATGGGCAGCCCTGAATCTAAAATGGCTGTCCTAATCAGGCACCTGCCAGCTGTTGTCTTCTGGCCTTTAAAGTGGCAGGCACGCCCTGAGCATGGTGGTGCACCCCCTGCAAAAAGGTGCCACTGACACTGTAAGTGGTGCCTGTGGGTGGTCGCCACTCGCCACCCTGCCGCCGACACCGCCATCAGTGTCTGAGGGCAGTCCATGATTGCCCTGGCTGCTGCCGATGCTATCGGCAGTGCCTGTGGGTGGTTGCTGATCCCTAGTTAGCACTCGGCACTCCCTTCCAACCCCCCAACCCGGCCACCGACAGCACTGGCGGCATCTGCAGGAGCTCCCAGTCTACTGCCGCTGGGCACCCACCACCATGCTCCTGCTGCCGCCAGTATAACCGTGCCCCCCTCAGCCACCAGGGGCATGCACCATTCATGGCTGTTCTGACACATTTTGACATTTCGCCTATAGGCTATAATGGGGAATCATGAAAATGCCTAGAACTTTGTCATTTCTTGCCTGATTCAAATGAAAATTGCAGGGGTGGTAGTACCTTGTGAGGACATGAAGCCTGGCAAGTTTTCAAGGAGGTAGGTGCAATGGTTTCTGGGAAACTGCACATCAAACTGTTCAAAGCAAAACTTATCACTTATTGGCAGTGGCAGCCTGCTGCCATCCCATGCGCAGAACTGGCTAGGGGCAGCGCCAGCGCTGGGTTTTTCCCAGCGCTCAGCATGGGCTGTACCAGGAAGAACCCCATGCTGGTGCTGGCCTCATCTGGCAGTGGCAGTATGCTGTCATCCCATGCGCAGATCCACGGGTCCACACCCCCTGAAAGGAGTCTGTCACAGCCCCACAGCCCTCCTGCTGGGTGCAGGCCCCTGCATCTGCACGCAGGGTTTCAGCAGGCTGCTGGTGCTGGCTGGGGAAATAGCCTAGAGCTACCACCCTCACTAGCTGGCAGTGGCAGCCTGCTGTCATCCCGCATTATGTGGGGACCTGTTTCCCCTCGGGAAGAGCTGGGCGAAGCGATCAGAGAGGTGGGGGAAAGATCAGGGAGCTGGGGAATCCAACTGGGAACTGGGGGGCATGTTCAGGGACCTGAACTTTCCCCCAGCTTCCTGTTCGATTCCCCAGCTTGCTGATCACTTCCCCAAGCTCTCTGACCATTTCCCCAGCTCCTCCTGAGGGGTGTGGGCCCCCGATCTGCGCATAGGCCCCCGATCTGCGCACAGATCAGGGGCCCGTGTCCCTGGGAAGAGCTGGAGAAATGATCAGAGAGCTGGGGAATCAAATAGGGAGCTAGATGTCAATATCAGAGCAGTCCTCCCCCCTTCTCCCTTCCTTTCCTTAATTTCTGTTTAGCTGCAAGCAAGCCGGCTTCGAAACTCGAACCATTTTGAAATGTTGCGGGTGCCCTCTTTTTGAAACTGTTTCAAACCCTTTTGTTTCATTTCGGTTCTGCTGTTTTGAGTTTGAAACGTGACAAAACAGCTTTAAAATAAAACACCCAGTGAAATTTCATACAGCCCTACTTTCTAGCTCAGGGACAAGAGGAACAAACATTATAGGAGGAGGACAGTGGGATGAGGCAGTATTAGCTGGTTGTAGAAAACTCACTAATATTTTTCCTCTTTGATCTTTACCATGCAGGAGAAAGAAAAGGTTTAGTTTGCAGGCTGTACATCTCTTCTATGGATCGCTTTAAACTAAATCAAAATTATTCACAGGAAACCACCTGTACAGCCAGACCCTGGGTCTGTGAACTGATATCCTGCCATGCAGTAGCAAGACTACAGCTACAGACCAATTGGTTTACCACCATTCTCTTCCATTTGGCAGCTGGCACTGAGGTTCGCGTGCACGAGACCATGAGTTTAAAGTTGTGAAAACTGCCGGTCCCAGAACACTAACAAAATAGGAGGTTTGAACAATGTGTATGGATGATGATGGAGTAGTTTTGAGGCTGTTTGCAACTGTACAGCAGGGGTCAAAGGTAGCAAATGGTATCTCCTCAGAATAAACACCAGCCCCGGTTTTGTATGCCCAGAAGTTACTTGCATCTTTTTTCCTGCCCCCAGGTCTTCGTGTGGAAACCAGTTGATTATTTACTTATCTGTTTGTGGCAGAGCTGCACAGTGGATTTGATTTTCCTCTCACTATAGGGAAATCTCATTATAGCAACAGGCCAGCTGTCCTCCTGAAACATTTTGCATCAAGTGTTTGAAGAGTGAATCAGCTTTTGCTGAAAGTTAAGTCGCAGCGAGTAGCTTTGGTTCAACCTGGCTGACTTAGCCTGGTTGGAAATATAAGCAATCCTATGTTCAGTGCAACTGACAGAAGATCAAAATAAAGCCAAAAATTCACACTGGAGCTATTAAATTCACTAGCTGCCCTAGTTTCTTACAGATGGGAGTAAGGTGTGGTTAGGCAGAAATTGAAGGGGTAATATATTACGTAGAAGGAAAAACAGCCAGCCTGTGAAGGTCACACTCTCCTTGCTGTATCGTGATATTATTGGGTGACCTGCAACTCACTCTTTTCACTCCCCTGTCATTGGTTCATCTAAACACATCTCTGCAAACATTGTTTTGTGCAATCATGATCATTAGAAGGATAGGATATGTCAGTCCAGGAAGTTGCCCTCTAAAATGCAAGAGAGAGGAACCAGCCTGTTTATTCCCCTGAAGAAATAAGTGAAACATCTTTATTACAGGACATTTTGAAGGAGGAATTGCTCTGGTTCTTTGGTTTCAGTGCTGTCAAACCCAAACGGAAGCCCTTTTTAAAGCTTAGACAAACCACCTTAACTCAAAGCAGGAAGCTGTCTGCCCTGGCATTCACCAATCAGATAAAGGGAAGGGTGGGACAGCTATGCAGCTTGCATAGTATTCACAGGCAAGGAAAGGGAAATGACATGCCAGCTTCAGCATTTCATGTGCAATAACTGTTTTGGGAGCTGTGTAGGGATTGCACTGTAGCCTCTGCGGGAATTTAAAGGGAGGAGGTAGGGGTGTTTCTATAAAACAGGGTGCCAGATGGCTGAAGGAAGCTACCCAAACAGTCAGGCTGGTAGTGCCGATTTCCTTCAGAGTGATATTGGGGACGGCCTGGAAATCCATACCAGCCGGACTCATTGTTTCAACTTCGGTGCCACAAATAGAAATCCAGGTAATGTAAGTAGAACAAAAATAGAATGATCAGCCGAGGAATTCCAGCATCCACCCCCAGCTTGTTCTCTGAGACGCAGCTTTCCTTATTTCCTGCCTTGCTGCCTTAGGTGCTGGTATTTACCAGGATCTATACCCTGGCAATAACTCTGGGGCTGGGAAAAACACTAGGGAGTTTTCACTCGTCTTTCAGGGTGCATGTGGGGAAGGGGAAAGAGGGGAATGAAGGAAGCTGCATTTTTTTTTCCTTGTTAAAATACTGGATGTGCAGGAATCAGCTTTATATTGGCTTTTCCAGATGGACATGTGCAGATCTACAAACTGAACTTTGTAAATCTGGGTTTTGTTTGTTTTCTATGCTCCTATTCATTTGCCATTCTCTTAAGGAAGTACAAGCCCATGGAGTAGGTCTATGCATATGCATGTGCAGCATGTGTGTGTGATTTATCTGTATTTCCATATGTGTGTGTGCATGTATATGAAATCACTGGCTATTTTTTCCTGTATTGATCTGCCATTTTAAGCCTACCCAGTTGTCCTCCCAACTGAAATGGATTTGTGGTGGGACTTTCAAAGGATCCAGGCACCTGACTTCCACAGGTGTTTCTCCTTCTGTGTCTCAGTTTAAGCTGCTAGGCTGCTTTCCTAGCTCATGGAAGTTTGGTGCCCAGGTGCTGTTGAAAATCCCACTGTTAGCATTTACAGTTCTGTCCTTGAGGGCTGGTTATAACAATCCTAGCTCCTATGTAGCACGTTTCTTCAGTAGCTCTCAAAGGCCTTTCAAAAGAAGGTCAGTAGTGTTATCTTATTTTTTTTTCTTTTTCCAGATGCAGAAACTGAGGCACAGAGAAGTGAAGTGACTTGCCCAAGGTTACCCAATAGGCCAGTTGCAGAACTAGGAAAAGAACCCAGGTCTCTTAAGCCCAAATCTAGTGTTCTACCCATTAGACCATATTGATTTGTATAACACAAGTCATGCTTCTCTATTATAGAGAAAACCCAGTACTGCCTCCTCATAACAGCCTTAATGGCATAGTCCATGCATGTTGTCTCACATATTTACTGTATTCTTGAAACAAAGTGCCTTATCAGTATCTGAAAAACAGAATATGAGCCAAATTTTCACAATGGTCAGATTTTCAAGTGCTCAGAACTGCTAATCAGGACTGCTTTTGAAAAGATCTCAGCTGCTCCTAGTTGGGCACTGATCAGGACCAGAGTTTGCAGTGCCATGTACCCAGCAGCTGACATTGTGACACTTAGGTCCATATTTCTAAATGACCTCAAGTCCCAACATGCATCCAGTGTGCAGAAGTCCTGGGGAAATCTGACCACATATATTGTTGCCTACATAGGAGCAAAGTCCCTTTTGAAAATTCTGATCTATGTATGTTGGAATGAAGCATGTAAAATCTGTTTGCTAAAACTAATTACTAACTTACCATTTGTCCATAATTAAGGCTGCAACTAAGTTTCCCCTTCAGTTTTTATGGAAGCACTGTTTAACAATGAATGAACCTCAGAAGTTCCATATATATCCCCCAACACTAATCTTGGAATATTTCATCTGAAATTACACAAATGATCTGTGCCTTCTGGATCTGCTGAACTGGTCTACAAACCTTGGCAGAACAGCATCTTTCAACACCTTTTGGTACTTCTCTGTTGCTAGCTGCATCTAGGAAAGACAGACCTGATCCTGAGGCATGGCAGAAGAAAAGCCTTAGCTGAATACTTGTAACTTGAGCAAAGGTCGCTTTCTGGATTTGTCCAAATTGCGGCTGGAGGATTAGGTCATTTCTGTCTACCCATCCTTAGTGGGTGGCAGCTTGTTTTGTTGCATCATATAATCTCAGCAAGTACTTCCTTAGTGCTGAACCTTGTCTAGAAGGGTTTAATAAGCGAAAGGGGTAGCCCAGAAGCTGGAAACATTTAGACCCAAATTCTGTTTCACCTCTAAGGCACAATTCTGATACCCTGAAAAAACATTAACACAACAGGTGAGCTTTTTTCACTTTTAAGTCTAAAGTGACAGCATGTTACAAAGAATTGATGCATTAATGGCTTTTCAAAGCCTCAGAGTTGGGTAGGTTCTCACTTAGCCATCTTACTGCTCAGAGAGGATTTGGGCCTTAATATTTATGTGAGGAAGGAGAAGCCTGTTTGCACAGTAGAGGAGCTAAGTTAAAGGCTGAGTAAGGAACAAGAACTACATTGGGAAGGGGACCTGGGAGGGTTTGAAGGGGTAATTAAAGATCATGTGGAGGTCAGGAGCTGATGTGGGTTTGCCAGATTGGGACACAGCTTTCTCTATCAGGAAAACGTCATAAATATCAGACTAGTAGGACCATGCAGCAAGTGGCTTAAGGAAATTGTAGAATCCTTCTAATAAGTTTCCAAAAAGAAGCTGGATAGGAACAGCTCATCTTGCCCCTGTGTAGGGGGTTGGATTAGATTACCCCTGAGGTCCCTTCAAACCTTATGGGTCTGTGTTTGGCACCTGGACTAAGGAGACAAGAGACTCAGGAGGGGCAGGAGTATTTTGGTTTTTGAGGACCTGATTTGCATACATAGCCAGGTTTACCAAGCTGGGGAGATTCCCTAGGCTGCTTGCATCCCTCATGGCTCATCAGTGCTATAGCAGAGACCTGTCTGCGCCAGCCCCAAGCATGCTCCTGTCCACCTGTGCATCCAGTGAGACCACTCTGGGGGCATCCCAAGCAGTTGCTTTCATGCACACTAGAGACTGTGCTTTTGGGAGTAACCTCAGGGGGTCAGCCCAGAGAACCTTCACTAGCTTATTTCCTGGTCTAGAGAGTGCTCCTGCTGGGACAGGTGTGGGTAAGTCTTGCTTGGGAATGACCTAACTGGGACATGTTGCTGCTACCTCAGTGTAAACAGGCCTTTGGGTCACATTTCTGTAACAAGACAGCACTGATAGCCACCATGCTGCCTCCTGCAGCTGACCAGGTCATAGCCTCAACTCCACCTCATTGGAAAGGCAGGTGACTGCCGTACATTCAAAAGCAGTGGGATGATTTTTCTTCAGGCTCCTCCAGCAGTAGGTAAAGAGAGGGAGAATGGGGTAAACAGCAGGGGCATGAGGAGGGTTTAGGGGATAGGGAATTGAGAGTAGTGAAGGGGAGGATGGAAGGAGTCCAGAAGACAAAATGAGGAACAGGAAGGGGAGAAAGACACCAAGAGAAACCAGAACAGCAGAGCTTGGTGCAGGGAAATGGTGCAGGTAGACACCTACTTGTACTCAAGAGTGTGTAAAGATCCTGGCCCATATCATGCACCTATTGTGCTGGGTGCTATGCACATGTAGAAGGGGGACCCCTCTTATTTCTCCCCCTTCAAACCTTCAATGCAAGTGCTCCAGTCAGCTTTACAGATAACATGCCTTCCCTCTGGGCACTGACCTGATGCATTATCTTCCCCTCTAGAGACAGGCCTTTCATTTCCCCAGACCATCTCCAGCTCTGTCTAGTGCTGTGGTTAGTATTGCAATGCCACTTTGCTTTGTATTTTGGCAGCTGCTAACCATTGCTATCAATGCCCTGCTGTGTGAGGTGAGTGAAAGCACAGGCTGGGGGAGAGGCAGTGTCTCCTGGACTAATGCAAGTGGCCCTGTCTCCAGCGCAGGTCGTAATCTGAAGGAGTGGCTGAGGGAGCAGTTCTGTGACCACCCTATTGAGCATTGTGAGGACACGCGGCTGCATGATGCTGCCTACGTGGGGGACCTGCAAACACTCAAGAGCTTGCTGCAAGAGAGGAGCTTCCAAAGGTGTGACCTTTGCTCATCCTCCCACTACCCAACCCCACCCATCTCTTCTCCCCCACATCTCTTAGGGCTCCTATACATATACAGGGAGGCTGTTTGCATGCACTGTAATTACAGCATGTTGGAGTAGACTTGATCAATGAAGGCTGCTGGAGCATGGTAATTACCATGTTCCAGCAGACTCCAGCATCATGTGTATCAGCGTTCGGTGCCCACTACCAATTTTCAGCATGGGGACGCTGATACATGTGACACTCCAGGCACTTTTATTAGCATGGCTCTTGGAGCTATGTTAATTAAAGCGCCCCCCACCCCTCCCAGAGCACAGCTATAAATGTCCTTAGATTCTGCTCTGTATGCAACACTTCCTCTGAAAGGCTTAGAAGATGGTGGGGCTGCTCCTCGTTCCTTTAGATAGGCTATAAGCTACCAAGTAGGGCCAGATCCCCAGCTGGCATAAACCAGCACCACTGCAGTGACCTCAGTGAAGCCACATCCATTTACACCAGGGTGGGCAAAATATGACCCATGGGCCGGATGTAGCCCAGCAGGCCATTCTATCCAGCCTGTGAGGTCCCTAAAAATGTAGAAAATATTTATCTGTTCCTGGCTGCCTGTCAAAGATGACAGGAGCCAGGGGCAGTAGGACCCAGGGGGAGCCTCAGCAGGAATGCAGCAGCTCAGCCCACCCCACCCACAGCCATTTCCCTGCCTTCCTGCCCCCACACTGCTCCAGCACCATGTGGCTCCCAGCTGCATCGCCTGACTGGGGAGCATGGGGCCTGTGTTGGTACCAGTGTGTGTGTGGGGGGGGGGTGAGTCCCACCCCCCCCCACCATACACATACACCCACATCTCCTCTCGCACTGCCATACACACAGACCCCCACAAACCCCATACCCACCCACACTCCACATATCCACATACACATACCCACATGTTCCCTCACCCCACACCCACACCCCCACACCTATCCAACCTCCACAGGCACACCCACATCCTCCCCTACACCCAACATACCCACACAGCCACACACCCACATCCCCCCACAAACTTATACCCACCCCCACACAATATGAAAGAGCAAGACTTCATTTAAAGCTATTATATACAATCACCTCTGTGCAGACTGGTATTTTTATGGTTCTGAGATGGGAAAACCCCTTGCTGAAAGGAGTACTTCTTAGGGCAAGGGGAGTGACTTCTGGTGGCAGAAGTCAGGGGTTAGGAGGCAGGACTTCCAGTCAGAAGATGGCAACCAGGGGGTGGGGCACCTGTCAAGAGGCAGAGCTACCCATGTGGCCCTCAACAGCTTGCCAAAACTGGGTAAGCGACTCTCTGCCCAAAATAATTGTCCCTCCCTGATTTACACCTGCTAAGGACCCACCCCACTGACTCGGGTGGAGCAACGGAGATTTATGCCTACTGGAGACTTAGCCTGTTAGCTGCAACAGTGGGGCAGCAATTGACACAAGCTGGAAATCTCTCCCACATACGTGGCAGGTTCATTATGTTTCGTTTAATCAAATCAGTGCAGTCTAGCTTGGGGCATATGAGTTCCTCAGTGCTTTGTGGGTAGTATTGGGACTATTTGTTCCTATAATATTAGCAGTCATAGGCCAAGCTTCCTGTCTCAGCTATGCCAATGCCTGTCCTCGTGATCTGCTCTGAAGGAAACATCTGGAGGGACATGGGAGCAGTTTTTTCCCCTGGCCTGTTTCATTCGTGGCCTCTCAAGTGTGACCACTATGCAGTGGGTTTCTCTGTGGGGATACTGAACACCTAGTATTTATCTCATTTCACATGCAGCCAGCTGCAGAATGGTCAAATGTTAACAGCATGTGCATATGTTTGGAGAGGGAGCTTCAAAAAGGCCAGGGTGGAGGGACAAGATGAAGTCTGGTTCAGAAAAAAGATATAGATACCCCGTTTCAGCTGGTTCTTGTTAGAACTTCTCAAAATTACAATTCCTCAGAGTCATCCTTTCCCCCTCTGCCCTGTGCACCCTTGGCAAACTGTTACTGAATCTGGCAGTTTGTCCTCTAGTGCTTAGACGGTACTGGGATCTTCAGGGAAGAATTGGCTGTCATGAATTCCACCTGTCTTGCAGAGCACACTGATCCCTACACCCGGTACTGCTGAGCAACTCAGTCCTTTAAAATGTTAAGAGTATCCTTGAATTTTACACCTCTGGAGCCCACTGCCAGAACTGTAGACCTTATGGGCATGCAGGGAAGGAGGGGAGATGAACACCTGCTCCAGTATTTCCATATCATTAGCAGATCCCTCAGTGCACTCTGAGCTGTGCCTTTCTTAGCTTAAAAGGGGCAGCTTGGTGGGACCCAGGGGGTCTTAGTATTGGCAAAAATACCTTGCTTAATTTACAGAGGCTTCATCTCTGGTGACAGGCTGCTCAGATAGCCCTTGATATTACCCAAAGTAATCCCAGCTGAAGTAGATTTCAAGTTTGTAATGCAAGGTTAATAAATATCCAACCTCCACTTATGAATACCCTTCAGATCATCATGGAAATATAATAATGTGAAAATAGGAGTCAAAATATAATGACAAAACCATACAAAAGACATTATAATAAACTATAAACTGAAACGCCCTATGTAAAAATATATATACATATATTGGTCAAGTTAATGTCTATGGCTGTTGGGGTATTTAATTAATTTTCCTGTATTGTGGAATAAACTGCTGTTGACCCAACCGAAGCCTTAAGTTGCCTTTTCAGCAAGAATCAAAAGGAGGCAGCCCTTCCAAAATTGTAGCACAGCTTTGGTAGTTCTCCCTTTTTTATACAGTCTGCTAAGTTTTGTCAACTTTCCATCTGTTACCTTTTTGTGCCTTACTTAATTTATATTAGTATGAAGAAGGCCTGGTGTGCCAGGCACTGTACACAAGCATACTGAGAGGCAGATGCAAATGCTTTGTTATCTGTAGAAGGCAACATAGAGCTGTAGGGTTAGAAAGGATCTCCTGGGTTATGTAGACCAACTCCTTGCACAAATGTGGGACTCACTGTTTCTTTACCATCCTAGATATGTGCCCATCCAGCCTCTTGCAAATTTCCTGTGAAGAGGCCTTCCTGGCTTCCTCTAAGCACCTTTGATACTATTCCTGCTGTCAGAGAGCTTTTTTCTGAGATTTGATCCAAATCTTCTTTAGATAAGGGATGGAAAATGAAGACAAGTGATAGGGGTGTAGATTGTAGCTGTGACAAGTGATCGGACAAGTAATAGGGATATGAAGTACTATTATCCCCATTTTACAGTTGGAGAACTGAGGTATGGAGAGGTGAAGGGATTTGCTCAAGAATATCAGCAGGTAAGAGGCAGAAAGAGGAAGACAACCCAGGTCTCCTAACGTCTAAGGTATTTCCCTCAGCTTTGGACTGCACCACTGAGGATGCTGGTATGCTAATGATCTCTTGGTCTCTGGGGTCTTGTCAACAGAACTGATAGTTTGGTTACCTGGCAAACCCTCTTAATTTAGGCACAACTTATATGGCAAAGAAGTGCTTTGGCTGGTATAATTTATACAGTTTTGATGAATGAAAGAGACTTTACTTGTAAAATATTTTTTAATGCCAGTGCAAGTGCACCTATGCCAGGACTTTCATTTGTATAGAAAGGTTGTGAAAAAAAATCACACCCACTCCTAAATGACCCAAATAACTAATTCTTTCCTGCCTTCTCCCTGCCATTAATTCCTTCTTTTGGACTCATTCTGGTCTCATTGCACTTAACGCTTCCAGGTATAGCCTCGGGGTGGGTGGGTACATGGTTTGGCTTCTCCTGTACATGGCTCCAGGCAGGTTTTAAAAGCATTTTTAAGATGTTCTGTCTCTAACAAATCTTGTTTGTAAATTATCAGTTTGCTAGTGCAATGGTGGCTTATTTCTGTCCTTTTATAATATTATATTATATAAGCAGAAATGAAAATCCATCTTGGAGAAAGAGAGCTTTACTCTTTGAGAGGAAGGGTGGTGGGTAGTTAAAGTGGAACCTAGGTGAGATCTGGCTTTGGTCCCCAGCTCTGTTGCCATCTGCCTTTGAGCAAGTCACTGAATCTCTCTGTGCCTTGGCTCCCCATACATTAAATATGGATAATAATTCTTCCTTTGTCTATTTAGATGGAAGGCTCTACAGGGCAAGGGTTAACTTATCCTATGCTTACCGCATGTAGCTCAAAGGAGTTCTGATGTTGGCTGGGATTTGTAGGCAGTAGCATAGTATACATGACTTGTGAGACTCCTTGAGACAAGATACAAAACTTAGAGGGAAGGTACCCCTGACTTACCCAGGCATACAGGGCTGTAGCAAAGCAAATACCACATGTATTCACACATCATTCTGACATGTTGCTTTGCCTCTTCTGCTCAGTCGAATCAACGAGAAGTCTGTGTGGTGCTGTGGTTGGCTGCCTTGCACCCCCCTGCGAATTGCTGCCACTGCTGGCCATGGCAATTGCGTGGACTTCCTCATCCAGGAAGGGGCAGAGATCGACTTGGTAGATGTGAAGGGGCAGACAGCCCTGTATGTGGCCGTTGTGAATGGGCACCTGGAATGTGCAAAAATCCTGCTGGAGGCTGGCGCGGACCCCAACGGGAGCCGGCATCACCGCAGCACTCCTGTGTACCATACCTCCCGCGTGGGCCGGGCCGACATCCTGGCAGAACTGATCAGGCAAGTATTGTTTGCCCCTTTTAATTCCCACAGAAGCCTCTATTTCTGAGGTGTCATATCTTATATGTAGCATCCAAAGCCATGGTTAAAGAAGGTCAGAGGTCTGCCTAGTGTTGTTAAAGTAGTACAGTGAGTGTCCAAACCTATCATACTAACCATCTTCAGTCTCCTCAACATCTTGTCCCTGGCTTCCTTCCCCTTACAATATAAAAATATCCTGGTCTCCTCCATCCCCAGAAAACCTTCCCTCAGCCCCCATCACGTCACCTTTCCCCCACTCTTTAAAGTCACTGAATGCAGCATAATCTATAATCAGATAGCTGGTTTCCTCAGCTCTGTTGTGGGTGCCAGCTGTACTGGCTTCCAGTGCCACAGCCCTTGCTAAACATTCCCGTCTTCAATTCCATCTGCTCCATATCTATTCCATATCTGCTGCCACCTTTAATTTAAGCCTCCTGTGATCACCTTCAAAGCTCTGCATAATTTCCCTATGACTCTGATTTATTTTCCCTAAGCATCCCTGCTCCACCCTTTTTTACCTGCCTCTTGGTCAGATGCTCATACCATCATCTCTGAACTTTCATCTGCACAGCTGTCTGCGCATGCTGTCACCAGACTGAGCCCATCACTAAGGCTCTTACTTTGGCCTCTTCTAAATCCTATTAACAACCCACCTTTGCTCTAAAGATTTTATGTACTGTCCGTCATCATCTGCTTTTCCCATCTCTTTCTATCCTTCGGAGTATGTGAATTAAACAGAATAGAAACTACCCCTTCACAAGAGTTTGGAAGGTGCCCAGCCAGTGTATAAGTAAACATTGCAATACTATGCTTAACACCTCCTTAATTAAAGAGCAGTGATGTTACCATATGATTCAGTCTCTGGTAGGTGGAGAAGTAAATTCACTCCCTCTAGTGGTAGGTAGTGTAAAGGGAATGCTGTATAAATCAGTGAAAAAGTGGTAGAAAATAAAGATACTGAATAGCATGCCAGCTAAGGGGACAGATGCTAAATTTTATTCCTTGGGGATCATGCATTCATTTTGCAAGGCTAATGAGATTGAAAAAAACCCCAGGCAAAGATTTTTGGTCTGTAAGCAAAGCACCTCAGTAAGATGCATTGTTGTAACACCCTCCTGGGTGTGAGAAGCCATTCTGCAAAGCCCAACATGACTCATCGTATACTCTGTGGTGTTACTGCTGTGTTACTATGGCTTCTGGAAACATAGCTAATGTTTGTGTGATGCAGTAAGCTGAGCCACTCTGCATCTCTCCCAGTCAATTGTGGAGAACACATATGAGCCTTTAGGCACACAAGCAGAATTGTGGGAAGGCACTGGGGGATGATTGCCTCTTGAGTGGTTTAGCCTGCATTGTTCTTGCAAAGTGGGTGTGTTAGTAATACCAGTGAAGCTGCACTTGAACTTTAGCCTACAACCACAAGGGAGCCAGCTAGCCCAAGGTCATAGCACCATGAAATGCGGGTGGGGCTTGGGTCAACAACTGATGGAGCCCAAGATAACTCTACGGTAAAGACATATGCTAAATATGGATGCGGGAATCCTGCTTTGTGGAAATCAGAACCTGTTGCTCATTATGAACTTATTGTAGTCATAATACTGCATTGGATCTGTGGACAATCTGGTCTAGTATCCTGACTCCAGAAGTGGCGAGTGCCAACTGTTCAGAGGAAGCTGCAAAAAACTCTACCCTGCTCTGTGCCCCAGCAAATTTCCTCCTTGTGTCTAGTAGCTAAAGGTATTGCTTTAAGGTATTAAGCAGGGTTGTTGGAACTAAATTGTTAGTGCTGTTTTAGGAATAGATTAGACATGGAATGGTTTGGATTGGGATGTTCCTGTTTTGAGTAGAGAGTTGGACTAAATGACCCCTCAAGTTCCCTTCCAGCCCTATTTTTCCACGATTGTGTGATTCTTAACAGACAGGCTCAAAGCTTCTGTTAGTGGGCTGTGCTTCATGTCCTGAGATCACCAACTTTCTCATGGCCTCCAGGCTCTTTGTCTAAGGGGTTCTGCCAACACCTTTATGTATGCGATGAAGCTGCCAAATCATAATATTGTTTTTTTAAAAAAACCAAAAAGATAAAAAAGGTTATGTGATTACCTATAGGAATGCCCTCCAAAGAGTTCTATTTGATAGTATATGACGGCAAAAAAACTTGGATGAATTATGAGGATTATTTGAAATACTTGGAGAATTTTTCCTTCTTTGGGTTAGGAGGAAAAGTTTTCAAAGGAAGTACACCTTTAAGGAAAATGACTAATGGAAAAGTGGAGAGAAGGGAGGGGACATATTATTTTGTAAGATGAGACAAGGATGTCCCCATCAACCATGCTATTTGCGTTGGCTCAAAATTTGGGCTCAAAAGCGACATTCCTTAGAATCTCCCCCAATATATCTGCTAACACAGAATGAAATGTAGCAAAATGGTATTTCAGAGCATGATGAGCTGATGTATTGATTTATATGTCTACCCCTAATGATACCTTGCCAGCAATATTAAAAGTGAGAGTCTGGAAAACTTTCAGGATTAAAAATTAACTGGAGTTTGTCCAATATCTTTTTATTAGGCAATGTCTGTCCCAAGGCTGCTAAGTTAATACCAGATTGTCATATTGCCCAAGATTTCAATATCTTGGAATACAGATTTCAGAGATCTTTCCAGAATGGCTTACTTTGAAACACAATCCTATGTTAAAAAGCTCAGTAAAAGATTTTATTATATTCCTCTAAAATACTCCCTTTCCACGTAAGTAACAAAATGACAATTTTTTGCTAAGTTATAATTATGCATTTCAGACTACTGCTGTTGAAACAGCACCCTTCTCCATCACCAAGAGTTCTCAAAAATATACACTCAGTTCCTTATCAGTCAATGAGATTTTTTTTCCTGTTAACATAGGCTCTTTCCAGTTCCCTTTATTCAGGCATTTTTACTCTACCCATTTTTTTTAATCGTATGGTAACACATTTATAGTTCCTGGACTCCTGAATCCAACCACAATTGCTGAACCAGATTACTAAGCAGTAAGCAGGAGCTGATAGGACATTATATGTGAAACTGTATCGACTAATAGTAAATACACACCTAGCAATGGAATGGTAATCCATTTTCTAGTAAGACTCTGGAGGAAATATTTACAATTATATTGCTAGGGTATAGATTACTTTCCTAACAGCTTGTTATACAATCATCCTGTGTTGGGATGGAGTATTGCATCATACTTTCAGTCTAGCTGAAGGCTGATCCAAGATATTAGGTGATATGTGTATTCTGCTCATTTCATTAAAAGCAGTGTAAAAAAAGACAGTGGTGAATCGAGTCAGTTTCTAAAAAAGGTGTCTATTTTTATTTTAAAAATCATAATTAGCATACTGTTTTTTGCCACAGAAAATATTAATAAAAAGGGAGAGGGGAGGGGAATTGTAGAATTTTAAGGGAGTGCCTAGCAGTGGTATATACTGTAGGACAGTCTGGCCAGGGGTCCAGACCCATAGATGGAAATTGGGCACAGTAGACACACAAATTATGAATGCCATGAAACACTACACAGCATGTACCTATAGAAATAGCTTGTTTTTAGCCTAAATATTTTGGTTTTCTAATAGTCATTTGTTTGACAAACTGAAATCTTCCACGGAAAGCAGGCACTTTTTATTAAAAATTGAGCATAGTTAAAAACACAATTTTTGGTTGAAAAGCATCTTGATTATATGTTTTTAACCAGCCTTACTAACTTGTGAAGAGATCCCATTCCTTAGGGTTAGTTGTGTGAGGAGCTGCACTGAGTGGGCTTAGGTCCCTTGCCATTTTCTAGAAACATTTAACATAATTAAAATGTTTCTCTATAGAGAAAGCTTTCAGTGCAATATGGCCGTGACTCAACTGAGCATACTAAAAACCACTCTGATAGGGGTATCCCCTTACAGAGCAGATGTTCTCTGAATTACTCTCTCTCTCCCTTTAGCTTACGCCCTGGCCAAATAAAACGGAGCTGGTGTGTTGTGACTATGGACGAGCCGAGGGATAGCAGCTGCATAGCTTTCTGTCCTCTGTGCCTCCCCCAAAGATCTTTCCAAGATCTTCTGAGGTGTTGGCCTATGTACCATACTCTGTACTTGTCACTTTGAGTAAATATGCTCAAAGTGACAAGTACAGCCTTGGATCTGCTTGTGTTGACGCCAGTCCTCCAACTAGTTCTGCATGTGCTTAACTGCACACAGAAAATACAACTATTTAATTAATTGTGTCTTTAAAGGTAAATCACATGTAGACTTTTCTGCAGGATCAGTGCTATAAACCTCAGTCACTGCACTGAGAGATGCATTAGCAGGTAGAGAGAATTTGGCCCAAAAGGTTTTTCCTATTTGTTTTATTGACTGTAAAGAGGAAAATTACAGTATACAGGAAAGTAGAAAAACCTCATTCTCCAAATGCTTGGATTACAAATCCAAGTGAGTTATTAAAGGCTGGAAGAATGTTTTATTACTGTGAAGGGAAAACACAGGACTACTTGATCTAGATTGCTGCAAAGAAATACTTTAAAATGGTTGCTGTTAGAAGGGTAGCCTGCCCCTTGTCCCACATTCCAGTATATATGACATAGATGCAATTATGACATTCAGTACCTTGTGCTCTCTCTATATCGATGGATATATAAAATATAGCACATTGCTAATATTGTTATCTGTTACTTGCAGCATTGCAGTTTTTCAAAAGAAATATTTTTTAAAGGAGGCAAACATTCTCTGTGCCATCCCTATTTTCTTGCCATCACTCAGCTTGAAATTGGACACCCATATTTGCTGTTCAATCAGTATATGATAAAATTAGTACGTATATCTATAGCATAACAGCATAGGGTCTCAATGTATGGGGTGGGATTTTTGTCACCGATTTGTACTGGATTGACAGCTCTCACTCAAATCTGCTAACTTCAATAGGTGCTGTTGCACCCAAGCAGAAAAGCTATGAGAATCCTTTGCTGAAATTGTTTTGCACTGTACCATTAGAACCAACTGTTCTCACTCTGCCTGATCTACAGGAATTGTGTTTGTCACAGCCCCAGCTAAGTGATGGTGTTCTCACTCAAGCTGTAGCAGCCTGTGGTTTTTGCCCAAAAAGTCCCTAGTTCAAACCTTAGTGTATGGACCAAGATAGCTGCTGTCACACCAATAATAATTAGAGTTTAAAATATCCCATGCAGTGTTCCGGCATGCTAAATGTAATCAGTAACATGATGATTCATATGTTTTTTAATTTTAGCATAGGAAAATACAAATGTTTATGAAGGGATGGTTGGAAGCCTGACAGGATTATTTTATATTTTCCCCATTTCCTATGGGTTTGGAATTTGGTGCATTCATTTAGCATGAACTTCTGAATACAGGGGAATATCCCTGCATTTGACTTTATGACTGGATTTCAACTATCCAAGTTCCCTCTGGAATAAGAATCATGACACTTGTTACATACCTCTGTTTAACAGCAGTATTTTTTTTCGGTTTCCTTTGGTGTTTGCAGCAGTCAAATCTGTGGCTCTAACACATTGGCTCATCATCCTCTCCCAGGTGGGGAAGTTATTTTCATGCATCTACAACACCCCTTCAGTGAGAAGCTGAGTCATTTGGACAACCCCCAGCCACACCATTAATGGTAGATTTTCCATGCAGCTTACTCAAAGCTGAACAGTCAGCTATAGTATGCAGATGCTTAGTGTGGTCATTAGTGGGAGAAGAGAAAAGTGTTTTGGAGTCACCCCTTCTCTCTCTTGATCATAGAGCTATTAACCACTCTATGAAAACCACTTGGCCAGCTGAATATGGTGAGGGCTGTGCACTCCTTGTTCTGTCACCAGCAGTCCCTCCCTGCCTCTCTATAGGCTCGTCTACACGGGGACACTCAGGAAAACTCATCCAAATTAACTTTTAAAGTGGATTAGCTACACCACATTAACAACTTATGTGGACTCTCTCATTCAGAAAGAACAGGGCCTTAATTCAGTTTAGCTTAGTTTACTTTGGAAGTAACTCAAACGATTAAAGGCCACTTTAATTCTGAATAAGTGTCCACACTGGGCTTTGATGCAGTTTAATTCATCCATTCCAAATTCATACTTGATTGTTTCAGGTACACTTTCCCTTCCCAAGTGTCCTCAGGTAGACAAGCCATTTAGGGGAGATATCCAAATGGGAAAGGGCAGGGTATTTTGGGAGCAGTATCTCAGTGCCCAAATCTTCAGGACCCCAAATTTGACCCTGTGAACATTTAACACAAGAAGTCAGGTTTGTTCTTACAGCTCATTAACTCTTAATTCTTTGAGTAATGGGCCATATATTGGGTTCTGTGATGGCTGCTTTCTGCTGCACAGATATAAGGGAAAACCATGTGTGTGGAGGGAGGGGTGGGAGGAAGGCGTGTAAAACTTGCATAGTCATCTCTGTGCCATCCTGTCCTCTGCTCCTAAAAGCATATCCTTGACTGTTTAGGGAGTGCTGCATGGGCCAGATGACCAGGTAGTAGTCCTCATGAGAGGGAAGATGATTCAGGGCACTAGGGATTAGCATGCCACCCAACAATTTGGGAAATCAGATTTTAATGTCTTGCTCTGCCACAAATTCCCCTTGTAACCTTGACTAGGGCCCTTAGTCTCCTTTTGCCTCAGTTCTCCATATCTAAAATGAGGATACCCAACGGGTATGTTGGTAGGCTAGATATAAGCATTTCCATGATGAAGTGCCAGGAGCCAGAGGGTTCCCAGTGGCCTTTCCCTCTGAATTACTGGATGGCTAGAGAATTATACCTGTGATAGGGGATGGGGGTTGAGGAGTCTGTGCTTTCTGGTCTCCTCTGTGATTTCCAGCTTATACGTGCACCTGAACTGAAGTTGATACACTCATCCCTTTTGAGCATTTCCCTGTTGAGGGCTGATTCACTCATCTGCCTTTCTCTCAAAACGGACCTTGCTTTTCCTGCTCAGGTATGGAGCTGAGGTGGATGTTAACCACCATCTGGCCTCACGGATGCCCGGCCTGTCCTCGCGCGCCCTCACCTCCCTGGTGGTCTGCCCTTTGTACATCAGTGCTGCCTATCACAACCTCCAGTGCTTCAAGCTACTGCTCCAAGCAGGAGCCAACCCTGATTTTAACTGCTGTGGTATTATCAACATCCGGGGCTCCCCGGTTTGCATGATGGATGCTGTCCTGAGACATGGCTGTGATGCAGCATTCATCAGCCTCCTGATTGACTTTGGAGCCAACTTGAACCTAGTGGAGATGGAGGCCCTAGATACAGAATCAACAGGAAGAATCAGAGTCAACACAGAAGCCTTTCAAGTGTTCAAAGAAGCCAGGAGTAAGTAGGAGAGTCCTTGGCCACTGGCTTACCAATGCTGCAAAGAGATAAATGCAGCACACTGCATGCTGTTAAACAGACAAAGGTCTCTCCATGGCAGGTTTGAGGCAGTCCAGTGCCATAAGTACACTATGATGAGGGGTTCCACATTGCCCCCCATCATGGTCTTACCAGTGAACCATGGCTGTACCCTTCCAGGAGATGAAAGTTTCAGAGTTAAGTTGAATGAGGAATTTCATGCATCCTATAAAGCGATTGTTTTGGGATTTCTGCAAACCCCAGCAGGGCTAGGGATTCTGATCCCTCCCTGTGAGTCCAAGTGGTAGATCTAGAGTGCCTGTGGTTTCATTTAGTCCTGGATGGGATGCCTCATCAAACCCATACCTGCCATACAATGAAGGGTTTCAGAACTACTCAGTTGCATGTTCTGCTGCTGGAACTGGGACAGGCTGACGTGAATAACATGAAAGGCTTCCTCAGAATAGACGGGCGTCACAGAATTATAGAGAAGTAGATCTGCAAAGGACTTCTAGAGGTCATCTAGTCCAAACCCCTGTCTGAGGCAGGATCATCCCTATCCAAACCATCATATACAATCCATAATTTAAACTCTACATAAGACTACTATCAACCCTGACACAACCATGGCAACCAGTGTCCGACTTCTGTAAAGGGTTGTCAATATATGCTCAAGATACTCTAGATAGAGGGTCACACCTCTTGCTACAGATAGCAAAATCCCACACAGTCCATACCAATCTGACCATGGGGTAAAATTCTTTCCTGATCCCAAATATGGTGATTGGTCTGATCCTGAGCAGAGGGGCAAAACCCTCCAGCCAGGAACCTCTGGTCCCAGCAGGAGCTTTGGAACACCCTAGTCAAATTACCCAGCCTTGGCTGTAGCCAGCACCGAATGCCTCTGAAGATGGCTTAAAAGCACCCTGAGACATGTAGCAGAAAGGGGACCATTGGAGATATTTGTGCTCCTTTGGAAGTTAGGCCCAAGGGCTTATGCTGTAGGAAGCCATTAAGGCCAGCACCATTTGCAGTGTACCCAGAGAGATGCAGCTAACCCAGGTAAGACCAATGGAACCTCACTGTTCCTGGTAAAAATAGACTTGAGAAAGGCAGTAAGCCAGCTGGCAGGCATAGGACCCATAGCAGCAAAAAGAGTTCTGTGGATGTTTAGACAGATCAAGTGTTGCTGCTGGCCAGCGTTAACATTTGTGGTTGGGCTAGATGGTTGGGAAGCATATCTGGAGAGGTGGCAAACAGTGAGGGCAATCTGGATGTGAACATGTGGCTTTTGGGGAAGAGCAAAAGAGGTAGTCACTTTGAAGAGTGACCGCTAAAGGGTTAATGGAAAAAGTGACCTGAACCAAAGGCTCAGATCCAAACCTTGCTTGAGTTTGGCTAATGTTTTTTAGCACAATATGTGAAAGCCACTGTACATCCCAGTTCCAACAGGGAAGGAAGCCCCGAAGACAAAGAAGTCATTCTCACTGACTGAAAACCAGCCTTTTGCATGAAGACCTGATCAGAAGTGAGACTTCCAATCTGAATTCCAGACCAAAGAGGTTTGAATGGGATTCAGGTTCTGGGATGTGAATCCCTCCTGAAACTAGAGATTTAACATTTCTCACCTTAAACCACATTGCAAGATGAGACTCCCACAGGTGAGAGACTAGAATTGTAACAACTCAGTGTGCCATGTGGTTTCCATTAAACCCCTGCTTAGCAGGCAAAGTAGGCAGTACTGCCTGTTCAGCCCAGGTAAAGGTAGGGAAGACAGCAAAGGAGCAGCTGATTTGAAGCATCTTAGGCATACAGGAAGGCTCTTAAGTAGAGTTTCTGTTTCTTAATCAGTGCAAACACAAACAGTTACTGCTGGTGATGTTCACAGCTGTTCAGAGCATGTCTTATGTTCTACTTAATTATGTTCTATTTTGAGGGCATAGGAACATACATGATGCATGTAGGAGTTGTGTTCATTCTCATCACAGGAGTTAATTTCATCCAAAGTCTGGTTTTTATTTGCTATTGGCTGTTTAGTTCAGAGAGAAACTATGTTTAACCTTAAAATGAAATGATTAGGCTAACATTGACAGTTAGGGGCACTGAAAAAGTCCCCTGCTGAAAAGCAGCCAGATCTTCAGCTGGTGCACAAACAGCTGTAGCTCTGTTGACTTCACTGGAACCAACCTCATTTACCTCAGCTGAAGAAGTAACAGCTAGCACAGACGGCTCCCTTCCCCTGCAGCCCTGAAAAACTGCACATGAAACACAGCTGAGGCTGAGCTTTTGCAAAATGAATCATCTGATTTTGCAAAATGGATCATCTGATTCTTCCAAATTGTAGCACAGAAGCGGTTTTTTCTATGCTGAATTCCCATTGAGGTGTAGAACATGGGACAAATCCTCAATGATGGAATCAATATTGCTCCACGGAAGTCAGTAGAACTATTGCAATTTACACCTGCTGGACACCTGGCCCAGTTCAGGTTACACCTGTTGTTTTTATGCAGTTATTGCTTTCCCTCCCTCAATGTTTTTCCTTTGTCCTTTTTTGTTGTAGGCCATACCAGGAGCTTGTTGTCTCTGTGCCGTGTAGCTGTGCGGATAATACTCGGCAAATCCCGTCTGTGTCTGATACGCTCCCTTCCGGTCCCAGACCCCATCAAACAATTTTTACTTTATGAACAAAGTTAAACTGTCACCAGCTGTTTCGGGGACAGTTTTCTTTAAAAATATGAGTGATCTGGTAAAAAAAAGTGCCAATTCCAACCTCAGCCCAATTAAATATCGTATAGCTATTAGTACAAGTATGTCTGTAATGGTTCTACCTCTGTTATTGCAACTTGTAACTTGCTTCTTGGGTTTTAGCAGCATTACTATATGTTGAATTTGTACCCACTCAAGCAGTGGACTTTAAACTTCTTGTAAAGTGCAAAAGAGAGTGTCTGATCTCGTAAGTACAGGGTGCCTAACACAGCACTATTTTCCAGTCCCTATGTGCTCCAGCCATTATTGCCTGGACCTTTCTCCCTTAAGAATTTTACGATTGCTACTGTTACATAGGTCAAGGTGATGTGTTTAATTCTACTGTATATCCTGTTCCAGTGTAAAATGCATCAAGCTTCTTGCCCGATACCATATGCTTCTTGAAAAATTGCATGTGTATATAAC
The DNA here is from genome assembly GCF_001723915.1 of Gavialis gangeticus. Lineage (NCBI taxonomy): Eukaryota > Metazoa > Chordata > Crocodylia > Gavialidae > Gavialis > Gavialis gangeticus. The sequence continues at coordinate 90,780,638 of NW_017729031.1, forward strand.
TGTTGCAAGGTAGCTGCAGTGTCCCAAGCCATTCATTCAGCTTGTGTTGTTTGGTGTTTCCATTCTCCCATGATGGAACAGTAAAAAAAAAAAAAAAAAAAAAAAACCCCCAAAAAA
>NW_017729031.1:90780842-90797253 GCF_001723915.1 Gavialis gangeticus
AAAAAAAAAAAAAAAAAAAAAAAAAAACCCCAACAACATGAAGGCCTGGCTTAAGTAACTGCAGACGCCATCTGAACCTCCTCCTGCCTACAAACATATGGGTTAGGGGGGTAGTTGCAGAAAACAGTTCTTCAGTTACATGACTCTGGGACTGGACCAACTTATAGCCACCATTGCCATGGCATGAAAGAGAAATCACACAGGAGGAATTGAAATACAGTTTCTACATGGAACTGAGAAAGCTAATCACAAGATGGCACAGGCACTGGCAATGTGGTTATCCTTGGGTTGTAGTTTGAAGGATGTGCTCAGGCAATGGACTTCAATACTAAACTTCCTTCTAATGAAACATTAACAACTCTGAAGTCCATGGTGGATTTTAAAGGTTCCCATGGCATGTCCTGCCTCATATCCCTATTCACTGTTGACCTGGTTTCACTCTTGAAGGATGCATGGACATGTTGGATTTGTGAGAAACAGTTGTAAAATTTGCAAGTGGAATGACTACGCTACTGGTAGGTAACTCACTGCTTGTAAATTTATTGGGGATTAACCTGATTATGAAAAACTCAAATTCTGTTCCTGCCTATCTTGCTTAGAAAGATGCTATTCACCATAACATATTAATGGTATCCCAAAAGGAAGGCATTGAGGGGCAGCTAGGAGCAACTTGCAAAGCATGGTACAGGTGCACAGGCATAGCTGGGTAGCTCTGGGCCTGGGGCAGCCACATGATGTTTTGGGTAGCATCAGCTGCTATGGTGCCCTTCTCAGCTACTTCTGTGGGTGCAGCTGTTTTGGTGCTCTCCCACAAAGGCAGCACTTAGGGATGCAGCCCTAGTTGCCCCCTTTAGTTCCACTACTATGTGTATCAAAATAGCCACTTCCCTGTACCTCACATATTGGGTGTTATATAGCTATACAAGATGCAAATTAGGTGATGGACTTTTTGGTAGGTATCTTGCTTTGGCTAGTGCTACTGAGTGGGGCGGAATGGCATAAAATGGGACTGTTTCTTGGAGTGACTAAGCTGTTTTTCATTTTTATTACACAGTAACAATGACCATGCCTACCCTGCCTTCATATCAAGCCATTAACTATTATGTCGTCCCTGCTTCTGCACTGTGTACAAAGCCCAGAAATATGACAGTGGAGCTGGCTTAGAATAGCCCTAAACATGTGCAAGACAGAAAGTCTGAGGGGACAGTAGCACACACTCACGGATGCCTCATTTTTGCTTTGTGGTATGTACTGAGTAGGAGAGAGTGGGTTGGATTTGCTTCTCAGGGCTGGTTCCAGGCATGGCCTGGTGGCAATGGAAGCAACTTTGGATCCAGTAAGAACCATGGAACCTCTTCCAGGGCTCCTTTGCTTTCTATTGCATATATCTATGTATGTATTTGATTGACATAGTGCCTGTGAAACCCAACCCCAAACAAGGACCTGTTGAGCCAGGGGCAATACAAACACAGCAGAACAGTTTCTGCCCCAAAGGTTCCCTTCACTCACCTTGCTCTGCTCTCAAGTTACAAGTGAAAATATACTAAAAGGTGGCTGTGTAGACCTTGGCAAGTCCTGCAGTGTCTGCCCACTTTTGGTGTGAGATCTCATGGCAGCAGAGCTTCAAGAATTTGCAATCAAGACAGCTAGTCTGTAGTCCTTGTTGCCTTTTGGTTGAGTGAGATTCTGTGCAAAAAAGCACAGCATTAAGTTTGCACTGCCCAAGGAGGTGGTGGTTTTGAACCACCTTATACCTTTCCAATCCTGGGTGGTCCCAGCAGCTGGAGAGGCTCCCAGTTGTGTTGTGACCATGTAGACATAATTCTGAATTGCACCTGCCTTCCAGGGTTGTCCCATGGGCCCAAGCTTAAGCTCCACATCATGCAACCCCAATATATAAATCCCAAGTTCAAGTTCCCCCCCAACTCTGCAGTGCCCCTGCCACCAGGGTGTGAAAAGTTCCTAAGGAGGCGGCCTGCCTAGATTGTAGCATTCATTTACTCTGGCTTAAATTTACTATGCAGTAAGTAGGAATAGGCCAGCGTCTACACGTGCAGGCATTAAAGTGCATTAATACTGTTACTTCACAGTAAGGTGTCTACACATGCATTACTGTGCAGTAACTAATCAAGCGTAAATTTGATATCTGCATGATGCAGGTATCAAATATACACTCAAGTCAGCATAAGTCACCATATTTAATGCGCAGTATGAGTTTGCATGTGTAGACACATGCCTGTACTGCACAGTCATTTTGGGTAATGCACAGTACATGCTCAAATGTAGATGCATCCACTGAGACTCCCATGATACAGGGGGACAGGAGAGATGACTCAGGGCTTACTTTCTAGCATGAATATTAGCGATTCTTGGAAGGAAAAGGAATTGTTGAAAGACCATTGGAATCAGTGGTGATTTACAATGCAAATCTGCTGCTTCTCAGATTGGCAGCTAGTATTAATACTGTATTACTCTGCAGGAAGATATTCCTTTCATATGAACACTCCACAGACAGAGTGGGTATAATAGCCAGAATCTCTAACTCAGGTACAGTTGAAAGAACAAATGATATGGGAAGCTTATGAGACTGGAGTTCTGAAAAAGGATAACAACAGAACTTTTGCTTGATGTTCCCTTTTATAATTTGTTCGGAGAGGTTTGAGTCTTCACCGAATCATGAATTAGTGCCTTTTGCAAGTGAGCAGGTGTCCTCAATGAGATATGGAGGGTATGTCTACACAAGATGCTTACCATGCAGTTGACTATTTAGCTGCACAGTAAATGTCTTGACATCTACATGTGTACCCCTGTTACTCCAGAATAAATTAATTTACTCCACAACAGAATAGTAAAGATGAGTACTATCCTGCTGTGGAGTAAAAAACTGTGAAACAGCACACATGTAGACACTGGAGGGGCTGGCTGGGGCACAAGGGTGCTTCAATGTAGGGACTACCTGCTGGTTAGCCCCACACTGAAGCTCCCTTGTGCTCCAGCCAGCCCCATTCATAGCACACTGAGATAGGGGGAGAAGCCCCAGGCTAGCAGGCTGATCCCTGGAGCTTATTGCTCTGGAGTTAATTGCTCCCAGGTGCACGTTCAAACAGTGTGCCTGAGAGCAATAAATTGTGGAGCAATAAGCTCTGCAGTTTATTCATGCACAGTAATAGCACATGTAGATGTGCCCAGAGAGAACAAAGATTCAACTGTAAAGTAGAGCAAAATTAGTAGTCTGAACCAGGGTGAATTTGACTCGTGACTTCAAAGATAGGGTAGTTAATACTAATAGTGATAGTAGTACGGTCACATACAGTAGTTGAATTTTCATTTTAATCAGTGCAATTAATTCTGTGCCCAATGTGCCTTGACAGCATAATTTAGTGTCCTGGGGTAGGCAGCCACAGCCACATTCACAGTGGCCTACTTACCAGGGCAGGACTTTCCCATGCATGAGCTGCTCCACAGAAACTGCCTGTGTATAGGTCTTAGCGTGTGGTAAGCAAAAGCTAAACTGTATCAGCTTAGTACTCAATAAAAGAAGGATAGTATCCCGTGGCTCAGCTTCCACATATCATGGATTAAAAACATACATGTGGACAGTCACCCACAGTAGGTGACACATGGTAAAGCCCTATCCCTTTAGCTCCACAATAAGTTGTTTGTATGTCCAGATCCTTGTTTCCTTATTGCTGTCTTAACAGGTCAACGCTTGAACATCAGACCTGTGTGTACTTGACTTTGACAGTCTCACAACAGACTTGTGAGTAATCTGCTCACTTACACCTTTTTATCCAGACCTCACATATATGTATACAAATGCAGTCCTTCTGAGAAACTATGTTCCATATGTCATAAAAGCATCAAGTGATATCCTTTTTACTTTAAAAAATGCATGTATTATGTATATTGTTTTTTGCAAGCACAAGCATCAACAATATGGTCAAACTGTCCAAGATCTTTTTTGATAAAGGGGCTCTGACCACAAGTTGTTAAAAAAAATATGTATATCCATTTTTTAAGCTAATTCCACCCCAAAAAGCCTCACTTGCCTGTTCTGACAGCTAAAAAGGAAAATCAGTGTGTTGGGCAAAGATGTGAGCAAATCTTACCAGTTTCCTCTTCAGTAAGACAGATAGTTCACATGGGTTCTGATACTGCAAACACATAGGCACACATGTTACCTTTGTGCACATGTGAAGTTGCATTAGAGTTGGGCATGCATAAAAGAAAAGAGGTGCTTAGGTGCTTACAGGATCACCACTTTAACAGGCAGGAAGCATTTTGACTTAGATATCCAAAGGAGGCCAGCTCCTATTGCAAGTCAGTGGCTCCCTTATCAATCCTATCCTTTAAGACTGTGTGAGCTTCCAAACCATTAGGAGTCATTGGGAGGGCTGGGGTTTGTAATGCTAAGCACAAACATAAGCATTTGCAGGATGGGTGCCAAACTGATTCCTCCTGGATGTTTGCTGCTATGAGTGCACAAACCCTGCTCTAGTATTTATTTTTAAAACCTGTTTTAATGGATGTATTGGAGTGTGTGGCTAAGCCTGCAATTTTTAACTTGCAGAGAAACAATGGAGTCTCAAATAGAAAATGTGACATCCAGTAGTCATTGACATCCCTCTGGTTCCATGCATGTCATTGTTCTGCTCACTACTTCTTCGAACTAAAGAACAAAACCCTTCCATTATTTGAGTAATTTGAATATCAGTTATATATTATATGTAGTGTTACCATCCATATAGCATTCATTTTTGCCTTAATTCACCCCCCCCCATTGTCTCCTTCATGTAAACATAACTCTCTTCTGCAAAGGTATTTTTTTCCAGTGTTTCCTTTTTTCCACGGTGTCCGACACATATGGACAAATAGCATAAATAACTACTAAACACCGTGATCAGGGATTTACTGGCAGATTCAGAAATCTTTTTGGGTGGTTCTGCAGTGTACATTGAATATATAGAAGAATGCATATTATATATAGTGCATGTTGTGTATTCTCAATACAAATTCAGCTTATGATATGATTGTGATACCAAGGAAGTGGTTAATGCATCCAGGGACATTTTGAGTAGTTACAGCAATTAAAATAAATGCATTTTATATTTTTCTTTTTCTTAATTTTGTTGCCTTATGAGAATTTTACTGGCAGTACATGCTGTGTATATGGAGGTATGTCCAAGTGTGCCTTCTCAACACTTCCTGAAGACATCGAAAATATTTGTGGTATGAAAGCAGTTTCATTATCATCTAAGCTGTATCAGCCATTTTAAGTTGATTTCAAGCTCACATTGCAAGTTTATGTATACTGGAAGGTATATTGAAAATTGCATTATTTATGTTCTAATGCAAAGGGGAATCTTATGAGAATGCTTGAAAGGGACTCTAGACATTTCTTTTACAGATACTCTGGAGATCGGTGCAGTACAGGAACCCATATGGAACTGAACAAAATTCTGTAATGCTACATGAAATGCCTATGTATATTTAAGAAGTACTATTCTGTGTTCTTTTGCTTTTGCCCAGGATATAATTCTGTACTGAGGCAGATGACAGCTCGTAGCTGACAGTATTAGCTGTATTTACCTTTAAATAAACATGTTTAAAAGAAAAAAAGCCTGCCTTTCTCACAGTATTCATTTATCAGTGAAAAGGGAGGATTGGTGGAAATGCTGCAGGCTGACATATCCGAGTACACTGTGGTATACATCTCTGAGTACATCATGCTCTGGGATAAGTTGTCAGCCATGGAAATTGGACCTGGGACTTCTGGAGCTAAGAGACACAAGCGTTTACTTGAGGCCTTCAGCTCAGAAACTCTTTTTGGCTTTGCCTCTGCTTTTACCACTAGAGGGAAAAAGCAAGCCATGCTATTCAAGCGTGGGTTACATATATACAACAATACTGAGAAATGAATGTGGCCCTTCCTGGCCTCCCTGCCCCAATGATTGATTCCTCACTGTTCATTATGGATGCAAAATGCAGAAGCCAATTTAAAAGATAAGTATATTGTTTAAGGGTCAAAGTACAAGAGCTGAGGGTCCAAGAAGTCTCCAAATGTCAGCTGTTCCTTTGCAATGCAAACCTTTTCAGCTAGTGTGTTCCTTCCTACTTTCTTACCTGGTAAATGGTGCTAGGACAGGTTGGCCTCTGTCTCCCACTACTGAGTAGATCACAGACAAAGAGGTTTACGCATCTGCTCAAGTTTTTGGGCTATAGTACTTGGTTCCTGTGATTTTTGGATCCAAAGTTTCCATCTTTCCATTTGCATCTCCTCCATCTTCCTCTGATTAAATTGAAATAGATCCTTTCCTCTCTTCAGGCCATGGTTTCTTCGTCTCATCTCCTTGCACCCAGTTCTCACTCTTTAAGCCCTTAGCATGACCTTGCTTTTCTTTAGACAGGCACTTGGCTGGGATGACTTAATTAAGGATAATCCTGCCTTGAGCTGGGGGCTGGACTAGATGACCTTGTGAGGTCCCTCCCAGCCCTACTTTCCTATGGTCCTGTGATCCCCAGTGAGGCTGGAGTTCTGTCCACCCTGTGGATTTTTCAGTGTTGTGCCACCTGCAGGCATTTGCTTTGCTTGTATCTTGGATGTGCACTTGCTTTAGGTCAATGTTGCCCCCTCCCACAGGATATGATTCTTGCCTGGGGACAGCAGCGGGTGGGATCAGCAATGCTGGATGTGCTGAGGCAATTCATGCGCAGTAGACCAGATCTGGCTCTTGGCACTGTGTCATCTGACTCTTGGGGCTCCCCACACACTAGATCAGGTGTGCAGAGCGTTGTGGGGCCCTGGGGAGTGATCCCAGTACATGGGACCAGGCAGGAGAAACTTCAGGGCTGAGAACCTGATCCTGGCATGTGAGGGCAGGACAGACCTGGGATCTAATCATGGCATGTGTGGCCTGATCCCAGCACACAGGGGCAGCACAGGACTGTGGGGCCCCAGGGCCTGATCCTGGTACACAGGGATGGCACAGGGCCCTGGAGAGCCCGTGGGACTGGGTCTGGGTGGCACAGGGCCCTGGGGCCTGACTCTGGCACACCAAGACAGTGAAGGGCCTATTACTAACATGCAGGAGTCTGATCTGGCCTGCTGATTGGCCCCACACCATTGATTTGGCCCATGGGGCCGGCAGTCAAGTGCTACTGGTCTATGGCAGTGATTCTCAGCTGGCGTGTAGCAAGAGCCTTTTAAGAACTGCATGCAATATCAGCACTGTTAGGTGTGGAAACACTTGCATGATTCACAAGACAAACCTAGAGATTCCAAATAGGCATCCACAGTATCAAAAATATTCTGACCTGTTGTTGGTTTTCTAAGTTCTTTGCAACAGAAAAATTGCTCTACTGATTTCTGTAGCAAAAAATGAAAGGAAGTTAAAAGCTAGCATTTTCTGATGGGACCTCTGAGTGTAAAATGTTGAGGACCACTGGCCTGTGGAGTATGGGAGTTTTATGATCTTTTCTTCCTTAAGTTAAGCAGCAGTAACGTGTATTTTTAGATCAAGACATTCTGAGGTTCAGTCCCTGTAGACTAGGCGTGGCCAACCTGTGGCTCCAGAGCCACATGCGGCTCTTCAGAAGTTAATGGAATGGAGGCTGGTCACCGTGTGCTTGTGCAAAGATTCAAAGAGACGCATATTCACTTCTGAAGAGCCGCATGTGGCTCCGGAGCTGCAGGTTGGCCACCCCTGCTGTAGATAATCTCAATAAAGGATATGAAAACCTTGTTTTATAACTTTTATAACTTTGTATAATAATTCAAATTCCATGTAATGCCAAGGTGGATCCAGAGGGGTACAGTCATGCCCCCTTTTCAGGCTTTGGTGCAGGAGAAGGATCCAGGGACTTCTTTTAAGTTCCTGAAGCAGTTAAGACTGCTTGGCCTGCCTTGGCACCTTCTCCTTCCCCTCTGTATTCAGTGGTACATCCCCTCCCTTCCCATTTCCCTCCACTTCCCAAGCCTGCCATTGTCACCATCTGACCCCAGTGGAGCTTGGGGAGCTCCAGAGCCACTCATGCTTCACTCCATCCAGGGCTGTGAGAAGTAGCTGTGCAAGGAAATTATTTCAGTCCTGTTCCCCCAGGTGTACCCAACCAGCATGAGAACAGGCACAGGGAGAAAGAGCCAGTCTGCTACCACCCCATCACTGCTATCTTTACCTGATTCCCCACACAACTGCTCCCCATTCACCTGGCTGGAGCAGGGCAGGAGCTTCCAGACAGTGGTGGCAGCACATGAGTTTCTTCTTCCTGTGCCCATAGGCATAAGGAGAGAGGATGCAGGGGGGAATAGGAGGGTGAGGGAAGAGCCACTGAGCTTGGAGAGGAAGGGAGGGGGTGCCAAGGGTGTGGGTTTTTTTAAATAGTGGGGACTTAAAAATAGTGCCTGACTGCTCTTCTGTGGCATGGTCTGCCTGCCCCAGCAGGAAACAGGGAGTCTGGGAGCAGAGAGTGCAGCCACACCACAACACCCAACTTGCCACTCACTTTTATAAAAATCCTGGATCTGCCTATAATATAATGTATATTTTGCATTTGTTATCATTGCATTTCAAAAAGAGGCCACTGCATTAATGTGTTGTGTAATTCCCTTAGGACTCTCTGAACTTCACGTTTAAGTTGCCTAAATGACTTGTGCTGCCTGAAAATTATAATGCCAAATTAAAAAGGAAAAAAGTAATTGAGATTTTTAGGGTTTGGTCTTATTGACAAGTGGAGCATGGCCTGAAAGTTTTGAATAAACTACATTCAAAGACTTTGACATTAAAAGACTACAAATGGCCCCTTTTAGACATTTTTCCAAAAACTTAATGATTCTGTGTGTCCCTTTTAGTTGTTCTATGAAATCATGTAGTTTTGCAAAATTTAAAACCTATTGTCTACACAAATGAGTTATCCTGGAATAAACCCTGGTGGCCTGCTATAAAAAAGAGTTGCATTGTCCACATGATGCAACTCTTTGTACTAATGTAAATTCAGTGTAATCAGAATTTTTTACTTTGGCTACCTCTTGGGGTATATTTGTCTTGTGGCAAGCAACCTTAGCCCCATGTTCATGAACATGCCTCTGCCTTGGTACAGTTCTGTGGTCTGCCAGTTGCCCTCCAATGCTATTTTGTGCCCTTTCTCAACATGGCTGCACTATTTAACTGTGTGGTTCCTACTTCTCTGTGGCCACCTCCCTGTTTAAACTCTGGTGCATGTCCTCTTCGTGCCTGGGCACTCCAAGGATCAAAACCTATGGATATGTTGGTTTACTGTACCTGCTGCTGGACCTGTGCCAAGTTCTGGCATCTTTTTGCAATGTGAGGAAATGTTAAAGAATAGTAATTGTTCATTCACAACCACTGCTAACAGGAAGTGTACAATGCCATCACTAAGGAAGTGACCTCACAGTGACCATTGTGACACCATGCAATGTTATGTTAAGGACAGGACTGGAAGTGAACCTACAAGTGGACAAGGAACAGAAACTGTACCTTGGGTGCTAGGTGAGCCACATGTCTGTACCACAAGGAGTTAAATAGGAGGCTGGCATGGGGCACCATCATCAAACCATACTTTGTGAGGATGCTGGGATTGGAATGGATGCTCCGAGGACAGTGGGACATAGAAATCCATGCAAGTGGAGGTACCCAGGTATCTGCAAGGAACTACTCATGATCCAGGACACCAGAGAGGAATCCACAGACCCCAGCTCAGATCCATGGACCCCTGAGCCCCTTGTCAGCTAAGCATCCACTTCTGACAAGACCAGTGCTCCCAGCAGCACACTGGAGGAAAACGGTAATATGATTTGCATTTGCATTAACTTTTAGTATATGATGAGATTTAGGTGACTAGCATTTGTTTCTATTGCCTCTACTGGCTGTCACCATCATGCACAAAGGACAGTAATTAATGTTTCTGAGTTGCTTCTCCTCTTTCCCACATAGTATGCCTCTGTCCAAGTGTCAAACATGGCAGCTGAGGGACTGCAGTTTGTGAAAAGGTCCTCACCTTTTCCAGAACTCAATCTAGTCTTCCCAACCAACCCATTTCCTTTCCCTGCCTATTTGTCAAGTGCTGGTGTACTTGCGCTTGCTGACCTCACTACCCCTTATTTTGGAGCACTGCACTCAACTTCTGGTCATGATAAATTACAGAAAAAATGAAGTAATAAACCTTGTGTAGTTCTGGAGCTAAGAACATGCTGCATGTTGTGGGGTCAGGAGAGATATTAATTCAGGAAATCCATATTATCCAGAAAAATGAAGTCCAGTTTTTTATGAAATCATATAAAAATAATAATATGAAAATCATTCACATTTTGTGCAAAGCCTGGAGCAGGACTGTAACTACCAAAGGCTTTAAACCTTCAAAAAACATTCACACCATAAGTAGGTAGTTCTGAATTATAAGCCACAAACATCATCACTCCCAAATAATGTATGTAGGGCCACTGCAGAATGGTGATAAAAGATGTGGCAAATTTTCAGCATGTACACAGGAGAGATAAAAAGGGAATTTCAGACATAGAAAATGCTCTAGGAGAGGGATAATGGTGCATAGCAATTCTGCCTTATCTCTGGTTCCTGAATCTAGTAGTGCACCCAGACGTGCCTTATTGATGTCTTACTTTTCTTGCCTTATGAGTTCCAGATCCTTACGGTCATTCGTATTAAGCACAGGTTAGTGTCTGGTGATTTTTGAGGGCCCAAAGAAAAGAACTAAAATATGAGATGTTTTAAGACTTTGTAGAGGCATTAGTTGAAGCATGGGAAGGCTGTAGAGGCCTAAAGCAGGAAGAGGAGGAGGGTACGATGGTATGAGGGTCTGATCACTAAGGAGCTGGTGCCAAGGTATCAACTATCCCTGGGGATGGTGGGGAGAAGATTTGACTTTAAAGGTACCAGCTACAAAGAGTGAGAATGGAGACAGAAGTGCAGCAGCAGGGAGTGGGCCTAAGGAACTGAGCAGCTGTGCTTCTGAGGAAACTTCTCCCTAGCAATTTTTTTGCTTTCTACCTCCTCCCTGTGCCCTTCCACAGCAGCCCCCTCCAACAGCTGAAGGACTCTTCCTACTTGGAAATTAATGTTTGCTAGCAGGTCCCACAGGCACAGCTACACTCTGACTGTGAGAGACAGAGAGAGCACACTTAGCACTCCAGCTTTCTTCATCTGTCCAGTCCACATATTGGTCTACTGCTAGTCCAACCCTAAACCTTTACGAAGACAAGGGCCACACACCACCTTGGTGGTAAGCCCTTCCCAAAAATCTCTTTAAAACCCCATTGGAAGCTACGTTTACTTCTTGGTTCACTCCACACACACCAGGTTTGCACTGTTTGGTTTATGTTGCACTTTTTGCACATTTTTGTTTGTACTTTAGAGATGCACACAGTCTGGTTTTGCTTACTTAAAACTCAGTTTTATTTTCTTCCATCATGCAAACATCTGGTGTTTGTAAAATTTATAACAGATTTCTCATACAGAAAATTGAGCCAACCTAGGCCTTCATGGACCATAATCATAAGGATATAAAGGTACACAATCAAAAAATAAGACTGCAGAAAACTGCTAGTCAGACCCATACATGTGATCAGTGGCTGAAAGGTGAGGGCACCTGATGCTGAAAATTCATGATGCCCTATTTAACGTGCACAAATGAGGTCTCAAATGACCAACATGTCCATGGAGGCCTGTAGGCTGGGGTATCTGCATACCCCATGCATACACAACTGAAGGCACAAAATATTTTAAATTTGGGAAGCACATAGTTCCTTCTACAGAACACCTAAACCCATGGGTGGTTGTGCAGCACGTTGTGTAAGTCATGAGGTCATGCAGAAAGACATTATCTTATAACCAGAAACTTGCAATTATCATATTTTCCTGCAGGCACTATCTCCAAAGCCCTCTTTGGACAATGTTCCCCGGTGCTTGGTCACTTAAGTTGGTACTGGATTTATGACCCAGATACTTTTGTTCTGGGAGGACCCCAACGCTCAGACCAACCACAACCACTCCATTCAATAATAGCTGAACTTTATTGATACATAGTGATAGCAGATAAGAATAATGCAAACAATTATATATCTATCAGTCCTAGAGGTATCACAGAGGGAAGGTACATCTTGCAAATATGCAAGATTCACCCTGAGGTTCTTTCTTGAGTGTCAAATGTCAGCAGCTTGGAGATTGGAGGCCAAGGTCTCTCCCTCATCCCCCTCCCCCTCCCCGAGTGGGGTGGGTGAGACAGGCTGGTGGTGTGCCCTCTGTCCATGGTAGCCTTGGGTCCCCTTCTCGGGGACTCTTTTCTGCTCTGAAATCCATCCTTTTGTATTCTTCTCCCCCTCTTCTGACTCCTCAGCTCTGGGTATCATTAATTGGTCTCTCTGTAGTTGCCATACTGTGCAAGTTCTGTCCTGTCAGCATATTCCTTTCTTTCACAAACTCATTACATGCACACATCCTAATTTGAGCTTTTATTGGGTCTCCTAATTTGGCCTGTTCTCCAAAACTGGAAATCCTAAGGGCTCTGCAGTTTGGCACTGTGACCTGGCACCAATGCTTTGCCCTTAGCTCTGTTATGGAGTGGTGTGGTTCATGTCTTCCTCTTACCAGGCTGTGTGTCTGCTTGCTGCTGGCCTGTGTCAGATGCAGTGGGCCTTGAAGGAAAGTTGTCACAAACAGGCTTTTAGAAATCAGTTAACCTTTGCCATTGCCCTGAACCATTCTTCTAATGTAATATCTACTTTACCTACAAGCCAGTTCCCAAAAGCAAACCTTTAAATAACATTTTCTAGCCATCGACTTAGAAGCAGGTATCTCACAGGCTGGTCAAACTCCTCTGCAAGTCCCTCTCTCTCCACCTCTGCCTCCTAGGCTTTGGTGAGGCACTATCCATTGTCCAGATGTACAGGAAACATGGAATTCAGTTATAATCTTTGGTAGATATTATTCAGATACCTTAAGTATTCCAACAAATGCATATTCAGTTGTCATCCTGGAGCTGCTAAGGTGAAATCATAGTTTATGGTCTGACTTCCAAGTGAAAGATTTAATTAAACATAGCAGTAGAGGGAAGGCAGCATCCCAAAAGACAAGAGGTGAGACACTCAGTGCTCTTTGCCAGACTGGCAAACCACCATTTTTCAGTAGGGAAGAGAAGGGAGTGTTCTTAAATATTCCAGCTTCAGGGACTTTTCTAGACCAACCTGCACTGATGTTAGTGGACATTCCCCACTGGTCAGCTGGGTCTTGTAGCACAACAGAGAAAAACCCTTTCTCCATTTGAATATTAAAGAGTAGAGGTGGAACCAAGAATTAGAGCATGGGTTTTGTCAGTTGCTTCAGTGCTGCTGGGACACCGTGTGAATGCCAAGGGATGCTGAGGATTTAAAGTCTTATAATGTGGACAGTACTTTTTTAATGGCATTACACACACCATCATCACAGCAGACTCAGTGGGTGATTTGCCTGTGGCAGCTGACCAGTAGCAGTCACAGGTGGTAAGATGGCCATGCATTTCTTAACAGTGAAGGCAACTACTTCAGCCTCTCTGGGATAAATAGGCTCAGGGCACATTGCTAGGAAGTGTCCTCAGTCATTCTGATATGTTGCAACTTCTTGGATGGTCCCAAGTCTGTAACATGATGCTCTCCCACCAGTCCATGCCTGATTCTTGGGACCAGATGTGACAACACACTGAGTTTAGCTGTTACAAGAAAAAATGCTCTTGGAGAATTGTCTCAGTCTCATCCTCCTCGTCTGTCCTGTCATTTTCATCCCTTATCTTATTTGTAGGTTCAGACATTCCTATGGAACAGGAAGCTCTAATTGCCACAGCTGCTGCATTACAAAATCCTGCCATAACCACAGGTGTTAATGTAGAGGTGAACTTACAGCTACCCAACTACACAATGCAATAAAGACGTTGGTCAGTATTCCTGACTACCAGTGTAGTAAAGTGACACAGTGAGTCTCTGACAGTCTTCCCCATGCAGAAGCAATGAGTCATGGTGAAGTGGCAGATGGCTGTTTGTTTGGGCACAATTGCATCAAAATATGTGCTTTGACGTTTCTCACTTTGACATAAATCTGTTCCTGTAGACAAGCTCTTGGGTACATTTTGACACTGTAGATTTGACTGTAGCCTTTTCAGGATTTGTCAAGACGTTGCCATTATTGGAAACCTAAAGAGGATTTGTTACTGGAGCTGAAGAAGAAAAAAAAACGGATGGATCTTATGACATGCTTTGTCACCGATGAATTGTTTCAACAATCATGCAAAAGGTACAGGGTGATGTATTACTTGTACATAGTGTGCTGTCCCAGGCATATGCTTCCAAACATACCAGGATGAGGTAATGCATATAGACAGTGCATTTTCTCTCTCAGATTCTTTCCACAATAATTTGAAAGCTTCTAGGGGAATACAGAAGTTGGGTTTCAGCCATGATTCATTTGGCCAGTGCCGCTCCCTCTTTTAATGTTAATAAATTGGCGACATCCCTTTATTTGACATTTTAGAAATGGGTGTCTGTATTTGCTCAGAGAAAATAAAAGGTGAAAGATGGTAAAATGGCTTTATAAAATGAAAAACAAATAGGAAAAAAAGAAACAGTGATGTTAGTTATGTATCACTTATTACCTTGCAAAATCTAGGGCCAGGGTATTGCCCATCAAAAGGCCATGTCCGTAGGGAGACAGAGCTGATTCATAATCAGAATTTTTGTTTTGTGGGAGATGTTGACATTTAAAAAAGCTGTTTTCATTTTGAATTTGAATCAAAACAAGTATTTTTAGAATAGACAACAAGCTGAAATTTCTAATAAATCTTGTCTTTGGACATTTTTCATTTTGGAATTTTAAATTTTGTTTTATTGTTTTAATATTATTTCACAATATATTGGTAGACCCATGATATAATATGTACTGTATGCAGCTTAATATGAGAGATGAACTATTTAATTTTTTAAAATCATTAAGGGGATTGACTATTTGGAAGCCTCTTATTTCTATCATTTTTGGGTTTTTTTAAAGCAACATTATGGTATTTTGGCATGATGTGACAAAATGATACAATGTCAAACTAATAAAAATAAAACCCCCAAAATTTGGCACCAAATGTGCCAAAATATGAAACAAAATGCTGACATTTCCCAAACACCAAACTTCCTGAAACAAACTGTTTTCATTTTTAAATATTTTTTCCTTTTGGAATTTTGATGGAAACAAATCAGTTGAACCATTTTCAGAGCTATATTGACTAATAATGGCCTTGATAAAATATTGAGTAAACCAACTCTATTAAGGAGTCCTTTTACTGTCCTGAACTGACCATCCATTGCAGAAGAGACCATCCATTGCAGATCATTGAGGAGACTGACCTGTTCAGAGAGACTGTCCTCATCTGCAGACATGGGCAGAGGCTTCATACTTTTCCCAGCAAATCAAGCAATGTAGCTTTTCTAGTGCTCTGTGGGATGTATGCTGCATCATGCAGAGGGCTAAACAAGGCATGTTCCCCAACTCCTTTTTGAAGCCAGAGGACCAAGTGATTGTTGCAATCTGCTTTCTGACATGTTCCAGATCAGCACAATGAGGCACTACCATCACACGTGGCAAACCATGACTGACCTTCTAGTGACAAAGAAAGCTGAATCTGGGTTTGGCAGCTGAAATCTTCTTTTAGGTCAACAAGGAGATAAGCAAAAGAACCAGCATGCTGAACAGTTAAAACAAGAGTATTTTTAAGGTTTTCACCAATATTCAGGTGCTATTGCAGTGGTTTGTCACAGTTTACTGAAGTAGCTTGGTGACTAGATCTGGAGGCCTTAGTGAGTGGTCAGAAACCAGTGGAGATCAGGAGTGAAAAGGTCTGCAACCAGGTTGTCAAACCAAAGGCTAGAGCCAAAAAATTGGAAACCAAGAGGCAAGCTGAGCTCAGGAACTGGAATCAAGAAGTTTGGAGGCAAGAGGAGGTCAAGGACCAAGACAGGGCCAGGAGTCCAGGACCAGGAGACAGGGAGCAAGGAATCAGGGCAGGGAGTAGGAGATGAGGCAAGGAGATATGAATAGGCTGTGAGTAGTTTACAGGGTGGAAGTGCTGTGTGTTGTGTTGCAAAGTTCAGGTGCTTGGGCTGGAGCCATTCTGGTGGCTGAGCAAGAGCTGTGTTGGAACCCAGCTGGGAAAGCCACCATAACCTACCCTGCCTACTGTCCCCTACCCTAAGCAGGGCCATCCCTAGGGGTTGTGAATCGGAGCAATTATCCCAGGCTCCATGCTTTGGGGGGCCCCACAGAGCCAGGCCAGCTTTGCGTCCGGCCACTTGCCACGCGCCCCCCCCCCCCCCCGGCTGGTTCCAAA
The DNA here is from genome assembly GCF_001723915.1 of Gavialis gangeticus. Classification (NCBI taxonomy): domain Eukaryota; kingdom Metazoa; phylum Chordata; order Crocodylia; family Gavialidae; genus Gavialis; species Gavialis gangeticus. The sequence goes on from NW_017729031.1 coordinate 90,797,211, forward strand.
CCGGGGAGGCCCAGACAAAGGGGGGTTAAAAAGAAAAAAATAG
>NW_017729031.1:90802253-90826964 GCF_001723915.1 Gavialis gangeticus
GTAGGATGACCTAAGAAGGAGGAAACCTATTTTATTGTCAGTGTATGACTTCATGGGCCAAGTAATAACTCATGGCACTTTAAGAAAGCTGTGTTAGGAACTAGAGGTGGCAATCAGGATTTATATAGCATTTTGCAAAGGAAATTTAAAAACAGCAATCAGTGCAAAGTTACCAGCTCCTGTGGTGTATTGCTTTTAACACTGCATGGTCATTAACAGAAACAATGCCCTTATATATCAGTTCCAGTAGTGATGGTCATCCTTACATAAAGGACATTCTCCCTTTGTCTTCCTTCACTTAGAGGTTGTGATGGCCAGAACCAGAGGGATTAATAAGCAATAAATATGTCTTTCTTGGAGGCATTTGGTATTTTGCCTAACAGGTAATATTAGCTAATATAAAGCTTGTAAGTTCGTAACCCGCAAATGTAACTTGTCTGTCATAAGTTTAACCAAAATGATAAAATTAACTGTTTGTATTAATCGTGGAACTGACTGGGCCCCAAAGGCAAAGCTGTAGCTGCAAGATTAGCTGACCTAACTGCTTTTGCTCAGGATTCAGCCTTGACAATAAAAACTGGATCCAGCCACCTGGCACACCCAACACGTTCCAGGAGACCACGTCCCAAGAAAGCATATTCAGAGAAGCCTAAAAGGGCTGGGCTTAGGTGGAATAATGTCAATTTCAGACCTAAAGGTGCTGCATTGTAATTTGCGTATTAGATAAACCTGAGTCTAGATAGTAACCTTTTATGATAATTTTTAACACCTTTCAATCCCATAGGGTAACAGCTATAGGGCAAGATTGTTAGTAGCTCTAAAGCCAACAGATTAGCATAAGACTAGGCATAAAAAGCGTGTGCGTCAGGTGACCAGCAGGAAGGAGGGAACAGAACGGTCATTGCTGTTCCAAGCCCGGGCTCTGGACTCACGGTGTGAGTGAGGATCGGATCCTGATCAAGGAACCTTCCCCGGTAATCCCTCTGACAGCATAGATCGGGGACGCCAGACTTTGCTGGAATCACTTTATGTGCACCTGGCATTGAGGGACTATCGATAAGTTGCCAACCCAGGTCTGTCTATCTGTTGTTTTGAACAGCCCAGTGGCTGATACCCTCGCAGTGCCCAGTTGGCCTGTGACAGAATTGATCCATCTATCTGTTGTTATTATCTGTTGTTATTATTTACTATTAGCTCTTTAATACTGCATTATCTGCTTATCACATTTATCTTTCTGTTAAAGAGCCAGACTCCTTTTTTTCTTGTTCCTGCAGATTGGGTCCATCCACGGGCACAGCCATAGTGGCTCTGAGGCAGCCTGGAATCATCACCCTGCTCCAGAGCGACGCCACTACCCTCACCTAACAATGAAGGGGTGGAATGCCATTATGACGGGACTGCTGCTTGTTTGCTACTGTTTGATTACTGTGGGGCACTCATGTGCTCCCATGCCCCAGATCGCACCCACTGCCAAAGCCTCAGACACGCTGGGATACTGGGAACACCCAGTCACAATTGAAGAAGTGCAAAACTGGCCCTGGAGCCGCCGGCAGTGGATTGTGGACTGGCAAGGAGGAATCTGTCAATGTTACTGTGGGATGGGGTAGTTACTTGGTTTTCTCCCGTATGCCGGGGCCGGGAAAAATGAGTGTGGAACAGGTGGGGATCGTTGTGGTTACTTCCAGTGGCCCTTGTGCTGTTACATTCTGCCTTCAGATACCCTGTCCACCCTGGGTCCTGACATGACCACTGCCATTGCCCCACCTGAAGCTCAAAATTCTACAACCACCCAGAGCCCAAGGAGGAGACCAAACCCTCCAACCCCACCTCTATGGGAGACAATAGCTCCAGCAGTTCCCCTGCCCAATGATGCTTTGGCACAATGGTGTACATCTCACCAAATACACCAGTCCTCCAGGTGATGAGTGATCTCAGACACAAAGAATGACCTGCTGGTTTAGAGCACCATGGACTACCCCCAGCTTTAGCCCAACAGTTAGTTTACTGAGACACATGGAGCACACACTGGGAGGGGTGTAGTAAGACAAAATGCTTTTTCGTCGTGCACGGGGTAGCAAATGGCACATGGTCTACTGCCCATCTCTTGACAACAGGACTAGGGGGTGGGTGCATGTGGGACTGGGACTTGCATCGTCCCATTTGGGAAACTGTAACCCCCGAAGGTCCCAAGTATTTGGCCCAGCCCCTGGTGTACCCTCTCCTTGGGCTTTAAGTCTCTTCTCATTACTGGGAGGAGGCTGCATACCAATGTTTGTAGCTTTGGGAGACACAAGCAAGCCTTTGTGTCTGGTTGATGCCAAAAGCCCTTCTCATTACCAAGAAGGAAGGGTCACAGGTCCATAGCTACAGTTACCATGTTTAGTCAATTCCAAGGCAAAGTTTTCTCCCTTTTATCAGGGGAAAACAAAGCCTTGTCTTAGAATCAAATATCAGACTGCTTCAGCTGGGGAGCTACGGGTAGTGTGGCTAGGCCAGGAACAACATCAGCAGCATGCAGGTTCTTGGTTCCAGCATCTTCTTCCCGCCCAGCTCCCCTCCCCCATCTCCCTCACTAGCAGGGAACTAGGCAGGGAAGGAAGAATCTGTGCACCACTGCTGCAGTCCCCAACCTGCACTGCCACTCCCCACAACCTCCAACTGGAGTGATTTGATCCCAGCTATTGCAGGCAGGAGGAGCCTCAGAGCTGCTCCTGTCCCATAGTGCAAGGAGCAGTGTGCAGGTTCCTCCTTCCAGCCTGATCTCAGCCAGGGGGAATTGGGGGTGGGGGGAAGCCAAGTAGGGAAAGAGGGACCTGTACACTCCCCTGACTATCCCCCTTTGAGCCAGGCTCCCTTTGTGCCAGGCAGGGCAGGAGCAGCTCTGGGGCTCCCTCTTTACCTGGATCAGCAAGAAAAATAGTAGAAAGGGAGCCAGGTGGGGAGACAGGGTGCCTGCTCCCCATGCAGTTTTTCTTCCCACCAGCTGCCACTGCTTTCCGACTACCTACTCCCTGACACTACTTTTCTGCCTTAGCGGTAGGGAAGGACAAGCTTAAGATGACCGGAGCCAAACTTAGGGAAAGGGTGCCCTGGACAAACTTGTATTTTGTCACCCCCCTTAGGGAAAACGGCGCCCAGAGTGAACATGTATTTTGGCACCCCCCCCCTTGCTCCTGGCCCCCCAAGTCACCAGTGCAGGTTGCAGTCTGGTAGGGAGAGCACTGCTATGAGCACAGGCTGCTCACGTGTGTGTGTGTGCATGTGTGTGGCAGCCCCTAACCACAGTGCTACAGGAGGTTGCCTACATCACCCACCCCTAAGGTCATCTCTGAGGATGACCCTCTAATCATTACATTCTAGACGTGGACAATTATAACAAATTTATAATTGTCTATGTCTATAATCTAATTATTGGGAGTTGTCTTAAATTCAGTCATATTTGGATTTGGATAAGTATGATTGGGGACTGGCTTTCAGTTTGGGACCAGCTCTTGATGGAAATACACAGGTTTCAGAACCCCATTGCACCTCTGAGAGCAGAAGAGCCCCAGCAGACCCTGACCCCCCAGTGCAGAGCCGGGAGGTAAGGCGGGACCATGGCAGGTAGGCAGGAGCAGCGGTGAGTGGCAGCTGAGTGTAGCCAAGGAGGGTCACGCCCCCAGCTCCTACTTAGCCAGGGAGCCGCATGATCACAGCATGCAAACAGGCGCACTCTGGGCCTGGGCACACAAGTTAGCCTGGCAGTGGGGAAGGAGGGGTACTCACTAGCTGCCTTCTCCAGTGAGATGGGGCAGGGACTGTAATCTGTTCCCTGTGACTAGCATGGTGCATCCATCTGTGCACGTGCACGAACTGTGTGATCTCATGAGACTCTGAGAATCCAAAAAATTTAAAAGTTTTTAAAGGGCTCTTGGCTAAGATGTGTGGATGGAAGCCTGTCATGCCCCTTAGAACAGGCTGGTGTTGAAGAAATCTTTGTATTGTACCCTAGGATGCTGGTTTCGAGGTTGGCATTTCTCGGGCTTGTGTTGCTGGTTGAGAGCTGTTCCACCAATGATCTCAGTTTAAGGCTGTGTCCAAGAGGTCCACCATTTTGGCCAAGAAAAGCTTCCTCTTTGACGTGAGCTGGACGCCAAAATGCTGCAGTCCTTGAGATGCATGCTATGGTCGAAGAAGCCGAAGCCCTCACTGTAGCACCGTTGCCAGAGTCTTCTCTTTACTTCTGTGCACCTATCCCTCTTATACCTGTGACCCTCAACCAGGCGGACCAAGGAGAAAACTACCTGTGCCCCTGACCCTTTGAGCCCAGCCCTCAGAGCCCTGTAGCCACTCATGATTTGGCTAGGGTTGTTCCTGGCCATGTCATTTGAACCCACATGGATGAGGAGCATGGGGTAGTGGTCAGAGGGCCGAACAAGTTTTGGGATCCTCTCAGCCACATCCCAGATGCGGGTCCCTAGAAGGCAGCAGACCTCATGGGGTAGGGGGTCGGGGCAGCAGATTGCTTCCTCAGTCCCCCTCAGAAGGGAGTTGCCCACCATGACTACCTTGCATCTCTTCTTTGAGGGGGCTGGCTACCTTGCTTCTACCAGAGTCTCTGCTTCTGCTGACAACTCCACTGATGCTGTGAGGAGCACATACCTGTTTCACAGTTCCAGGGGAGCGGTAACCCTGGTGTGTGCAGTAGGACCAGAGACAACCATCTTCCAGGCAACTCCAGGATGGGACTCTAGGTCAGTCTTATCATTGTCCTCCATCCTGTAGATGGGCTTGTATGCTTTTTCCTCTCCGTTCTTCAGGTGTAGGGCCTGGCAGTAATCAATGATCTCCTGGTCATGGGCTCTGATGGTGCAAAGCTTGCTCACCTCTGCCTGAAGCCTCCCCACCTGGCATTGTGGCTGATGTCATTGTGCGACTGATGGTGAAGTTATTTGAAGATTTGTGGTACTACAGGCCAGTCAGTTTGACCTGAATCCCAGGTAAAATCCTGGCGAAAAATCACCCAAGAAACCATCACACACCAGCTAACTGAAGGCAGTATTCTGAAGGATAGGCAACATGGCTTTGTAACGGGCAGGTTGTGCCAGACCAATCTCATTTCCTTCTATGATCAGGTTACTCACCACCTGGATAGGGGAAATGAGGCTGATGTCATATACTTGGACTTCAAAAAGGCCTTTTACCTGGTCTCCCACAATGTCCTCGTGGTCAAATTGGGAAAATGAAGCCTCGACTACTTCACGGTCTGGTACCACACTCTGGTGAGACCAGAACACCCCAAGGGATGGCAAAGGCGAATGGTCACAAACTCCTCCATGACCATTTCAGGCTGGACATAAGAAAGAACTTCTTTACTGTCCGAGCACCCAAGGTTTGGAATAGACTGCCGCCAGAGGTGGTTCAAGCACCTACTCTGAATGCCTTCAAGAGACATTTGGATTTTTATCTTACTGGGATCTTATGACCCCTGCTGACATCCTGCCCCTGGGGCAGGGGGCTGGACTTGAAGATCTTCTGAGGTCCCTTCCAGCCCTAATGTCTACGACTAGGAAACTGGCTCCATGGTAGAATCCAAAGGGTATTGATTGGTAGAACTGAGTCATCATGGTGGAGGGTGACCAGTGGTGTTCTTCAGGGGTCAGTACTTGGACCAGTGCTCTTCAACATGCTCATTAACAATTTGGATTCAGGTATTACAAGCAATTTGGCAAAATTAGCTGACGATACCAAGCTGTGGGGAAGCATTGTCACGCTCAAAGACAGGCTGGCAATACAGGCCGACCTGGACAGGCTCATGAAGTGGCCAGACCTCAACCTGATATCATGTAATATGGAGTAATGTGAAGTGCTCCATCTGGGAAGAAATAACTCACAACACGCAGGCTTGGCAGTACTCTGCTTGCCAGCACCACAACTGAAAGAGACCTGGGTGTCATGATCGACAACAAAATGAACGTCACCAATGCAATGCTGTAGCTGGTACAGCTAACCAAACACCAGCATGCATCCACTGAGGCATCTTGAGCAAGGCAAAGGATGTCATCCTCCCACTTTACTCGTCCTTGATGAGATCACAGCTGGATACTGTGTCCAGTTCTGGGCACTGCACTTCAAGAAGGATGTGGAAAAGCTCAAGAGAGTCCAGAGGAGGGCCACACACATGATTAGAGGCCTGGAGACCAAGACGTATAAGAAAAGGCTGAGCTTGGAGAAGAGAAGACTCAGGGGAGACTTGGTTGCAGCCTATAAGTATATCAGGGGCATACATCAGGGTTTGGGGGAGCATCTATTCACCAAGGCCCCCCAAGGGAGGACAAGAAATAATGGGCACAATCTGATTGAAGATTGCTTCAGGCTAAGCATAAGGAAAAACTTCTTTACAAGCCGAGTGCAGAGAGTTTGGAATGGGCTCCCTCCAGAAGTGGTACAGTCATCGACCCTGGCAATCTTCAAAAAACATCTTGTGCATCTTGCCGGGATCATTTGGTCCTAGCAGTCTTTCCTGCCCATATGCAGGGGGGCTGCACCCAATGATCTGTAAGGTCCCTTCTGCCCCCTAAAAACTATGAAACTATGATCCTTTTGTTTCAAACAATAAGAAAACAGGAAAGGGAGCATGGCCATACATTATTAATGGGGGTTGAACAGAATCACTAGCCATGCCTACCATTCCCTGTTGGTGTAACAATGACCTTGTCCTAGGGATGGCTGCAGTTTCCCTAGGTGGCAGCTCAGTCCCACCTTGGCCCACGCATCTGGGGAACTGTAGAGGGACGCAGGCCGAGCAGCCACACTCTCAATAGGTGTCTTATTCCCCTATGTTTGTATCTCACTTGTCATGGCTTGGTGTAACTATTAAGGATATCATGAGGTGGTACATGATCATAATGGGCTTGTTGAGACCAGTGTGGGTCACAATTTCCAAGAGTCTTCTGTGGGGCTCCACCTTCCCTACACTCTACCTCTTTCCACTCAGGTGTTCTGTTGGTGATTGGAGTAGGTGCCTGGTCTTTCTAGGCATCTGGCTTTGTGTGCTATGTAGAAATGTCTGTGAAAGAAGAAAATCAAATGGCTTGGGGTTGGCATATATTGGCCGAGCCCAGGGGTCTTGTTAAAGGTCTGTGGTCAACAGCATCTGGGCCATGTAAAAAAATGAATAAACTAATATAACCTAAGTAATAATGTCTGCATTTGCTTCAGACCTTGCCTTGGTCCAGCAGCATGCGGCCACCTTTCTTCAGGTGGTCAGGGCTCTTCAGGGTTTACCCCCTGCTATGAGCCCAGTCTGAGCGGGCTGGCCTATCTTGGGCCAAGCCCTTCAGGTAGGCTGGGGCAACAGGTATTATGAACCTGTGTGGGGCCCCTAACGGTACCTGACCTTCACCAGCTGTGTGATGGTCAGGGTTCTGTAGGGACAGCCAGTATCAAGCTGGTTTTCGATCACAGGTCCTTGGTTGGCTCTGGTGGCATGATGTGATGTAGGCCAGTGTCTATGTTGATGATCCCCCCCTTTTGAGGCAGCTGCTGCCTTATGCAGGAAATTAGAGGGGATTATCATCTCCTGCAAGTGCAACTTCTGGGCCCTAGGTGGTACTGGCCGCTTGCCCTCTTGGGCTGGGCCCTGGGCCCATGTGGAGCCAGACTTCCAGCTCTCACTGCAGCCTCGGGAATAGACCCGTGGAGACCGTATTGCCCACTGGCTGCCCATCCCATCCAAGGAGTAGGGGCACAGAGGAGCACACAGTCAGACTACAGGCTCACCACTTTTCTTTGGCGCCAAGCAGGAGTACGCTACCTATGGAGCACTCCGGTGGTCATTGCCCAAGTAAATGTGGGGCTTAGCTGGATCCCTGCTCTTCCCTTTCTCACCCACCTTAATTTGATGTTATGTTTTATATCTGAGGGAGGTTGCCCTAGGGCTTCCAAAGCTAGGCCTCAGCCCCTGGTTCATAGGTTAACTAAACATTCTGGGATGCCCGTATATGCTTGTCAGGCTTGGGCCTTCTGGCCTCAGCCCCCTTCTTTCTCTTGGCCGGGTTCTGTAGCCTAGGCGCACTGCACCGGACCTGGCTTCTGGGTCCCAGCTTTGTCCTGGCCCTCTGCGGACCTTGTTTGCCCTGCTCTGGGCCCCTGCACTTTGCCCTGCTCTGGGCTTGCTACTTCTTCAAAATGCCTTGAGCCTACCAACAGCAAGGCTCAAGGCAAGTACATGTCCCTAGGGTACTAATGGGGCCTCCAAATACCTGCTCTTGCAGTCCCAACCCAAGCCACTGGTCTGAACTACAACCAAAAGAGAAGCCCCCAGGCTGTAATATTAACTCTCCCTTCTAGGCAAATGAACAACAACAAACAGAAAAACAGTATGCTGTTGCTTTAAACATAGGAAACCATTCCACCACCATCAGGGTAAGTAAACAAGCACCCAGGGCATCCCTCCCTGGGTGCCAACATAACCCTTGCTCTGGCTTGTGTCCTCCACCCCCATAGGTTTGCACAGCCTGGCTGGTAGCTCTCAGGCAGCAGCTCTTCAGGTGAGGAGCTCCCCTCCTTTGCAGCTTACAGGGCTTGTGTTTATGTGGTTCCCTGGCCCTTCTTTCTGCTGGTCACCTGCTTTCCAAAGCAGTCACAGGTGATTCCTGATTTGGCTTGTTACCAGCAGCCTTAGGGTGGCCTCTTGCTGCTGGGCCGGCAGGGTTTCTGTGTAAGGCCCCAGCTCCTGTTATTGCCACTGCTGCTGGCTCTGGGATGAGTCTTTGCTCTGGTATTTTCCTTCCTTAGTCTGAGCTTGGGCTTGTCTGGCTGACAGATGCTGGGGTTTGCTCCCCACTCTCAGTAATGGGGTAGGGGACTGTTACACTAGGGAGTTGGTTGATGACACCAGCATGAGGTTCTGGAGGTACTAGAAGAAGAGTTAATTTTAGTGCTACTTTCCTGCCTTGTGGGGCAGCTGGATTTTGGCCTGAGTGTCTTCACCTGTGACAATACAGCCTAACCACAGATGTTACATAGGCCTTGCAATCCTACGTGGAGCAACAGTTAAATATCTTTAAGAATCTGGGCCACAGGGTCCATCTTGAACTGCTGTTGTCCATAGAGTGATGTTGCTGTATGCCAATTTAAGAAATGGCCCATAGCATTTGATTGTTTTCCCCAAATCCTCTATTTTAAAGGACAAGCCCCATGCCAGCCCTCAGCCATTAACCTCCACAGCACTGGTTCCACTGGCAGAGTTATAAAATAATTTAACTTTATATTAAAATGAACATGTTGCATGACTTTTTGTAGTTTGAAAAAGTCACTGACTCCATCAAAGCAGACAAATAAAGCCTCTTATAAATACTACCTAGCAAAGCAGAAGTTTTCAATTACCCTAGCTCCGTCCTTAATATCTGTTCCTATAATTACCAACCTCCATTAATGCAACTTAAAGCCAAAACATCAAAGCAGAAGTTCTCCTTTACCTTAGCTCACTACAGCCACCACGAGAGATTTAACCCATCTGCCTGTACTTATGTCTCAGGCTCTCCTTCCTGGTTTATATTTCCATGTTACCCCAAGGCTTCCACTGCTTTGATGTCGCAACAACTGCTCTGTACTGTCATGATCAAGTGTGACGCAACCCCTGAGTACAACTCAAAAAGTACTGGCTGATTTCCAGCGGGTGAAACCCATGAGCCAAGTATTGTTTCTGTCTTTGAATTTATTAGGCAAGTGGAGCCCAGCCCACACACTGGTGAAGTCAACAGAAGCCATCCCACTGACTTCCATGGACTTTGGATCTGGTTTGTAATCCTCTTTTTAATAATGTCTTTAAATGTTTAATGCATCCTAGATTATGACAGAAGCAAAGATATCTGTGCAGTCAATTATGCTAATGTATGCAGCTCTAGGAAGGATTATTGTTGTTTCTAGTTCACAAATCCACTCATTTTGGTTTTTATCTGTATGTTTGTGTTGGAATATGTCTGAAAGAAGTTGCTTATATTCCAGTGCCAATGTCAGTCCAGTGTGCCAGAAGCCACCTTTTCCACTGCTATTTAGTGGACTTAGGTTTCTCCATTTCCCTTTCTGTCTGAATGAAAATGGGTTCCAAGTTCTGTAGAGACATTTGACTTAGTACTTTCCTCCACAGTTAGACCCTGAGCCAATTTTGAAGAAGGGCCCAACCAGTCCACCTCAACAAGAAACACTGTGATGTGGAGCTTTGAAATGGTGGACAGCAAAAAGATGACGCTCTGTCAAGAACATGGAGGATACAGCCGCCCTTAGGAAGAAATGACTTAATTAGTGTAATATTCATCACCAGGGTCACGTGTCTGTAAATTCATTTGCAAAGGGGTGTCCAGTAAGAGTTGGCTCTTGCAATGTTACTTTCATGTGGTATGAAAGATGAGTCACATGGCTTTGAAGTCTTGTTAGCATGGGTCAGATGTTTGAGCGTAAGTAAGGACATTATATGGGATAATTAAATCAAGGCATCTGACGTGCATGTCTTATGCAGATAGATTTCCATGGAAAATAGTTCACATACAATGCACGGCATTTGAAGATTAGGTTATAAATCAAATCAGTCTTATGTTTTGCTGGAGACCATCTCTCTCTCTCTAAAGTGAGTTTGGGGCTAGTGTTCTGACTCAATTAAATAGCTTTGGCTATTGAAATTCTGTTTCTTCTCCAGAACCCTGATTTACAGCCACAACAGATAAGTGAAAGAGTATTTTATTTTCTATGTTCAGTAGTGATGTCCTTGGCTGGATAACCTATTGAAATTATCAGGAACATCTACCTTTAAATGCCTCTATAGTGAGTGATTCTCAGCCAGAGGGCCGCCCTCTGCTTTCAAAGGTGCCACAGGGTGCTACACAAGGTTAGCAGCATTAGTTGTGCAAACATACTCCACAAGATGAACCCAAAGATTTGACATAGGAATCCATAGTATCAAAAGCTTTCTGTCCTGTTTTGATCTTTCTGAGCCCTTTGCAACAAAATAATTGATCTATTGGTTCTTCTTTACTCAAAAATGAGTGAAAGCTAAGAGCTGGTATTTTATAAGGATGCCTTGAGGAGTGCCTTGCATCTTAAAAAAAGTTGATCAGTAGTGTAACTAGGGGTGGGCAAGAGGGGCACCCACCCCAGGCTTCTAGGGTCAACTCATCTGGAGCCAGTAGCAGAAACAACCTCCTATGAAACTGTTCACAAGAGAGGGAAGGGAACCAAGGAACAAACTGGATTAATGTTACACAAGCATAATGCATGACCTCTACATGGTCCAGGAGGCAAGATTTAAGATGGGGAATCTGGAGATTAGGTATTTATTCTGAGTTTTGTCAGTGACTCACATGTTTCTCTGTGGTAAAATCACTTTACTTTTCTGTGTTTGAGTCTCCCCACCTCTAAAAAAGGGAAGGAATGGGATAAGCAGGTGTTCTGTGTGTTTCCTTGCAAGCCAATATTAAGAATACAGAACATAGTGGGGTGAATCTGTGATGCAGGCATTTGTATTTGAGAAACTGGGGGGTTTGAAGCAATCATCCCATTTCATAGGAATCACCAAAGGCGATGTACAATTGCAGCCAGTCAAAACTGGATCAGATGAAGTGACTGAGAGGAGAGGAAAGAGGCTTTGTATACAATTAATTGTGATGGTTCATTCTCTACATATGTCAGCCATTTCTCGTACCTGCTTTAAATTGGAGGCACCAATGTAACCACTGAATAATGCAAGTCAGATCTTCAGCTGGTAAAAAATGGCATTGCTGTGTTGGAGGAGTTGTGTCAATTTGGACCCATTGAAGAATCAGAGCAAAACCAGGGGTCCTCAAACAGGACTCCATGGTGCTAGATGCTGCACAAACTACACAGGAAATTCACAGTCCAGTATTTGGACAAGACCCAGTGGGTAACTAAGCAAACACAGTAGGAGGGAAGTGGGTATGAGGATAAAGACTAAACCATGGATATTTTGGTATTTGGATATCTATAACTCTCAGTGTTTGTTTTTATGACCTTTTTGTTGGCTTACAGGCCTTTTGTGAATCTGAAATACACCAAGATTTGGCCTCTTCCTGGTATTTCCACCATCCAGAAATTTAATTGATATTCCATCAGATGACTAGACTTTGCATTAAACCAACTCGCCAGAATTCAAAGCAAAATTTTGTGAGAAATAAACAGACGCAAATAAATATAAACAGTAGGCTTGGCATGCAACTTCTCAGGCAATGGGAATCTTTTTGATTCTCACTGAGGTGATTTGACTGAAAGGAAGTTTCTCTTCTTGGCCATTTTTAGCTTGTCATAGGCCTAAACCTGCCAGAATTTCTTGTGGCTTTTCCTACCACTCCTTCCCTGGCTGCATTAGGTCTGCCAGTTAATCCTTCTTTATCTTCCCCTGTGCTCACTCCTTCCATCTGAGTTTCTGTTTCAGTCCTGGTTTTTGTGTTGGTCCTTGTATCTGAAAAGTTCTTTGAGAATCCATGGGATTAAAAAAAATAAAGGTTGGGTTCCCCACTCTGCTTCTTTTGGTTTCTGTGCCATTACAAGGTCATGCCTTGAAGGCTTTCTCTGCATCCAGGTTTGCATTTATTCAACTTAGGTTAGAAATCAATTGATTCAGTCGATTGATTGAATTCATTATCTGGTGAAGAGTGGGTAAACTAACCAGCAGGGCTGAAGTGCTAGACTTCAGAAAGGCTAACTTCAGTCTGCTCAGGAGATTAGTTAGTGAGGCATTAAAGCTCAAGAGCATTGGCAAAATGGGGGTCTAGGAAAGGTGGTCATTCCTCAAGGGAGCGATCCTATGGGCGCAGACGGAGACAATCCCATTGCATATAAAAGGGGGCAAAGGGGCCAAGAATCCCTCTTGGCTGAACAGGGAAGTCCAGGAAAGCCTAAGGGCAAAGAAACAGGTATACAGGCTGTGGAAACAGGGGGTAGCTACCAAGAAGGAGTATACCTCTCTGGCTTGCAGTCCTTCTTGAGGTATATAGGGAGCAAAAGGAAGGCACAGGGTAGCATAGGACCCCTATAGGACAAACTAGGGCAATTGGTGACAGAGAGGGGAGACAAAGATGAGCTCTTCAATGAGTTCTTTGCATCTGTATGCCTAGACACAGCCCAAGACAAATCTCCCAATTGGATCATGCATAGACACAGGAGGGACACCAGCCCACCAACTGTTAGCACAGACTTAGTGAAGGGGCACTTGGAGGGCCTGGATGAGTTCAAATCAGTGGGCCCAGATGAACTTCATCCAAGTGTGCTGAAGGAATTAGCTGCTGGCACGGCTGTTTGAGTACTCATGGTGTTCTGGTCAGGTCCCAGAGGACTGGAAAAGGGCCAATGTGGTCCCTATTTTCAAGAAGGGGAGGAGGGAGGACCCAGAAAAGTATAGGCTAGTTAGTCTCACCTCTATCCTTGGGAAAACTCTGGAAAAAATCATTAAGGGTCACATCTGTGGGAGCCCAGCAGGGGAAATAATGCTGAAAGGAAATCAGCATGGATTAATTGAAGGTAGATCCTGCCTGACTAACCTTGTTTATTTCTTTTTATGACCAAGTCACAAAATACTTAGATGCAGGAGCTGAGGTAGATGTCTTCTACCTACACTTTAAGAAGGCCTTCAATATGGTATAGCATTCTGTTCTCGTAAATAAAATGACAGACTGTGCTGTAGATGATTACACAGTCAGGTGGGTGGCAAATTGGCTTAGGGGTCTGTAACAGGGGACCTTCTTGGGGCCAGTCTACCAACGGCCCGCCCACCTGTTTCTGGGCCAACCGCCCGCCTTCTCACCTGCCATGCCTTGTTGTTATCTAATTAAGATGTTTATTAGGTGGGAGGCTGCTCATTTCTTGCCCCAATGCCAGGGGGTGCTATCTGCGGCTCTGTTCCTCCCCTACACTGCAGCCCAAGCCTTGCAGATGGCGTCCACTGTTCTTATCATCACTGGCCCCACATGGGCTTCAGAATCCTCCAATCAGGACCCCTCTAAGATCTCTCTATTCAGGCAGCCTACCCCGCCTTCATTCAGGCTGCCTAGCTCCCTGAAACTATTTCCCCTCTCGGGCATGGTCCCCCCAGGACCTTTGGCCACACAGGCCCTGGCCTCGCCTCCAAGGCCAGTTGAACCCCCAGGCCCTCAGCTTTGGGTATCCCTCGGGGTGGGCCTCTGATCCTTCTGACTGTTCTGGTCCTGGCCCCAGCACTGACCAGTTGAGAGTACTTTCAGTCAGGCCTCTGAGCCTCTATCCCCACTCTCTCTCTTGGATCCACCTTCTTGCCCCTACTAGGGGTAACCCACCCAGTTGTGGAAGTTGGGGTTATTAAGGCACCCTGACCCGACTTTCACTGGGGTGGTAACTGGCCTGGCATTTCCTGGGGGCTCCTGTGCCACTGAGAGCCCTACCAGGCCACCCACTCCTGGCAGGGTGCAGTTTTAGGTCATTCCCAGGACCAGAAGCCTCCTAGCCATACCCTACAGCTCCTCCCCAACCTCCAGAATGATACAGGATGCCTTGCAGCCAGGTGATGCTGCTGCCTGCCTGGCAGCAGCAAAATGCTCTAAAGATCTAAAATGGCCACTGCAATCAAGCACCTGCTGGCTGCTTGGCTGAGTCCTTAAAATGGCAGGCAAAAACAGTGCCCTTCCACAGGGTCACACACACAGAGTGGTGGTGGACCGGTTGATATTGACCTGGAAAGATGTAGGCAATGGAGTCCCACAAGGCTTGGCCCTTGGACCTGTGCTATTCAATGTCTTCATCAGTGACGTGGACGAGGGCATGGAGAGCACCTTGTCCAAGTTGACGGATGATACTAAATCATGGGGCAAAGTTAACACAGCAGAGGGTAGGGAACGGATCCAGTCAGATCTGGACAGGATGGAAAAGCAGGCAGAACAAAATAGGACGCAGTTCAACAAAGACAAATGCAAAGTGCTGCACCTGGGCAAAAAGAACCACCAACACACTTACAGGCTCAGGGTGACCTCAGCAGCACAGCAGCGGAAAGCCTAGCTAACTCCAAGATGAACATGAGTCGTCCATGTGACAAAGTGATCAACAAGGCTAACCACGCTTTATCATGCATTAGCAGATGCATGACGAACAAGTTCGGGGAGGTGATGCTTCCCCTCTGTGTGGCACTGGTCAGGCTGCAGTTGGAGTACTGCATCCAGTTTTGGGCACCGCACTTCAAGAGGGATGTGGAAAATCCTGAGAGGATTCAGAGGAGGGCCACTTGTATGGTCAGAAGCCTTCAGGCAAGGCCATTCGAGGAGAGACTGAGGGACCTAGATCTCTTCTGCCTTCGCAAGAGAAGGCTGAGAGGTGATCTTGTGGCTGCCTATAAATTAATCAGGGGAGGGCAGCAGGAAATAGGAGATGCTCTATTTACTAGGGCATCCCCTGGAGTAACTAGGAACAATGACCACAAATCGACAGAGAGCAGATTTAGGTAAGACATCAGAAAGAACTTCTTCACAGTAAGGGTCGCCAGAATCTGCAATGGGCTTCCAAGAGAGGTAGTGCTTTCCCCTGCCCTGGGGGTCTTCAAGAGGAGACTGGACAAGCACCTAGCTGGGGTCATCTGACCCCAGTGCTCTTTCCTGCCCAGGGCAGGGGGTCAGACTTGATGACCTACTGAGGTCCCTTCCAACTCTAACATTTATGCATCTTTGAAATCATGTTCAAGTGCATCACTGTCCTGTAAATAAGACTTATATTGCATCTGGGGCAGAAACCATTTTAAAGAAAAATGTCGACTTTAGTTGATGGGAACTAGTGAATTCTCACTTTGTTTTGAGAAGCAGTTTGGTATTTTGCTCCTGGGATTGGAAATCAGTAAAAATAATCCTTCACCAAAAGTGAAATAGAGCAGTATTCCTCAGGAGTCTCTCTGGTCTTGTATCCTAAGAGTCTGGCTCCACTGCAAGCCAAGCTGTGGTCCAAATGCAGGAAAGTTAGACCTTATGGTTTTTGTATTACAAATGGGAAATCCATACCGTTTTGGAATAAACAGCACTGGCTATCTGACAGCCTGTTTGGTTACTATTTGGTTACAACTGTATGAGGAACAGATATAGTGGAAAAAAAGAAGCAACAGAAACAGACCGTCAATCATCGCCTTTCTCAGCCTGGAAAACATGCATCTTTATGGCATATAAACTGCAAATTAGAATTCCAGGTGACAGATAATGTGCAGTGTAAATGCAACTAATATGAACCCACTGATGATTGCAAAAAGTAAGTTACTGAAATTCCTCATCAGTTGCTATTCCCATGACAGGAGCCTTTGAAAAACCCATTGTAACAAATGGGCCCACACCTACATGTACAGACAGGTTCCCCTGAAACAGCCACAACCCTATAAACATTTTGAGAAGCATACTTCACATTTGAGGTCCCATATATATATAGAACTGTGGGTCATCTGTCTCTCATAAGGTTGGTACAAAAGAACCAATATGTGTGACACCGACTTTTTGACACCACTTCATGCTTCTTTTATGCTAGGGGCAAGCAGAATGGCTAGTTGACAATATGCCTGAGTACAAAAGAAGCCATTTCACTTTTACTCCTTGCTTGTACAGATGTGAATATTACTTGTTAATTATCATGCTGTACTTGGAACAAATACACAATCCTACAATGCTCTTCTTCCCCAGCATCTCTTCTCCTACTTACTAACACTCACTCGTCTCTTTTTTCTTTTTCCTGATTATGCCCCCAAACTCCACCATTCCACTTTGTCCTTAGTGTTCCTGCACTGTTCTGAGAGTAGGATCTATTTAATTTTCTATGATTCAAGATCTGTTTGTATTCAGGGGATGATTATCCTTCCCTATGTTTCTAGCCTACACCAGGGCATTTACAGAATGTAGTGAACCATGAGTGGCCAAGCCATATCTGTGTGTTCACCTTCTATGTAATCCTGCTTGCCCATAGATGTACAACTTTTTGAGTAAGCAGAAAGTTTGTGTCATTCCCAGCGTTCTTAAGGCCTTCTCAATCAACACTGATAAAGCCCATTCAGGGACTGCACTACTGGTATCATGCTCACCTTCTTGAAGCAGTAGAATGCCGTAATTTCTGTGGCCAGATTGCAGTACCTTTCTAGCTTTCTCTGATGCACTGTGATCTGTTCTCTAGAGGGATAACCATGTCCATGACTCTTGCTGTTATGCCTACTCATCCACAACCATGATGTCTGGTTGGGTGTATGGCACAGTCCAGTTTACGATGGGTATCATATCCCATTAAGATTGGATTTTGCCAGCTTGTAATACTGATGGCAATCCTGTATTTGTACGGGTGAGCTACTGCATCAGTCAGCTTTTTATTATCAACCAAGTGGGGATGCATCACTTTGGATAGAGCTCTGTTTCATAGCTTCATAGTTTCATAGTTGGTAGGGTCGGAAGGGACCTGAGCAGATCATCAAGTCCGACCCCCTGCCATGGAATGAATGCTCTGTGCCACTGGGGGTACACTTGACCCTCAAGGGCCCAGTATAATTATTCCTAGAAGCCTTAAGTGACATTAGGGCCTGATAATGCTTTTCTGCACAGAGAAGTTAGTGCACAGTAAACTTGGATATGAATCTTTATCTTGGTAGTTACTCCATACTAACACCCAATGTTTGTGTTCCTCCTAAACTCTATCTGCCATTCATGAGCATGGTGAGGGAGACCAGAACCCAGAACTACCCCTGAAGTCAATGGGAGTTAGGCAGTTATTGGCTTTTGAGGAGCTGTGCCTTGGTATTTGCAATCTTAACTAGTATTTGTTACACTAGCATTAATCATGGAATCATGGGCCTCGAAGGATTTCAAGCAAGGGTCTTCTCTTCTAAACCGCTGCAGAAATGCAGGGCACAGTATTTTTAGATCCACCCAAATATGGGTATCCCATCTCTTCCCGAAAACCTACAATAAAGGGTTTCTGCAACTTCCCTAGGTAGCTTATTCCATTCTCTTGCCATTCGTACACTTTGGAAGATTTTTCTGAGATCAGATCTAAATCTGCTTTGCATTCTTTGTTTTGTATGTTAGCTTTGTGTTATAGCAACCTGCCCTTTCTAGGTTGTTATAACATTTATGAATACTATGTGGTATATCTGAAATTCCACAGGGTTTTTTCTGTGCTTTGGTGCATAAAATAATGGCTGTTTGTTACGAAGTGTCCAAGTCACAGTAGCCAAGATATACATGGTTGGAAGCTTAGCCGCTTTAATTGGGCCCCTCGAAGTTGGAATGACTTGGGCACCCAGAAGTTCAAGTACTCCAAAACACTAGTGAATTTTGAAACATTGACCCAGAGGGTGGGTACATTTTCAGAAGCTTCAAAGGATATGTCTGCACTAGTCTATACAGAGTTATGTACTTCTGTTTGGGGGTTTTTAAGGAACACTGGACCAGGGACCCCTAGCTCTGTTACTAGGGAAGGGATGAAGGGTAATAAAACCCCACATGGCCCCTTTATAAACAAAATGTTTTTGGCCTAGAGGAGCAAGGGTTCAGACAATTTGAGTTTGGCTTCAGAGCAGGGAAAGGAGCTCAACCCCCTAAAAACCTGGCAGAGAATGGAGGCTGTAGGGGAGTAAAGGAGGGGTGTACTTGGCAGTAAACAGTCCAGGAAGGGCAGAAGCTAGAGGAGCAGGGCTATATTAAGTTGCCTAGGTATAGGTTTCACAAAGACTGAGCCACAGACCAGGAAAAAGCTAGGGGCCACAAGCTGGTACAGAAACTGCTTAATGAGGAACAACTGACCCAGGACTGTGAACCTGCCTCTGGTGGAGCAGGCTGAAGGTACATGAGGTTATAGATTGGATAATGAGGAATCCCTGCTCTAGGGCTGAGAAGCAGGGATCAGCAGACAGCAGTGGTGGTGCTAGCCAGCACATAGGCCACTCTGGCCTTGAATGTTGGAGACAGAGGAGATCTCTTTCTGATTGTTGGTGGTTGAGGAACATACGGAGATGAAGAGCTGCTAGCAGGAGCAAGAGACCTTCTCCCTGTTGGTGAGTGTGCCTGGATGGGTTACCGGTATTGGGTAATGCTTGTTTCTGTTCACCCAGCGGGCTTATGCTTCTGCAGTGTTGCCAGGTCTTAAATATGAAATTATCATATTGGAAGCTTAAAATCATTGTATTTACTGAAAAACTAGCATACACTGAAACAATATGCCAATACATATGCAAATAAATATGCAAACAAGCCTTCTTATTTACTTTATAATTCCTCAATGTAAATCCCAGTGACTGAGTGAGAACTGGGTCACCAAAGTTGAAGCATTTCTTTATTTTGAGGCAACCAGTCATAAGCTACTGCTGACAGCAAACCTAAAAGTCAATTAAGGCTTCCTGTGAGTGACTTGGGTTTTGCATATGTTGCATGAAATAGCTGTTTCAAAAATTATCATAAATCTTGAATGCTTTTACTATTATTGACTGTACATCATACATGGGCTGAAATTATTGTACACCTGGCAACACCATGCTTCTGTTAAGAGCCTGTTTATGATACTGGAGGTCTGGGAGTGGCTATGAAGCATGGTTTGGAGGCCACGAAGTGGAGTATCTTGGATCACACAGTAGTTTTAACCCCATGAGAGCCAGGGTCTGAAGCCAGAGGGGAGAGGCGGATGCTGAGGTGCTGAAGACAGGGTCAGGGGTCTGAGAGAACAAGAACTTGTACAGCCAGGAATCCTGATGAAGAGACTTAAGACCCATGAGACATAGGTGTGGCTATGGAAGATCATAAGGGCACCAAAGAGTTTAGGATTAGCTTGCAGTCGGGGGCATCTGAGCCCCTGTGGGCAGCTACTGTCACAGGCACCCTCAACTACCCCAAGCTGCACTACTGCCTTACCTTGCTGGGGTGATATGTGGGAAGCACAAAGAGAGAGACAAGTAGTAAGCCTACTGATTCCTAGATCCAGGAACAGGCAATTCAAACAGAGCCCTTCTAGAAATCAAATGTGATGTTTAATGTAGAAGACTGGTGAGCTACAGCGGGGCTTTTGAAAATGCAGGTCTGTAGCTTTTCTATGTTGCTTGCATTGGCAGCAGGCTTGAGCAGAAACTCTAAGAAATTTCAATTCTACTGATTCTTTCAGAGAAACATATTCCAGTGGGGAATTTTTAGAGGAGGAAAGCAAGCTCAAGGGTATAAATGGGCTTTCTGTGAAAACAGACACTCTCTACTTCTGGGAAATGTCTGTAACCAGTTCTTAGATGTGCACTGAGGGTCCAAATACTGAGAGGTGACTGTTAAGTTTAATTAGCAGGTTTTTAATAGTCAATTTCTACTTCTTAAAGTGGCATTGTCAAAAATCATAAATAACTTAGGAGCACTGGATCCTACAATCCTAAATTACTTATGGTTTGGTTTTTTTAAATGTCATTCTCATGAAGCAACATTATTGTCTCACTGAAACAATGGAAGGCAAGGTGTTTAGTCGAACAGATTAATATGAAATAAACCAAGCAGGTAAGTCCTATCTATTTTGTTTTTCTTTCTTGAAGTTACAAAACTCAGGAGCCAGTTGGTTTGAGGTGTGTGTAGGGGTTTTCTTACGCATAAGGAAGTGCATGATAGCTGTCAGCTACATTTGTTTTTATACCCAAACTCATTTTTACATCACATTGCTCTTGGAAGGAACCAGGCATGAAATTAAAGGCAACATGACAAACTTAACAATCACTGTGGGGAATGCTGCTAAATAGATTTCCTTGGATATCTGAAAATTCACACTCTGCAGACAAGGAAGTGTGGAGCTGGTGCACCTCTAGGGAAACCCGAAGCCCTTTCCTCCCAGCTTGCAACTCACAAGGCCTGTATGAATCCACATGCCCATCCTTCAAAAACACACTTGGGCCTCTAGAGCTCCCAAAGCCTCTTCATATTGACAGGAGGATTTTGAAGATGAGCAGAACACTTTTCAATTCCTCCCAACCTCAGTTCTTATAATTGCATATTTAAAAGATGAGTAAGCAATGAATTCTTTTCCTTGCCCTGCATGCCAACAGCTGAGCTGGAATATGGCTTAAGTGAAGTGAAATATATTTTGTAACCCTAGAGAATAAAAAAAAAAATCCTGAGGCATTTTTGGAAAGTTTCCAGGATTTGAAAGTTCTCTTTGTGGGTAAAATCCATGAGGGATGGAGTGATAAGAAAAATACATTTTTTGTCAGATAGAGACTTCATTTTTTTTTTTGCATTAGCCATTGCCATTAGTGATTGCATTGAAACAAACAAACAAATTAAAATCCTATAGTTGTTTCTGGCTCCTAAGCACAGATAATAGCAGGATAATCACCAAAATCTGTTTTTGACTCTGGAAACAGTTCCAGATCTTGTTTTCTTTCAAAACACATTTGTATTCCAATAGTTTTCCCCCTTTCCACTTTCTTAGAATGGATTTAACTTCTTATGAAAGCTAAGACCTGGCATAGCATGATCAGAGATAGTGCATGCTTCTTAAAGACAACTTACCCTTAGAAAGTACTTCTGCCCTGCCCTTGGCCAGAAGTAAGTTCTGTGATTACTGCTCTCTCACAATACAGCTGTCATTATGTCAACCACTTCAAAAGTTTGAAAACCTGGTTAGAAGCAGTTTTCCTTGGCTCTGATGGCCATATGCTTAAAAGGTATAGTGTAGACAGGACCTAACCATGTCTGCGTGAATTTTTTAAGCCTTAAAATGGCTTTTGCTTGGCTAACAGGTCATGACTAGATCCCATCTATGCAACTGTTTTAATAATGTTGTAACTAGGTTCCTGAGTTGGGTGTATTCATGTGCTTAAAATGTGTGTTAACAAACCTCTAGACTAGTGTGAAGGGCTGGGCTTTGCTCAGGTGAAACCAAGAAAAAACCTTTTTAGTTTCATCGTATCTGGGTTTCATACCTATCTGAGGTTGGCTTTGCATTCCAGGTTTGCGCAAAACCCATACAGTATTTCAGATAAAACTCAGCCAAAGTTTGCCTTGTTTTGAATCATAAGGAAAACAACTGAGTTTCATGTGATTTCCCCCCAAAGCTAAAATCGGCATAGGTTCACTTGAAACATAGCTCAGGTTTATGGAAAGGTTTGAGCATGTTCTGATTAACCAGTCACCGCTTGTGGTTACATTCTGATCCCGAAAATGGCATGAGTTTCACTTGATTTCCCAGTCTGAGTCAAACTGTCTGATGGTCTTGTTTGCATGTATCCATAAACTCTTGTTTGGCTTGTGACCTAAGCCTCATTTGAACCCAGGCTTTTAAAAGTTCAGACGTCACATGTTCTTCTGTTCATTGTTCAGTCATTCAATGTTGTGCTTTTTTTTAACATCATCATCTTGCTTGACTTGGGGAAAAGGTTTGTAGAGATGCCCTGTATTATTGCACCACTGACATTTTTATTGCCCTCCATTTTCAAAAAGCTGTGAGAAAAGACGCAATGGCTGATTCCCTGGGAAGACTTTAAAGGCATCTCTCACAACTACGTTTTCACAGTAGCATCCTTTTTATTTCCTCAGATACCCTCCACTGGATAAACCAGCCTCTACAATATAACATGTCTTTCTTTTGCAGGTTTGGTTCTTCCCATTTGGCATATTGTTTTCCAGTGCTCGTTTTTAGCTTGCTTGTTTGTGAATTATTATAATATTTGTAGAAGGGAACAAAGATGGGTGTGTAGGCTATAAAACATCTACATAGTCTGAGGTGTTTAGTAACAAATTGAAATAAGCCAGTCTTTTTTGAAGTGTTTGAGTATATAGGTTTTTATATAGCATGTTCCGGGTCCAGTAATATTTTTATTAATGACTTGGATGCAAAAATAGAAACTGATCAGGTTTGCAGAAATGCATAGAAGCAGGTGGGTTTGCAAACACTTTGGGACCATGCAGTTCAGCTAAGAACAATGTAGGGAATTAAAAACAAATGCACAAATACAGTGGGGCCACGGGGGAGGGGGAGGGTGACTGGCTTGGTAGTAACACTGCTAATAAAGATCTGGGGCTTCTGGTGCTTCACGGACTCCACGTGAGTTGGCAATGTGATGCTGTCAAAAAAGCAAATACGGTTTTGGGCAACATTAGGAAGAGTGCTATATGCAAGATGAGGGTCATAGTACCACTCTACTTGGCAATGGTTGGCTCTCAGCTGGAGTACTATATCAAGTATCAGGCATCACATTTGAAGAAGAAGAAACTGGAAAGCATATAGATTCAAGTGACAAGGATGTGAAAGGCTGGAATGCAAGCTGCCAGAGAGAAGATTGAGAGAATTAAGAGTGTTTAGTCTGGAGAAAAGATGATGAAGGTGGGACATGATAGCAGCTCTCAAATATTTGAAAGGCTGCCATGAAAAAGAGGGAGAACGACTGTTCTCCCTTCTCACAGAGCAGGACATGAAGTAACAGAGTTTTAATTGCAGCAGAGATGATTAAAATAACATCTCAGGAAAGAAGAACTGTGGCCACTGCCTTCTGGAAGTGGGGTGGAGGGCAGCAAGAAACAGCAGCAGGCTCTGGAGCTGAAAGAAGTGACTCTGGGCAAACCCCATGGTGGGGACGTTGTAGAGCTCACAGCACACGAAGAGCTCCAGCAGGCCATGCCTCTGAAGGGTCACT
The DNA here is from genome assembly GCF_001723915.1 of Gavialis gangeticus. Classification (NCBI taxonomy): domain Eukaryota; kingdom Metazoa; phylum Chordata; order Crocodylia; family Gavialidae; genus Gavialis; species Gavialis gangeticus. The sequence goes on from NW_017729031.1 coordinate 90,825,874, forward strand.
GCCATCTAGGATCATAGGGAGGGTTGTGGCATGCCCTCTTTGCTTGCAGGTCACGTGAGACCAGAGCTTTTCACTGCACCTGTGCCCCACAACCGTAGTGGGTGTAACCACAGACCTTTGTTAAGATCCAGGATCAGCCCAAGGTTACTGGGGCTTTGCATGCATGCAGTTCCCCAACTGCATTAGAATATGGGTTCCATCAAATGCTCGTTCTCTTTTTCCCATGCCAGACCTCTGATTTCACAAACAGAAGGGAGTACTTCTCCACTGTGGCAGGTTCACCTGCATTAATTCAGGTTGGGCTAGAATGCTTCGTGTTGCTAGGATCCTTAGGAACTTGTATTTCTTGCTTCTTTAATGAAAATGTAGAATTGTTTCCCTAGCCAATGGGCATTAAAGGTGCTGATGATCTTGTTGTTGTGGGAGAGTTGGCTTCTGTCTGCTACCTTCACTAATGAAGCCCTTCATTGGATCATTACTAACCGTTCCTTTTACTGCCTATAATGCTGCAGGGATAACCGTAGAATGTGTGCCTGGGAAACTGAAGCAGAGCTGGCAGTCCCGCAAGGCTTGAGAAGGCTCAGCAATACCCGCCTTGAATTGATAACTGCATACTGTGCTGTACAGATCATTGCCAGCAAGGCAGGCAGTTTTTTTGAGGGCTGTGACAGAGGTTCACAGACTTTTAGGATCACCTGCCAAAACAGCAGTTGTTTTGCTCATGCTTTGGGTCATTTCTTTAAGACGTTAATGTGCTTTGTGGAATATGACTATGTTCTAATTGTTAGTTGTCTGCCAGTTTTACAGAGCCTTTTGATTCATGATGATGAAGATTTGTACTTTCAGGCTTGGAAATTGTACTCTCATGGAACTCTTATGATGCAATTCATGCAAATATTATCACAGTAAATAAAACCCTGTTTTGTTCTTACCAAAGCATACCTGCAAGTCCTGTTAGAATAAGGAGAGTAAAAGGGAATGGGGAGAATAGGAAGGGGAGAAGGAATTTCCTAAAGTAGTGGCATTTGAAGTGATTGGTTCATACTGCTTGATGTTGTTCTTCTCCGCAAAAATGCTGAAAACACAGAGGA
>NW_017729031.1:90826975-90827489 GCF_001723915.1 Gavialis gangeticus
TGGCTTCCCAGCTCCGTGTTGCCCGACACTGCTGTCCGCCTCCACCCTCACAGCTTTTAATTGCTACTGTTTGGGGTTTTTTTCCCCCCACTTACTTATCCTTTAGGATTCTTCTGTTTTTTAAATCTGAGGAAGAGGACTATAGTTAAGACTTCCTTTTGACGTGCTTCTGTTTCTAGTATGAGGCTTCCCAAGGACCTATATAGTCAGGGTAGTAGTTATTTGAAGCTGTGGTGCTATGCCATTAGAGTGGGTGGGTGAGAGGAGCATTTATGGAGCATACTTTCTAGTAGGGGTGTGCAAAGCCCTATTGGATTCAGATTCAGCCTGAGTCGGGGACAGTGACTCAGTTAGTTGATTCAGATCACTGTCCCCAATTTGATTTGGCTGAATCTGAAGATTCAATGCTGATTCAGACATAGACACATCTTTAACTGCTTTTTCTACATATCTCGAGGTACCAGTGTGGCTTGCGAACACTGTGATGCTGCGGTGGATGGAGTGTCCCGCAGGC
>NW_017729031.1:90827558-90840569 GCF_001723915.1 Gavialis gangeticus
CAGCAGACCCAGAAGTGGACTGGAAGTACTTCCGATCCACTTCCAGGTCTGCTGGGGAGTGCATGGCCCTCGCCCCCCCCATCCCACCAGCTTGGCGATCAGCCACAGGGGCGCCCTGGGTGGTCCCCAGACCCAGGAGGCACCAGTTGCTGCATGGGGTGGGGGAGGGGGGAGCATGGGGCAGCCCCCAGCAAGCTGCCTGGTGGACCCAGAAATGGACCCGAAGTGCTTCTAGTCCACTTCCAGGTCTGCTGCTGGGCGTGCTGGGGAGCCCCCCACACTTCTGTGGGATGCTCCGTGTGCCCCACCATTGCAGCATTCACAAGCTGCCTGCTACCTAGAGATATGTAGAAAAAACACTTAAAGCTGTGTCTATGTCCCAATTGCTGAATCTTTCTGAATCTCTCCAAATTGATTCAGAGGGTTCTGATTTGATTTCGAGAGATTAAAGGGTCCTCTGATTTGATTCGGATTCAGAGATTCGGCCACCAAATTGGGCCAAGTCTCTGCTGAATCAAATCGGGGACTGAAGCTTCTCACAGCCCTGCTTTCTAGCTATGCGCTTCATCTCCTCATAATCCATACACTACTTATACATCTCCCTGTCTCTTTTTCTGTAGTCTCCCAAGGTCATAGCATGGCTTTGCTCAGCCCTCCCCTGCACCCCATTCTGAGAAGGCCCTTTCTGTCAACTCTACATGGCCTTCCTGTTCTTCTCCTGGGCCCAGAAAACCCTTCCCTTGCTGAGACATCTTGCCTTGCTCTTGGGAGGCTAGCAAGAGTTTGCCAAATAGCATGTTTTTTTTTTCTTCCTCTTAAGGTTTGTCACACATTGAGTAGCTTAAGGGCCACATCCTTGATGGTCTGTCTGTCTGTGTTGGATACAGATCCTATGGAAGGTAAGAAGTCACAAGCACTTGTTTTTTGTTGTTTCCATGGTATTGAAGACCAAATTTATCCCCTCAATTTTGAAATATTTTTCTCATGGCCTCTTTCCAGGGTTGGGAAAGTGTGGAGACAGTAATTTCCCCACCCCTCTTTATTTCTACGTGCCTTAAATCCCTGATGCTGTGGATCATGTCTGCACTCCTGGAGTGTTTGCAGTGTATGGCTGGCTGTGATGGAGCATCTGGTGGTGACCTGTTGATTTGCATGTCATAGAAGTGGGTTATCTGGCGAACTGTGCACAAGTGGAGGCTAGGCTAGTTAACTGTATTTGCACACCTCTAGGCATTCTTACAGAGAGGTGATGGGCAGGGCTTCCCATCTACAGGGAGCAAAGACTGGATGATGTGGGGAGGAGATTACTTTTGGGTTTGGGGGTGGCAGGCAGAGGAACTGGTTAGTATTGCACTTGTATCTCTATGGGCAGTCTTAACAGTGACTGCTGGTCTGTGTGACCAAAAAGCTGGGAACATGCTTGGTTAAGAAGGCTAAAGGGAACGAGTTGCTCATTGATGTTACTCAACATAATTGTCTGGCCTGGCATTTTGCCTGGTTGGAAGGGCACAGCCATCTCTTCTGCAACAAGCCACAAGGAAGCTCTGGATTCTAATCTTAGAGCAGAAAGAGCACTTCCTGTATCTGAAATTTCATTTTATCTTTCTTGAAGTGAAATAAATGTGGTTTTGTTACCATTGTTCAACACATTTCATAGATTCATAGACATTAGGGCTGGCATACAGGTGACAGGGAGCAGCCAACAAGGATTTGTCAAGAGCAAGTTATGATTAACCAGTTTAATTTTCTTCCATGACAAGGCGATGGACAGTCTTTTAGAATTTGCTGCATAATCCAGTTGTGAGCAGTTTCTATTCCCAAAGCATGCTGATAAAGTGTCTCTGCCATGCCATCATGCATAATGTATAAACCAATTTGTATGTAGGTCTAATGAGTGAAATCCTACTTCTGTTGTGATCTATAGGAATTTTGCCATAGCCTTCCTGAGGGCCTGCGTTTCAACCAATACAGTTTGATTCTGCCTAAATCAAGATTTTTATCTGGGGAATCTGGGGAATATGTAACCTACAGTCTGCCATATAGGAAACAAGGAAAGGTCCAGATAATTTGTCAGTGCCTGAACTCTCTTGCTCTAGCAAGCACTGAAGCCTTCTCCTTGGTATCAGGTTTAGCTTTATAGCTAAGAACCAGGTTTTAGATTTCTTTTTGTATTTGTTTTTTTTGGACCAAACTAAAAAAGAAGACATGTCCAGTTAGACAGGAATCATGAATATTATAACTAAGGCTGTGTTTTACAAAGAAATGTCAGGTGATTGAAGTGCCTAATCTCACTGGGCAACTCATTCGTTTGAAAACACCAGTCAAAAAATGCCATGGGATGGCATTCTCAGTTACGGTTGTTGTAGTAGGGAACAGCCTGACAACATTAGATAAGTGTGTTTCCCACTCCGACCTAAAATTGGATGTGCTGGAGACCTCCATACTGTAGTGATCATTCAGTTCAGTAAACACAGCTGTACCTGAATGAGAAGAACTAAAACAAGAAATCTTTATTGAAGAGCTGTAGGTCATCTCTGCAGACCCGTTGTCTGGCTCCGTCTAGCTATTTAACTCAGGGACCTCTCCCATCCTCAACTTCCTCGCTGTCCTGTTGGGGAGCGTCTCTAAACAATAACTTCTATCGCTACACATATTACGGTATAGATCTGATGGTAACTGTTCTTACCTGACCTTCCTTATCATAGTTGATGCCCCTAGCCCACCTGCCATAAAGGGAATGCCATGCTGATTTGATGCATTGCCCTTATGTTGTTTGTTTGCCTCTCCTTTGTATTGCTTTGCATAGCACATTCATACAGATGGAGCAGGGCAGAGTGAACAATTACCTAAGCTCTGTGACATGCAGATCACCTACAATAAGTGACAAGTGAACCCCCAAATATTTGCCAGTGTAGTTTGGTTTGGTTAAGCACCCAAACATCCTATGCTCTCTTTCAGGACATCTGAAAAACCTAAAATAAAGTAGAAGTCTTACAGAACAGCCTGTACTGCTTTATTCTGTCATTAGTATCTACTGGATTAATTTCTGTATTCCACTCTGTAAACATGGAACTGTGATGCTTTAGTTACTCACAAGGATAGTAAGAGTTTTGTTCAGTCTCCTGTGAAGTGAGACATTTTTACAGAGTGTTCCTATTACTGCATCCTAGAATGATGTTGAAACTCACCAGCACCATTCTTTGATTAGTCGCCAGATCCACCAACATATAGCCAGCTTCTCTGTGTCCTAGGCCATAGATTGCCAATCCCTGTTCTGAGGGCCAGATCTGGTCTACAGAATTATTGGATCTAGCCTGTGGACATGAGGCTTTGGTGTCATTTGGAAATTGGGGGCTTTGGCTGCAGATGCTCTCCGTGTCACCATAATGCTGACTGCTGACTGTAGCTGCTCTCCCCATGCTGCTGCAGAGAGAAGTGGTGGTGGCTGGCTCCTAATGCCTGCCCACCTGCCTGTAGTTGACTTGGGGTGAGTCATTCTGCTGTGCAGCCAGAAAAGTTTGCCTATCCTTGTTCTAGAGAGAGGCAGAGTTGAAATGCATGTTATAGTGTGGTAAGAACCTGGAGGCATGTTACTGCATTTTATTTACCATTCCAGTGGTGAGCTTCTTGCCACTGCTTCTGTTCCTTGCCCTTTAAAAGCATGGAAGGGACAGGCGGTAGTCACGTCTGAGATGCTGTTTTGTTGAGTGTTCAGCAAATGAGAAAATGAGAATATGATAAAATGGGGAGATTGAATTAAAGGATGACTTGGGGGTAGCGACGGGTGGGAGAGTGAATGGAAGAAAAATATAATGAATGATGGTAAAAAAACAAACAAACCCTGAAGATCTGAAATTAGTCTTGCTTATATGCACCTGCAAACCTTAAGAAAAAATATTAATTTAATGTCAGGGTTGCAGAAGGAAATAAGCAGAGAAAAAACTGAGTGGTGTAATACAATGAATAAAATTAGAAAAAGTGGTAGCTTTCAGAATGGACCTCATTTGGTGCAATAGCAGGGGTTTGAGAGGCCAAGCTGAGGTCAGGCTCCTGCCTCCCAAACATTCAAGCTTCACTGTGCACCACTGGCCTCTTGGTGTGTTCTATTTCCTAAAACTTTGCTTGCCTGCTGCATTGGTTGCTGCTAATAAAATAAGCAGTATTGAGCAAACAAGAATCAAAGGCTCCAAAAATCAAAGATAGATTATTTTCAGAAGGTGCAGGGGGGTTTGGATACCCAGTTCCTTTTAACTGGGCACAACTACAGGCGATGCTTTACTCAAGACTAGAGCTAATTACTGCACAGTAAGCATCACAGTCTACACGTGCAGATGCTCACTGCGTGGTAATTTGCTCTAATCACGAGTAAATTTGCTACCTGTAAACACAAGTGGCAAATTTACTCTCAATTACCCGCTGCACAGTATGGCATGTGTAGCAAATGTGCTCCCAGTCAGCTGGGCAGCAGGGGGTGAGAGATTGCTCCCTGCCCCCGGAAGCTGCCTGCTGCTGGGGCAGGCTCCAATACCAGAGCCCGAGCAGAGACAATGTCCCCCTGTCCTGGCAGCAGGGGCTGCGGGGAGCAAGAGCACTCTGTTGCTAGGAGCAGCAAATCTGCATGTATAGATGCATGCCTAAGACAGTTCACTCTAGAGTAGTTTACTCTCGAGTAAACTGATCCTACATTGTTTGCATGTGTAGACATGCCAACTGTAATTGGAACTAGAGCTGGGATTTTCAAATCACCCTGAGAAAATTAGAGGCCTACATTCCATTCTCATTGAGTAGAGCTTTACATGGCTCCGAAAATCCCACCCCAGACATTCAAATTCTGTAGTCAGCTGCAAAAAACTGAATTGGAGACCCCAATGTCAACTGATGGAAAATGGCAGCAAATACCTCATGCAGGAGGGTGAATGTGGTAGCAAAACAAACCATTAGAAGTCACAGGATCACAAATGACTTCAGCAAAGTGTTTGGGGTTGAGCCTTTGGAGTCTATAGTGCTGGTTTCATTCTACCTAACAGAAGTCAGAAATGACTGACTTGGCAGGCCATAAAAGCATAATAAAATTCTCACTGATCAGAATGGCAATAATTATGGTAATGCTAGGTGCTTTGGAAAAATCTACCCTGGAACCTTTTTTTGAAGACAAAATCCTCAGAAAAAAATACCAGTGGAGCAACTGCCCAACATAATCAGCATTTCTGTGCTTACTTCCCAGAGAATGAGTCAAGCAAAAAATGAAAGCAAAATCAGTATACTTCCTCCATGCTAAACAAGTAAACATAATGTCAGGTTTTCTGCTCAGTGGGCCTAAAGCATTGTAAACTAAAATTGGTGAGAGTCTTCCATTTAATTTCAGTGGACAGATCTACCAGCATGCTCCTTTATCTCTTATTGGTATTGAAATGCATGTCTCTTTCCATGCTTTTTCTTGCAAGTCTGCTTGCAGCATGCTCCAAACCTGTTGGCAAAAATGAATGCAAAGCTCTAGGTATCTGAAAACAATTACACCCAGATGTATTTGCAGAATAACTTTGCTGAAACTGATGGAATTAATCTGGCTTTGCTTTTATCACACTGAATAGAATCTGTCCCAGAATTTTCATCAATGTTTACAAAGCTTTCTTAGTGAAAAGAGGGGCAGATAGTTGGGCTTAGCTACTGTCAGGTGTTAAGAAAAGGAGTGAGGAGAATAAAGTGCATCAGACTGATTTAGTCTGACACAAAGAAAGGGGATAACCTGGCATGCACCGTGGGCATCATATCAAGAACATGAACATGGCATAAGCTAGGAGGTCCCAGGTGAGTTCCTGACTGCCGTAGAAATGTAACACTGAACAAGCTGCTTTCCTTCTGGGCCTCAGTTTCCTCAGATGTAAAATGAAAGTGATAATTACTTCCTTTCTTCTATCCTCATCTAATTAGATTGTAAACCTTTGGGGAGAAGACTAAGTCAGGGACTGTCCAATTCCCTATGCAGCACCTAGCACAATGGGGCTCTAATCTTAAACACTAACAGAACTAGAAAGAAGTGCAGTCTGTAGGCATAAAGGGCTCAGCCAGTTAAGCTATTTGTATGAGATGATAATGCTTTAAAGACTATTCTTAAGAATACCCAGACAATACAGGAAATTTCTTCCCATAAGATTATCCTTTGTGCCACAAGGCACCTGATTTCCTCAGTCCCACATCCCTATTTTAAATGACACCAGATTCCTGATGTTTTTCACGTGGCTTTCATCCTCCTCCAAAGTACATTTCTCCTGTTTTAAGGAACTCTTTAAAGATGTCCATTTTTTCATGAGTCACTTAGTCTTCCTGTTCCCTGAGCATGAAACCCAGCCCATTGAGACATCAGAGTCCTCCGGGGTACCAAGAGCCAAGGTTCTCCAAAGCAAACTGTGATTTCAGATCTTCCATTTTTGGTGCCCAACTTGAAATACCTTATACGTTTTCCCCTCTGCTCACAAGAAAAGAGATCTGGAAGTGTCTTGACATCTAATCAAAGAACTAAGTTTCAACAGAAACTACATGCAACTGCACCTTCACAAAAACACTTGCCCTATCGTATCTTATGAACAAATGCAAGCAAACAGTCTCACTGGTAATTTTGCTCCTAAAAAGGGACAGAAGGTAGTTATGCTGTAGGTAGTTAGGAACACTGATGTGACTCTGAACTCATGGTTGGGTCCATGGTTCCCCCTGGCTCTGGGATATTGTAATTGTATTAGCTTGACGCCTGGTACAAACTTCTTTCCTCTGGTGCAGGGGCGCGCAAAATGTGACCCGCGGGCCAGATGCGGCCCACCAGGCCATTCTATCTGGCCCGTGGGGCCCCTTAAAAATTTAGAAAATTAATATTTATCTGCCTCTGCTGTCTGTCATGCAGCCCTCAATGGCTTGCCAAAACTCAGTAAGTGGCCCTCCACCTGAAATTATTGCCCGCCTCTGCTCTGGTGTGCCTGTAGAGGTGGATTGCCCAGCACATGGAGCCTAAACCCCAACTACATCCTACTTATTCCCACATCTTCATTCCCTGGTCCCTGGGCATGTGTGGGAATGAGCAGCATCCCTGCGTTGCTTTCCCCTGATACTGCTACTTGTGATAGAGGTAGGTAGATAAAGCATGGAGGTAAGGGGGTTCCTTATGTCTCCTGACTGTCCTGTGCAGGAAGATTAGACAGGCTGCAGTTTAATCCATAATAAGCAGAATGGTTTGCTTCTGTATTTGGGTCTACATGTGTATAACAGACCTGCTTCATAGCAATGTTGGTGTCCTGAGCACTTGAAATAAAGGGGAAGGTATTTTTGTGTTAGGAGTATCTACCTGAAAAGCACAGAAGTAGACCTCCCTTGCTCTTTGCTTCCATAACCTGAAATGTAGGTAAGAAACACAGCAAAAACAAACTCCCTTCCAATTTCAAATACCATTAGAAATACAATGACAGCTGCAGCAACTGGTGGTGCTCAGAGAGCTAGATATTATGCTGGCCTGTTCAACATGTTGCATGGATGAAAGTCTTTAATTGCACATCCTTCTTCTTGGATTCCTACGCTTCCAATTATTTGGGTACATGTGGTGCTGGCATGAAACTTCCTTGCAGCTGCACCTTCTTTTCATATGTGGGGTTTTTTGTTTGTTTGTTTGTTCATTTTTCTAAGACCAAGCAGTGGAATGATGAATAGCATATGGTAGCAAGATAAAATGAGAAATGTGTCTTTTGCACAATTCAGAAATTAAATGTCTTTTCTCAGAATTAAAAAGGTTAACTAACAGGCACCTTGGGGCTGGGAGTGTGTACCTTTTGGTCATGTTTTGATGGCTAGTCCAGTGTGTTCTTCAGAAGGTTACTAAACTATCCTTTGGCATAGAGGAGGGAAAAATACTGGATATGCACCATCTGTTCATTTTGTTTTTAGAGATGAATAGAAGCACTTTACATCTATCAGGAAAAATATTTGCAAAAGTGCCTGAAGTTCCTACAGCCCAGATCCTCAAATGTAGTTCAGTTCCTAATTTCCACTTGGGTTTTTAATTGATGGGGGATAGGCTCTTAAATGCCTTGGGATTAAGGCTCCGAAGTCAAGTATTTGTGAATATTTTACCTCTAATCTACCGGATAAGATGCATAGAATAGATAGGATTTACTAATGTCATAATAACCACACTATTGATTATCACAGGAGGTGCAATAGTGTGTCAGCTTGAATACTTTAGTACATGATTTCACAAGTTTGTTCTATTTAATAGAATAAAATGGCATTATCACAAAAATGTCATGTGGTACCACACATGGAAATTCCATATTTTTTTTGTGTTGACAACATAGGGACACAATTCTGCAAACTGTGTCTATTTTAAAGTTGAGCTGAATTGTGGAAGTGGAGGATTTTTAGTCTGGATTCAGGCCAACAGTACAGTCTGTACTGTGAAGAAATCTCACAAAGGTCTGATCATTTGCAGTTTGTGCAAAGGAAAAATTCTTTCCAGAGTTGTTCACGTCTAGGTGAATTTTCTACTTCAAAATGCTCCTTCACTGTCTTCTCGGTCTCTGTGCTTAAACCTCCCCAACTGATGCCTCTGATAAAAGAAAAGATTCATAGATTGTGAGGCTAGAAGGGACCTTGGGAGATCATTAGGTCCAGGTCCACTGTACCAGGCAGGAAAGACAATGGGGAATCAGGTGACCCCAGCAAGGTGATTGTCTAGTCTCCTTTTGAAGATTTTCAAATGCATCTGGGTGTAACTGTTTTCAGATCAATCCACTTCTGGAGGGAGCCTATTCCACAGTCTGGACACCCTAGCTGTGAAGAAGTTTTTGCTAACGTTGAGCCTGAAACAGTCTTCTAGGAGTTTGTGACCACTCTCCCCAAGGGCGCCGTGGTGAACAGTTGTTCACCAAGCCCTTGATGTATGCCCCTGATGTACTGGTAAGCTGCTATGAAGTCCCCTCTCAGCCTTCTCTTTATTGGGCTGAAGAGTCACAGGTCCCTCAGCCTTTCCTCGTATGGCTTGCCATGCAAATCTCTGATCATACGGGTGGCCCTTTTCTGGATTCTCTCAAGCTTTACCACGTCCTTGTTGAAGCACGGTGCCCAGTACTGGACGCAGTAGTCCTGCTGCGGTCTCACCAATGCCGAATAGAGTGGAAGAATCACTTCCCTAGTTCTGCCGGAGTAAACAGGAGTAAGAGGAGTTCAAGGAACTCTTTCCCAACCTTGAGCTTCTTTTTTACCCTGTTCTTTTGACACTGCATCTCGTCTTAAATAGCTTGCCGTCCATGCTTTACTGACGATCTTGAGGAATGGCTGCCCTGATTACACTCAAACTTACCTTCCACCTGGGCCCTGGGCAAAAATCCCTCTGTTGCTTTAGAGATGGAATGACTGGGAGGCTTACTCTTGGTTCAGATACCTAGAATGTGAACTAGTGTCAGTCCAGTGAATTCCAGATGTGTGTCTGACATCTGAGACTCTTCTGGGGTAGTTTGGGTAATAGCACTGGATGCCAGATGTGTAAGCTGGCATAATCTTGCTCATGTTCTGGCAGGTGGATTCACAAACCCAGCAGTGTTTGCAGCTATGTGTGACCTGTGCAGCCAGCTTCAAGGCTGACTCTTACAGTGACTTTTCCAACTGGATTTTGTTCCACTATATGAGTAACACTTGGAAAAAGGGACTTCCTCTGAGGAGTTACCGTGGTTCTAGGCTCACAGATCTCCAGATGGTTCAGAATGGTCATCTATTCTAGTTGTCTTTTCTCCAGTGGTGGTTCAATATATAGTCTGAACTAAACAAATATTGGCATTTATTATTAACAACCAGGTCAATACTACACTGTTCCATCTCTCTTGTTCTGTGGATTTTCTGTGACCTCTTACCAGGGAATTATAGTATGTGTTTGAGTCTGATATAATCCTGAGGACAAAGGGAACCGACAGTAGGCCTGAGGTAGGATAAAGTCATAGGAACTTAGAGGCCACAAAAGAGCACAATAATACCAGCCTAGAAGACCCTCCTTCCTAATAAGATAAGATGGACAAAGGGTGGGAAAAGAAATATAGGAAGGAACTTACCCAAGGCCACTCAGTAAATTAGTGGCAGGGTGAAAAATGGAATCCAGATCTCTTGACCCATTGCTCATTTCACTGACTTGTGATGCTTCCTTGATACGGCTTCCATATCATGTGTTTACCTTGGTAGCCAAGCTGTGAAATCCTTAATATAATGGGGTGCAGTGGAAATTATGATAAATCCTCTGTTTCAGAAGCACAATGGGCGCTGTTACAATAAAACATCTCTATACCTTCTTTGCTAGCTCAAGATTAGATAGTGGCATCTGGCTGAATTTTTCAGCTGTGTAAAGTACAACTGAACAAGAAGAAATAGATGTTATTTAAGACTTCTGGGACAAGCTTTAAACACAGATGCTTCAGGAATGACTACTTAAAAAAGAGATGCAGTTGATTTATGATGATGTCCCAGGCTATTGCAGAACTAAATCCCTAGGTTCCACTTTGCTTATGTTTGAGTTTCTCAGCTGTGTTCCTTGTAATCCCCTGTGTTGGGTGGGAACATGGAGCACAGACCACACACAAGGCTTGGGCTGTCCTTCACAGTCCCAAGGAACTCCATCCTACAGTGAACAAGTAGCGAGAGCCCACCAGCCAGCTCAAAGCATGAAGGGTCAGTGACAGCTGTTCAAACAGACTGACATATGTAAAAGGAGCATGCTTGAGGCAGTATGAAAAAGAGCTTTTTGACTTGAGATTGGTCTTTGCCTGGATAAGCCTGTCCCTTTTCCTGTGATCCTTATCCCAGCTTCCTTCCTTTCACTATAATCTTCACTTTCTTCGTTTTATCTATCTGTTTTGTCTTTATACACAAATCTTGATGACTTTTGATCTCTTTGAATTGATCATCATGATCAACTCATGTCTTGTACAGACAATCTTGGATTTTCCAAGGGGCTCATTCAAGGCTTCTTCTCAAGTGCTCCTTCTATAGCCCCCTCTCATTCCTATGCAAAGTCTCTTACCTGAAGACTGATATGAGTACTAGTTACAGCTCAAGTTCCAATTTCTTCTGAGCTTGCAGTGCAGAGGTAGGCAAAAGCCTTCAGGGCCAATAGTCCTCCTGTGTCTTCCCATAATTCCCCCTGTGTTCCCAGTACTGTAAACAAAGTTCTCCCACAATTCACTGGGAAAGAGAATATCTGAGTGCTTCAGTGCCTAGTGTGGTGTTAAGCTCCAAGCAACATGCTCCCACAGGTCCTTATGGCACACATTTGAGGGTAGCACCAGTGAGGAGTAACTTAAGGGCTTTGTAGTATGGCTGCTCCCACACTACATGGGCTAGGTGCACAGGCACTAATCATCTGAATGAACTCTGTAGACAAAACATGCTGAGGGGAACTAGGTGTTCAAATTCAGTAGGGGTGCTGGTACTTCTCATTTAGGGTCCTTCCAATCTCAACCATAAATTATGTAATGATGGTATGTTCCTATTCCCCCAGAAATGCACCCATTTCTGGAATGTGGCAGCTGTTTCACTGTGGAAGTTCACATCACACAACAGTTATGGGCAATAAATGAAGTGGTCTACTGTGACCTTTGAAAATGTAGGAGAAAGTGCAGGAGAAAACCAAGTAATAACTAGATGAATATTACTACTCAGACTAGAACTTGGACCAAATACCAAAACTAAGATGCCTACTCCTGAGAGTGCCATAAGATCCTGACTGACAAAATGCTCAATTTATCATACTCTTTCTTTTTTTGGTGTGAAGTAATTCTGTGTTGTATATTAGTATTTTCTCCTACTTTTCTGAATTTTTCTCTTACAATAGCACAGTGGAAACAACACTTTACTCTGAGGATTGCTTCCTTCACTGGTATGCATCCATCTTCTATTTAAAAAGTAGCTCTATCCAAAAATAAAATGGGGGCCAGCTGCTCTTTCTTGCATCAGTCAGATATATTTTTACAGAGGAATACTATAAAACAGACACGCTCATTAACCTGTCAAACACTTCTGTTTTTAGTTTAAGTCAAGGCAATATGAAACCCAATCAGAAAATGTTCATCTTGTTACTCAATAGTAGGAATCAAGGCATTCAGGAATGCAACAAGGTGGAAAGAGATTGCACAAAATTAGGAGGAGATGGAAGGCTGTAGTTAAGGCAGGTATAGTCCCCTGAGGCCTAGAGATTGTAGTAGTGCTATGTAAGATGAGGGCTCCACTGTAAATCTGCCACGGTGGAGTATTTCACTGTACAATCTAAAACAAAGCTGGGTGAAATGATTTATTAAAAATCATGCAACAGGTCAGTGCTAGAGCTAAGAACAAAATGCAGATCTTCAGAGGCTCAGTATGGTGAGTGATCTATGCATTAAGCCAGGGGCAGGCAATTATTTTGGGCCAAGGGCCGCTTACTGAGTTTTGGCAAGCTGTTGAGGGCCACATGGGTAGCCCCGCTCCTTGACAAGTGCCCTACCTCCTAGTCGCCATCTTGTGACTGGAAGTCCCACCTTCTAACCCCTGAGCTTTGCCACCAGAAGTCCCGCCCCCTGCCCCCAGAAGTACTCCTTTCAGCAAGGGATCTTGCCATCTCGGGACCAGAAAAATACCAAATTATATTTTAAAAAGTGAACATCTACAACATTCATTAATTTGATTTCAAAAACTATTTTTTTCCTGGTTTACACGTGCTTGTGTAGTTCACACAGAGGTGACTGCGCAGAGGCTTAAAATGAAATCTTACTCTTGTATATTGTTCGGGGTGGGTATAGGTTTGTGGGGGGGCTGTGGGTGTGGGGTGAGAGAGCATGTGTGTGTGAATATGTGAGGTCTGTGGGGGAGGGTGGCTGTGGTGTGTGGGGGGTCTGCATGTATGGCAGTGCAAGGGGGTGTGTGGGTACGTGTGTGTGTGTGTGTGTGTGTGGGACTCGCCCTGCAAATACACACACTTCCCCCTCCTACACATACACGCACACTTCCCCTGCC
>NW_017729031.1:90845569-90845909 GCF_001723915.1 Gavialis gangeticus
GTGTTGTAAGTTCCCTTTGAGGATTAGAACAGAGATCGGAGGGGGAGTGATTCTCCTGAGAAAAATGTGTCCCTACAGGTAGTTGGGTATAGGTTTGTGGGGGGGCTGTGGGTGTGGGGTGAGAGAGCATGTGTGTGTGAATATGTGAGGTCTGTGGGGGAGGGTGGCTGTGGTGTGTGGGGGGTCTGCATGTATGGCAGTGCAAGGGGGTGTGTGGGTACGTGTGTGTGTGTGTGTGTGTGTGGGACTCGCCCTGCAAATACACACACTTCCCCCTCCTACACATACACGCACACTTCCCCTGCCTGCACACTCTGCCCCTGCCTACACACACACAAAA
>NW_017729031.1:90850909-90851471 GCF_001723915.1 Gavialis gangeticus
ACTCTGCCCCTGCCTACACACACACACACATACACTCTGCCCCTGCCTGCATGCACATGCGTGCACATACACACACACACTAGCATAGCCCTGTGCTCCCCAGTCCACCAATGCAGCTGGGAGCCATGTGGTGCTGGAGCAGGGTAGGAGCAGGAAGCAGGGAAATGGCCTAGGGTGGAAGGGGCTGGGCTCTTGTCTCCTGCTGCCAGCTCCCCCTGGGTCCTACTGTCCCTAGCTCCTGGTGTCTTTGACAGGCAGCCAGGAGCAGATAAATATTTTCTAAATTTCTTAGGGTCCTGCGGGCAGATAAAATGGCCTGACAAGTCACATCTGGCCCATGGGCCATATTTTGCCCATCCCTGCGTTAAGCAGTAATATCTCTTGTACTGTAGTTGCTGGTTTTATAAGTGAGTGATTTTGTTAGAAGCCTCCAGACATTTTCATAGATTTCAGACATTTGGGCTGGAAGGGACCCCGGAGGTTCATCGAGTCCAGCCCCCTGCCCCAGGGGCAGGAAGTCAGCAGGGATCATAAGATCCCAGCAAGATAAGCATCCAAATGT
>NW_017729031.1:90856471-90857199 GCF_001723915.1 Gavialis gangeticus
GATCCCAGCAGGATAAGCATCCAAATGTGTCTTGAAGGCGTTCAAAGTGGGTGCTTGAACTGCCTCCAGCAGCAGGCTATTCCAAAACTTGGGGGCTCCGACAGTGAAGAAGTTCTTTCTATGTCCAGCCTGAATCAGTTGCGGGGAGTTTGTGGCTGTTCCATCTTGTAATCCCGTGGGGCGCTCTGGTGAACAGATGTTGCCCCAGATCCTGATGAGCACCCCTGATAAATTTATAGGTGGCCACCAGATCACCCCTGAACCTGCGCTTTTCCAGGCTGAAGAGCCCCAGGTCTCTCAGCCTATCATCATAAGGTCTGTTTTCCTGACCTCTGATCATGCACGTGGCTCTCCTCTGCACCCTCTCAAGCTTCTCCGCATCCTTTTTGAATTGTGGAGCCCAAAACTGGACGCAGTACTCCAGCTGTGGCCTCACCAAGGCCGAGTACAATGGGAGAATGACATCCCAGGATTTACTTGAGAAGAATCTATGGATGCGAGCCAGCGTTTTGCTTGCTTTACTAGCCTCAGCATCGCATTGCAGGCTCATGTTCATCTTGTGGTCAATCATGACCCCCAAGTCCCTTTCATCTGTAGTGCTAACCAGCGTAGCACTGCCGAGCCTATAAGCTTGCTGCAGGTTTTTCCTCCCAAGGTGGAGAACCTTGCATTTTTCAGTGTTAAACACCATCAGGTTCTTGTCTGCCCATTTCCTGAGCCTGTTAAGA
>NW_017729031.1:90862199-90862939 GCF_001723915.1 Gavialis gangeticus
AACACCATCAGGTTCTCGTCTGCCTTTTCTTGAGCCTGTCAAGGTCTGCCTAAATCACCCTTCTGTCCTCAGGTGTGGATGCTTTACCACAGAGTTTGGTGTCGTCGGCAAACTTGGCCAGTCCACTTCTGACACCAATGTCCACATCATTGATGAAGATGTTAAATAATATAGGCCCTAGGACAGAGCCTCGAGGGACCCCAAAGGTCACAGCGCACCAAGACAATTGGCTCCCATCGACCACCACCCTCTAGGTCCTACCACGGAGCCAATTCCCCAGCCAGCGGATCGTGTTGAGGTCGACGCCGCAGTTAGCCAGTTTAGCCAAGAGGTGATCGTGGGATACCAGATTGAAGGCTTTTTTAAAGTCAAGATCTACAACATCGATCTGTTCCCCTTCGTCCAGGTGATAAGTCACCTGGTCATAAAAGGAAATGAGATTGATCAGGCAAGACCGACCTGCAACAAACCCATGCTGGGTATCCCTCAGGATATTGCCTTCAGCTAGTCTGTTAAGGATGGCCTCTTTGATAATCTTTTCCAGGACTTCCCCAGGATAGAGTTCAGGCTGATGGGCCTGTAGTTAGCCAGATCTACTTTCCTCCCTCTCTTGAAGATAGGCACGACATTGGTCCTCTTCCAATCATTGGGCACTTCACCAGAGCGCCAAGAGCTCTTGAAGATCCGTGCCAGGGGCTGAGCTATGATGCTGGCCAGCTCCCTGAGTACCCTTGGGTGTA
>NW_017729031.1:90862950-90863310 GCF_001723915.1 Gavialis gangeticus
GCGCTGGATGGTGAATTCCAGCAGGCAATGATCACTGTCCTCCAGGTGGTTGAGCACCCGCAACCCCCTCACCAAGTTGTCTCCTGTGGCCAGCACCAGGTCCAACATGGCTTCTCTCCTGGTGGTGTTGTGCACCTCCTGAGTTAGATGGAGTTTCTGCATTCTGGCTAAGAACCTATGTGAGCGGTCAGACCTGGCTGACTGCTCTTCCCAGCAGAATTCCGGGAAGTTCAGGTCCCCCATGACTACCACATCCTTTGACTTCACTACCTCCGTGAGTTGACTTAAGAATTCCTGGTCTGTATTACTGACTGACTTGCCAGCTTTGCAGCAGATGGTGAAGGTGATCAACTCATGGTC
>NW_017729031.1:90868310-90869325 GCF_001723915.1 Gavialis gangeticus
GGAGGATTGTCTCCTTACGGACCAACACTCTCCTTGGACACCTGGCTCCCCTCCCCTCCGGGACCTCAGTGCTTCCCCGACTATTCTTCTTAGCTCATCGAAGTCCGCCCTCCTGAAATCTAGGGCTGCTGCCTTGCTGCAGGCCTTTGCCATCTTGCGCTGGATGGTGAATTCCAGCAGGCAATGATCACTGTCCTCCAGGTGGTTGAGCACCCGCAACCCCCTCACCAAGTTGTCTCCTGTGGCCAGCACCAGGTCCAACATGGCTTCTCTCCTGGTGGTGTTGTGCACCTCCTGAGTTAGATGGAGTTTCTGCATTCTGGCTAAGAACCTATGTGAGCGGTCAGACCTGGCTGACTGCTCTTCCCAGCAGAATTCCGGGAAGTTCAGGTCCCCCATGACTACCACATCCTTTGACTTCACTACCTCCGTGAGTTGACTTAAGAATTCCTGGTCTGTATTACTGACTGACTTGCCAGCTTTGCAGCAGATGGTGAAGGTGATCAACTCATGGTCACTGTCATCCAGCTTCCCTTCGATCATTAGATCGCTGATTAGGTCATCCCCAGTTGCCAGTATGAGGTCAAGCAGCACTTTACCTCTTGTTGGCCTGTAGACTTCCTGCGTCAGATAGAAGTCATCCACACATGAGAGAAAGCTTTGTGATCACTCGGATTTGGCCGAGCGCTCCTCCCATGAGATGTCTGGGTAGTTAAAGTCCCCCATGACAACCATACACTGGGATTGCATGGCCTCAGCCAATTCTCTGGCGAACTCCTCGTCAAGGTCTTGACTCTGGGTAGGGGGTCTGTAGTAGACCTCCACCATAGTATCCCCTGTACTGCGCTCCAGCTGGATCTGAATCCACAGGGTCTCAAGTCATCCATCATGGGTGCCAATGTCGGCTTGCAGGGACGCATAGCTTTCCTTGACATAGAGAGCTATGCCCTCACCCTTTTTGTCCACTCAATCCCTCCTGTACAGGGTACAGCCATCTATACCCATGGTCCAGTCA
>NW_017729031.1:90874325-90876409 GCF_001723915.1 Gavialis gangeticus
TATTTGCATTTAGAAGGAGAATAAGTTCCTCCTGTTTATTCCCCAGGCTCCTGGCATTTGTGTATAGACATTTGTGTATACACAAGAGATAGTGGATTGCATGAAACTGAACCACAAACAAAATTAGCAGACTTTCCCACTCCTTTCCCCTTCTACCTCCCTCCCCCTCAACACCTCAGCATTTTAATCTGATAAGTCTGAGTCAGGTTTTTATTTTTTATATGAACCAGTCAGCATATCCTCAAAATCTAGATTCCTAATGTTCAATTCACATTTTCACTATAGCTGATGGGAAAACAATAAAATTTTCACTAAAAAGTATACCTTTTTGTGAAATTTTGAATTTTTACAACCAGCTTCATAGCTGATCAAAACAAGTGGGAAACATTTTTTGCGAACATTTCTATAGAAATGTATTTCTGTTTTGGTTTTGATCCTTTAAAATGTTGGTGAAAAATCTTGCATTTTCAAGATTTTCCACAATTTTTAAATGTTCTGCTTTCTGTTAATACTGATGAAGAGACCAGAGGAAGACCACAGCTGTCTGTGTATGAGACAGACTATATACATTGTAGAGAAATAGTATGTAATTTTCAAGCAACTCTAATGCCATTTTGCTTTATGTCATATTCTTAGTTTCTCCTTTATTTTCTTTTCTTTCAACTGGCACATGTGCAAGTAGGATACATAATTTCCTTGGCCCTTTTAATATAGGAGCTGGACTGTGACTATTCAGACACTAGAAGAGAATGGAGAGCCTAAAGGAAAAAATTAGGATTTAGAAAATCTGTATTCCATAGAGAAATCAGTGCTGTATCAGAACAGTAATGGATATTCAGCTGGCATGAAGCAGCGTAGCTCTACTGGCTTCTCTAGAGCTATCCTAGTTTATAGAATCCAGCACATTCATATCTTTTATATCATGCACACACATTCACACATTTATATTTCTTTCTGGGATTCTTTTGTTTTTCCTGTGTAAGTTGATTTTTCTGTCTCCTACAACCTGCTGATCATGGCCTCTCCCTAAGCATGAGGATTTTGACTAGCAGAGCCAATGTCTTAATTCAGTTTAAAACAGGCTGTGGTCCACCACCTTTCCTGAGGTGTGACAGCACTTCGCTCTGAGAAGCCCTGTCACTCAGTGAATATCCTTCAGTGGGAGGACATGTGCCCACTGGGGATCTCATTAAATTTAGCTATTTGTGTGGCGTTCCCTCCCTCCCCTTGGGTTGTATTACTATAAATATGTTCAAACAGACTGTGACCATGTCCTAGAAACACATGGTAACTGGGGGACAACATGTCTCAACCTCCTGGCTGGGAACCACTGGCTTAGACAATAGGCTGAGGCAGAAGCACCTGTGAATGGGTTTGTGGTTCCTATCAAAGTCATTGCGGTCTATACCAAAGCTTGATTTAGCTGGAAATTACTCTTTATATCTGGTAGAACCCAATGCAGCTGCTTTACTGGAATACTTGAAAAAGCCACCCAAATACCTTCTCCTAAATACCAACTTGTTGGGGGCTAGGAGTAGAAAGTTGTGTTATATGAAGAAGAGAGATTTGAGGTCAGAATTACCATGCTTGATTGATCTTCTCATCCTCCAGGATCCCTTTATGGCAGCTGAAGACATTTTTCAAGACTGAGAGAAAGCTAGTTTTTTGCTCAGAACACAGATCTTATACTCAGGAATCCTGGTTTTAACACTTAGCTATGCCACAGGCCTCTTATTGAAGACTAGCAAATTGCCTGTCAAGAATGATGGGGAGGGGGGAATGGAGCACTGCCCCCCCCCATGCCGCTGCCACCTCCCAGGAGCCGGGGGGGTGAAGCTTGCATGCGTCCACTGCCACCCCACCTTCCAGGTCTGGCCCCACACCCTCCCCCGACTCTGCATCTGGCCCCGCTCTCCAGCATGGGATGGTGGGTGGCTGCTGCCACTGGCCCCACACCATCCACTCCTCCCCCATCCGCTCTACATCTGCCTGCCAAGAGTGTTATGGGCAGACACACAGACAGATGGACTAAGCCCTTACACACACACACACACACACACACACACACACACACACACACACAC
>NW_017729031.1:90878340-90885998 GCF_001723915.1 Gavialis gangeticus
TAAAAGATATCGGATTTACCCAAAGAACCTTGTCTGCCTTGGGTGCATGAGAGGTTTATACACTCCAGTGATGACAGCTGTCTCAACAGATAGATTTTAAGCCCTCCAGGACAGGAATTTTTTTCTCTGATATTTTGCTGTGCTTAGTAGGATGGGACCAGGTTCCTAACTAGAGACTTCAGGCACTCCTGTGATATAAATATTTATTCTTCCTATGCTGCTCTGATGCTAATAGAACTGCATCAGACCAGGGGTTCTTGTTTAACAGACCTAGACCAAAGACCTTCCATGCAAATACCTGCTGGAGTACTTCAGCAATTCAAGGCCTTTCTACTTGTACTTTGCTTTTTAAAGCAGCAGTTCCTTCTGGTGCTGAGACTGCTAGTTTATTAGCAGACCCATTCAGACCACTTTCTTTTGAATATGCTTTTTAACAGACTGATTTTTCACAAGTGCTGAGCCCCAGAAGTCTCTTTACTCCCCCTTTTCAGTGCCAAACTACAATAGGAATCTTTTTGGAAATCCCAGCTCTTTCTAAACTTAGACCCCAAAGGGCATGGCATCCCAGGTATAAGTAATGGGTGCCATTACTTATATGATATTGAGCAGACTAACCAGAATGCTGAGTTAGATGGGGATGCCAGAGAAAGTAATGGAAATACGAATAACAAAGGTGGCAGCCCGTTTGCTTTCCAACGGAGTTCTCACCTTTCCTAACTAACTTCTCTCCTATGTGCTCTGGCATTCGACTAACGCAGTTATTGCTTGCCCTGGAGGTCTGAGGAAAACGTTCCCTAAGTGCAAAAGCAGAACACGCGAGGTAAAACACTAAGACTGTAAGTGGAAGAAAGACTGGCAGGAGATTTCATCCTTAAGTTCTGCCTGGAGGCTTTTCCCTTCAGAGCTCCATGAAGGCCAACAGGGGGATGATTCCAATTCCAGCCTTTCCAGCTTCCACGCTAATTTAACTTGAACCATTTCCTCCCCTCAGAAAGGGAAGCAGGGATGAGGTTTGCAGATTCAAAGGGGAACTGAAAAGGATATCAGCAGTTTTATAGCAGTTCCTTTTCTTGGCAGCGTACAAGGGAGACTGCCTCCCAGTCTATAGAAGGAGGAAGAATGCAAACACTGAAGCATTTTTCAGTTTGTCCTGATTGTCTTTCCTCTCCCCCCTTGTTTTATTAGGATCCATAAATTCATTCTTGGACTGCATTTTTCCCATGCTATTTAACCCCGTATTGCCTAGGAAGTTGGTGTGATGGGTGTGGGTTACTAAAGTATAACCCTCCCTTGAAGCTTTCTCAAAATACCCCTTAACACTGAGTTTGGATATTCACTCTGCACATTTTTGTGTCATCCCTGCATAATGATCTTTATTCAAGTCACTCAGAATTTGCTGCAAAAAGATTCATATAGTAAAAGCGGGTTTGGACAAAGTCCAGATTTCAGATTCTTTTTCCCTGAACAATAGCTTGGAGAGAGAGTCTGCTATCTTCAAAAATCTGGCCATGAGAGAGCAGTCTATACTAAGTGGATCTCTGTGTACCTCCTTTGCACTTAAAGGTGGAGTTTGCTATTGGGGCCCATATACTTGTGTAGAGTAGCTATTCTGCAGAACAATATCCCTGTAACAAAACAGGGAACTATATAGTATGTGACACTACCCCTAAGCTCATAAGTTTTTCTTAATTTTACACTATTGCTTAGAGGTCTTACCTAAAATAAAGATCCCACTGCACTGGGGTCCTGTAAATAAGAGTTTTCAAAGAGCTTGCAGCAGTGGTTCTCAACCTTGGAAGACTCAAGGAATGCCCATCTTGAAATTGGCAGCTTTCAGCTATTGCAGAGACCTCAAAGACCACAACAGGCCAGAATGTTTTGTGTTTGACACTATGGATTTCTGTTTAAAATTGCTGGCTTTATCCTGTGAATCGCATGTAGGTGTTTGTACACCTAAGAATTTCAATTTTGCACAGCACCCCTTGGCACCCTTAAAAGGATCTCCCAGCATCCTGGCTGACAGTCTACAACATTGAGATGTGATAGGAGGAACAGATGATTGGCTAAGGCATGGAGATGATAAGAGTATGCCTATACCATTTCTATGGCACTCCTAAGACCACTGCTGTCATGCGCAATGTTGCTATAAGCTCCCATTTCTCATACAACAGGCCTGGAAGTGTGGTAACGAAGCCCCCAACCTGAAGGCAACCCTTGCTGGTGCTCTTGAGATCTGTCTCTAGGGGCACTGGAAAGTAATGCTGGGAGGTTGAGGGGTGCAGTGGATGTGAAATGTATTGCTTTGCCATACCTGCTCCTCACACAGAGATTTGTGTCCACTTCATTCATTTTATGCTGGTATAACTCCAGTGTTTGCAGTTACGCTGGCATAAAGTGAGTGAGACAAAACAGAGAATTGGCCTCAATATAGTTACCAAACTGTATTGGTAACGTGGGGTGTGTGTAAATGAAACGGAGGCCCTCAATTGAAGTGGTGGGTTTTTAAAATCACCACTTCAGTTTAGGGCCCTTTAAACCCATGTTGTGCACACACCTGAACTTACCTGCCTCTCTGGCAGCAGGGAGGGAAGGGCAAGCTGCTGGTGGGCGGAGTGGTCCCTGGGCTGCGGCGGAGCTGGTGCTTCCCTCCATGGAAGCGGTGTCCCTGCCCCCAGGCAGCACCCACCCAAAGGCACCCACAGGCACCCCAGGGGGCACCACAGCCACGGAGGGAAGCACTGGGCCCCCATGCAGCTCAGGCAGGGCAAGGCAGGATCTGCCCAAGATCCCCCCACACCCCGCCGAGCCTGCCTTCCCAAGCTGCTTCCTGCAGAGCCTCTGAGCTGCATGGAGCCCAGTGCTTCGCTCCACGGCTGTAGGACAGCAAACTAAAACTCCTCCGAGGCGTTTTAGTTTGCTGTGCCCCGAGGCATTTAAGGCGCATTACACAGCCGAATTTGCTACAGCGGGTGGAATTACTGTGCAATACACCGCCAATGAGTGCAAACATCAACACCATTAAAGCAGTGCAAAAGCATTTAAATCGCTTTAAAGTGTCATGCACACATGCCCCTTGTTTTGTCTACACACAGCCATGAGTAACTGCAGCATAGCGTCCCACAGCAGCACTAATCTGCTGCATCTTTGTCTGTAGACACAAAGTTAACACCAAGTCACATTTTCTCGGGCTTCTGTTGTGTGTAAGGAGAATTATCCCTGGAGTAGACCCAGGTGTCACTATTCTCAAAAGCATGCTAATACACATACATACTGCCCTGGTGGAGTGTGTGTTGGCTAAATGCTCAGCACCTGCTGTAGTCACTTAAATCCATGAAAAATGTGTGTCATTTTGACATTGTGCAACTTTCCACCCAGGTTGCACTGATGTAAGCCTGGGATTTTCAAAGGGAGTTAGGCACTCAAAACTTCTTGAATTTGACAGAAGCTGTGCATTTAACTGCTATATATTTCTTTGAAACTCAAGCCTAAAATGACTAAGGTACAAGGCAATGGAAGAAAATACCCAACAGACCCCCCCCACCACCACCACTTTTTACTCATGTATTATGATTTCCCAGAAGCACTTTCAAGTTCAAGTTTGGCAGGGGCCTCAGCTTTGGCCACACCACCAGACCCAGTTATGTTGTGTGCACATTTCAATAATTTGAGGGGATAACATAGACTTACTTCCCAACAGAAATGCTGTCAGCGTCTACTTTTTAACAAGATGGTGATATTGTCTGTGGAGAATTTTGAATAAATGCAGTTCCTGATAGGACATGCAGCCCTCCAAGTTAAAAAAGGTACTCTTTTGGAAAATAGTATAAGCAACATGAAGATTCATAGGCCAGGACTTCCAACAGTGACTCCAGATTTGCCTCCCAGTGAAATCCAAAAGAAACGTGGGAACTCAGCATCTCCTAAAATAAGGCTATTTTTGTAGTGGGTACAATATGGATATGGGTGCCTAACTTTTATGTTTGAAAATCTTGATTGTTAATGTCTGTGCCTCAATTACCTGTGATATAAAATAAGGATAATTATTTTTTCCCCACTGTCTGTCACTCTTGCCTGGAATTTGCAAACTGTTCATGGCGGGAACCATTTATTACTCTTCACAGACGCAGCTAGCCTGTATCTGAAATCAACCCTGGATGCAAGTACCTTGGAAGTTTAGAGAATTGGAACTCTAGATCCAAAATTTGATACTCAGCTCCATCTTTGGGTTTGAACCCTGAGCCATTCCCCTCAGCAGCCAACCTGGAGACAATATCTTCAAGTGACCACCAAGCATAAGGAGCTGTTGAGGTTTTTAAGGGGAAAAAAAAGATACTATGCAAAAATCTACTCTGATACGCTAATTCAAAGCAGTGGTATGACTTGGTGTTTACACTAACATAGGGCAGAAAAATTTGCTTTAGTGTTTGCAAGCAGAGGTCTTAGAATGAAATGAAAGAGAGAATCAGTTCAGAAAATATTGTGTTTTCAAAGTATGTTGCTTGAAATCTATATAGTTACATTTGTCTAGGCTTTACATAAGACAGCAGTGCTTCTCCACAGGCCATGGGAAATTTTATGTTTGCTTTTAGGACCTAAGTGCTGTTGCAGTGTGTATTAATATTCATGTTACTACTATAAAAGTTAAAGGTGGGTTGCTTTTAGCATGGTATTTCTTGGTGTTATGTGGCTTTTCTTGTACTAACTTATTTTTAAATAGTGTCGTTTAATGCCTAAGCTGGGAATACTTAATGCCCACAAAAATGTAGATATTGGAGACAAAGGAATTCATTTGGAGGAAGAATATTTGCTCTCAATCTGGTTTGCCTACAAGGCTAGGGAAAGTGTCATGTCAGCTAGTAAGGAAAATATAATTGTGCAACAATGTCAGTATGTAATAGGCATCACAGCCCTGTTTTTACAAGTGCCTCAGGGCAGAGGTAGAAACTTTTCAAAAATAGAAAATAGCAAGTAGATTGAATCCTATATGTGTCTGTATTTTCACATATATAGGAAACACCTGTTCAGATGACATTCTATCTGACTAGCCATTGTTTTTATTTTTTTGCATGCCAGTGACTGCCGCAAAATAGATGTTGGAAGTTAAGTACACCATCAAATCTAAAGCTACCAAAACCAGCTAGTAAATAGTATGATCCTAGAAATATTTCATAACCAGAGTGAGTTTGGATCTTGGCCAGTGTTGTAGCTCTGTACACAATGGAAGCACTGTGCTTGTATACCCCAACTGTACTTAAAAGAATAATAGTTGCTAGAGTAATTTTACACATTGTGGTGAACCTGGTGATTGGATCAGGTTTAACCAGAGGGGATCAAGGTTATTCCCTCTGGGGGAAGGAGAATGGCCAAGGAAGGTTCTAACCTGCTGAGTACGTATTGTGAGACTGTTGACATCAGCTGTACAAAGTCTGCCTGTCGTCACCAGGGTGTGCCACAATGAGCAATGGGGTGAAGGACTCCCAGAGTGTGGTGGGGATCAACAGGAGGAGGAGTGGTGGATAGAGAATAATGGGAAACAAAACCAGGGCTGGGAGCAGAAGAGAGGGAAATTCAACACAAATGCAAATTTTTTACCATCTAAATCACCTAGTTCACTGCAGTTTAAAATACTTCTCAGGCACTGAGAGCCTGAAGGCCCAATACTTGCAGGGAAACCAAATACTTCTCAAGTTCAAATGTAACAAGTCATAACTCTTTCTAACTGCTTCAGTGTAGTAAGCATGCAGGTCTTGGGAAAGCTGGACTTAATCTCTTTGATATCCCAATTAGCCTTTTTCTCAAATGGTTTTGGGCCACCCTAGAAGCCATCATGTGCTGACAACATATTAAGCCTCCAACCAACAGGACAATTTTTTCTGGTCCAGATTTTAGTGTCCTAGTGAACCTGAGTCCAGTGGGGCTATTTGTGAAATGAGGGACTGTTCAACATAAATAAAGGGGACAGGGTCTGACTCCAGGTGAAGAGAATACATGGAGTCTATGCATGAAGTAAAGCTATGCTCAGTATAGGAAATACTGAATTACATTTCAAGTAACAAAAAACAAAAAAAAAGTTGGAGGCCCACAGGAGCCTCACAGCCTTTGTGGCTAGACTTTTCAAGGCACAAACGTTTTTGTATCCAATGGTGCACAAGGGAATGATGTGGCTAGCATCACATCCAATCACTTCTGACTCCTCAGCCTTAAAAACCAGGTACTGATGTACCGCTATGAGACCTGGGGATGGCCAATTAGCAAAAGACAAGAATGAGGCTCTTTGAAGTCCATGGGTGCATCTACGTGGTGGGATGGGCTTCACCTGTCCCCCAAAGGTAAGCATGTGTTCTCTTTCAGGTTGGCTGATCTCCTCCGGCGGGCTTTAAACTAGGCTCATCGGGGGAAGGGGAGGATGAGGACAGGGAGCCATGGAACACTGAATCAAGAGACACCCACAAGAACAACCCAGCCAAGACAGACAACGAGCACAAGAAATACCCAGGTAAGAAACAGGGGTCTGGATAGTCCTGGGATTAGGGGGGCAGTGCATTCACCCTCAGGAGGCCTTAAATGCCTCTACACTAATGCTCGTAGTATGGGGAACAAGCAGGAGGAACCTGTCCTCCTGCTAACTAACAGAAACCCAGACATAGCGGGGCTAACTGAAATGTGGTGGGATCCAATGCATGACTGGTAAACATCAAGGGCTATAGGCTGTACAGGCGGGATAGAATGGGGAGGAGAGGTGGGCGTGTGGCGCTCTACATCAAAGAGCAATACACATCCTCAACAAACAGCACTGGGTCAGAGGAGGGGCAGACTGAAGTGCTCTGGGTCAGAATACAAGGGGGTCGGGGGAAAGGGACTTAATGTTGGGGGTCTACTACAGACCACTCAACCAGGCGGAAGAGCTGGACCAGGAATTCTCAGGTCAGCTTGCAGAGACAGTTAAGTCAAGGGATGTGGTCATCATGGGTGACCTAAACTATCCAGGCATCTGCTGGGAAGAGCAGTAAGCCAGGTCTGACCACTCACATAGGTTCCTAGCTGTTACAGGACCTCCATCTAACCCAGGAGGTGCACAGTCTCACCAGGGGAAATGCCTTGCTGGATCTGGTCCTGGCCACAAGCAATGACCTGGTGAAGGAACTGTGGGTTCTCGAGCACCTGCGTGATAGCAATCATCGCCTATTGGAATTCATCATCCAGCATAGGGTGTCAAAGGCCTGCAGCTAGGCAGCAGCCCTGGACTTCAGGAGGGTGGATTTCAATGAGGTAAGGAGACTAGTCGGGGAAGCACTGAGGTCCCGGAGGGGAGGGGAGGGGAGTTGGGAGTCCAAGAAGAGTGGTCTTTCCTTAAGGAGATGATGCTCCAAGCTCAAAGAGTGACAATCCCAACGTGGATCAAAGGGGGCAAGAGTGCTCAAAAGCCCCCATGGCTCACCAAAAGCATCCAGGAATGTCTCAAAGCTAAAAAGGAGGTGTACGCCCAATGGAAGGGAGGGGCCATCACCAAGGAGGACTATACCTCCATTGCTCACGTTTGTCGGAGGGCTGTTAGGAAGGCTAAGGCAGAGATGGAACTGGCAATAGTGACCTGGATCAAAGATAACAAGAAGTCCTTTTTTTAAATACATAGTGGGTAAAAAGAAGGTACCGGGTAA
>NW_017729031.1:90886947-90888432 GCF_001723915.1 Gavialis gangeticus
TGGAGAGGGTCCAGAGAAGGGCCACTCACATGATCAGGGGGCAGCAGGGCAGGCCCTATGAGGAGAGGCTACAGGACCTGAACCTGTTCAGCCTCCACATGAGAAGGCTGAGAGGGGATCTGGTGGCCACTTACAAACTTACCAGGGGGGACCAGCAGGCAATGGGAGAGTCCCTGTTCCCTCAAATAGTATCAAGGGCTATAGGCAGTACAGGAGGGACAGGACAGGGAGGAAAGGTGGGGGCATGGTGCTCTACATTAAGGAGGAATTCACATCCTCGTCAATTAGCAAAGAATCAGAGGAGGGGCACTCTGAAGTACTCTGGGTTAGAATCCAAGGCAGTCGAGGGGAAAGAGATTTAA
Organism: Gavialis gangeticus; assembly: GCF_001723915.1. Classification (NCBI taxonomy): domain Eukaryota; kingdom Metazoa; phylum Chordata; order Crocodylia; family Gavialidae; genus Gavialis; species Gavialis gangeticus. The sequence goes on from NW_017729031.1 coordinate 90,887,310, forward strand.
CGGTGGGGGTCTACTACAGACCACCCAACTAAGGGGAAGAGCTAGACCAGGAATTCTTAAGTCAGGTCACAGAGGTAGTTAGGTCAAAGGACATGGTCATCATGGGTGACCTGAACTTTTCAGACATCTGCTGGGAAGAGCTGTCAGCCAGGTCTGACTGCTCACATAGGTTCCCAGCCAGAATGCAGGACCTCCATCTAACCCAGGAGGTGCACGTCTTGGAGTCATCATTGATGCCAAGATGAACATGGGTCGGCAGTGTGGGGATGCAGTCAGGAAAGCCAACCACATCTTGTTATGCATCCACAGATGCATCTCAAGCAGATCCAAGGAGGTGACAGGATTGTATGCTCATTAGAAAAAGCACCTTAATGCACATATGTGCATGTCCAGTATGAGCAAGAGTGATGGATTTAAGCCCCATATTTGCTCCTTTTTGGGAAAATTGAGCATAGATTCCTTCCACCCCACTAATATTTGGATGCCTGCTAGCCAGGAATAACAGGGAGGTAGGTCTCAGGGTTTGGTGTGGAGCATGCAGACACTTAAAGAAATCCAGTGAGATTGGTCTAAGCTCAAGCAGAGCAGAAGTAGGATCTTTGGTTTGAAAAGTAAGAATTTCTATGGCTGGAATTATAGAACAAAGCATATAAGGAAAAAACATACTAATAATAGAGATGTAGGGTATGTGGCTAGGGTCCAGAGGCTATCTGTCACAGTGTAAATGGATGTACCAAATCAGCCAGAGATAAGTATAAATACAGCATGAGAAAGTTGGCAGAGTTGTGTGCTGGATGTTTTGCAAGAAGTATGGAAAATAAGAATGAAAAAAATATTAACCCCAGAGGCCAGACAAAGCCATAGAAAATAACAGGATCAAAATATTATGAGCTATTTTAGTCATTACTGATAGTGGAGTATATGCTAGAGGAGAGGGGAGTTCTTAGTTTCATAGTAGCTAGGGTCAGGAGGGACCTGAACAGATCATCTAGCCTGACCCCTGCCACAGGCAGGAATGAATGCTGGGTTCACAAGACCCCAGACAGGTGATCATCCAACCTCCTCTTGAATTTGCCCAAGATAGGGGCAAGGACAACTTCCCTGGGAAGTTGGTTCCAGATTT
>NW_017729031.1:90893432-90906433 GCF_001723915.1 Gavialis gangeticus
ATCTAGCCTGACCCCTGCCACAGGCAGGAATGAATGCTGGGTTCACAAGACCCCAGACAGGTGATCATCCAACCTCCTCTTGAATTTGCCCAAGGTAGGGGCGAGGACCACTTCCCTGGGAAGTTGGTTCCAGATCTTCATTACGGTTTTTTCTTTTCCATTTGATACTTATGTTCAATTGAAAATGAAAATGGAAAAAAGACTAACAGATGTCATCAGGTACAGCAGGAGTTGTAGGTGATCTGGGACACTAAATGTATACCAGTGATTTCTGATGCACTGAAATGACATGAGAGGGTTACAGTAACAGCCCTTTGTAAACTGGAAACTGGCTTTATCATAACACTGTGGGTCCCTAAGGAAGCAACATTAAACGTCTAAGATGTTAAGGAAAAGTGACAACATTCTGTACCCAGTGGTGCCTTGGTCTGAACCACATTAGAATTTTTGTTCCCAGACCACAGTCCTGGATGGTGAACAGAAAATAATATCTAACCCCTCTATAGTAGGTTTCATTAGAAGCTCTAAAATGGCTTTGTAAAAAAAAAAAAAGGTCAGTATCACTATTTCATATTTTATAGATAAGGAAATTGAGGCACAGAAAGTAGCAGGCTCAACTTCTGGGTGAACCACTCCCTAGAGGAACAAGAGACCATAGCTTTTTCTAATGTGGATTACCCAGAGTAGTGTGCACTTGTTGGGACACACCCTCTATGCCCATCTCTACTTCTCCGGGTGTGTCCCAATGAGTGCTTATGTACAGGGGCATGCATTTCCCATGGGACAAATAGCAGTGGAACATAATTGTGCTGCTGCTATTTGTTCCCAGGCCCACCCCTGCACATGCACTGTGGCATGGGGCAAAGTGACCTGGGTGTGGTAGGGGAGGCTTGGGCCAGCACCTGTGCTTACCCCAGTAGCCTTACCTGGGGTCTCCCAGGACGGTGGTGACTCTGACTGGCCAGGCTCACTGCATGCATTGCACCGCTTTTTTTAGTGGCAGTTTTTTTGACACGAGGACTGCCATGAATGGGTGCACATGCGCTGCAAACCACATTTGTGCACTTGTTGGGACACACCCTCTGTGCCCATCTCTACTTACTTAGCCCTAGTTATTGACACCCTTGTATATGAGCAGCAAATGTCTAGGTTGGCTTCTTAGTGGCGAAGGAATCGGTGATCCAGAATCTGAGTGTAACTCGTTTGTTTACCCTCATCCAAAGGGATTAAAGAGCCCTGCATGAAAGCCTAGTTCTCAGAGAGCAATTTTTCCCTAAGATTTGATTCTAGTTAGAAAATGAGTTGCAAACACTCCTACAATGCTTGGCATATTGTGCCTTCTTGAGACTGCTTGCATGCCAGTTAAAAGACTCAGACCATCTGGTAAATGGCTACCATAGCAGCATTAATTTCCTAAATTCTAACCATCCTATGCAAACATTGCTGGATTTTCTTTTCTTCCCCCTCACCCCCAAGAAAAACAAACATCAACAATACCTATAAATTTTGGTGGCATTACAGCCAACTCAAATCTCAAGCTTCTTTGCTGCGTGACTGCCTGAGAAGGGCTGTAAATCTTTCAAAATAGCATACACTACATTATTAAGACATTGGAAGCTAAGGAAAAGAAGATGGTAATGATATTTACACTTCAACTGCTTTTTGCAGGAATAGATCTCACTGATGCTATTGTATCATTTTCCTGGTATGGTATTATGTGCAAACATATTTTCTTTGGTTTAGTTTCAAAAGCCATTGCTGGGTGATTTGCTTCATTGATCACCCTGGGAATTATAATGGAGATACTGCTTTGGACATGACTCGGCTTTCTCTGTAAGGGAATCCCCTATCTCCTGGAAATACTTGAAAGTCAGACACTCTGGTGGTAGCTGGTGATTCATATGTCATGGTTCTTATAAAGCTATATATACAGCATTCTATTATGTTTAAAACTGTAGAGATGAATTGAAGAGGAATGCTCTGGCCAGTGATTTTTTTCCCCCCCAAAGCAGGTAAATTTTCTTTGCAATCCTGATAACTTTTTTAAGAAATATAAGAGCTGGCAATACAGCTCTTTCTTTCACAATTGTTACTGCATCAGCAGTTTGGAGTAGAAATTTGAAATAAAACACAGAGAGAGACCTTAAATCAAACTTATTCCTTTCAGTGGCCCAGTAAGAATCCAGTTTAATTTGGCTGAGTTTCATCCTAGAGCAATGAGGCCTCAGGGAACAAATCATTATTCTGAGATATAAATTTCAGCTCCTGGGTCAGCGTAGCTGTGTGGTGCCCTTCATTCAGGATAGATTTTTTTAGGAGACAAGGTCTTGCTAATGAGGTTTAAACTGCACACTCACATGCATGTTAAATGGGACATGGCATTTTGGATGGCCCAACCAAGTGGTCCCACAGTATGGCTTCTCTATCTCAGATCACTTTTAAAAAATGCTCTCTGGAATTAAATGTAAAAAAAAAAAAACTTGTGGTGGCCAAGTGAGAGTCTCAAAAGTCAGAAAATTTCCAGCACTGACAAAACAGCCACTTAGATTGTTTAGTGCTTTAGTTTTATCTAGGCACAGAAGGAAGATCTGCAAGCTTTTTGAGAATCAAGCAAGCTTCAGCTTCAAGAACAGCTCTCTTGTCAATCTTATGCACAACTCTTAGTGTGGGTGCTGTAGTGCAACATACACGGGTTACCCTAGAACAGGGGTTCCCAATGTTTGTACCCAAGGACACATTCAAATTTAAAAGAAAAAGCAGCGGGCGCCAATATGAATATTAAATTCATGGATATGTGCATGCGCATAGTTTTGTTTGGGGAGGGAGTAGTAACCTCCACTGTCACTGTGTTAGTTGGACTGACTTGGTCTCATTTTGGTGCCCATTGCGTACAGCCTGTGAAAAAAATGTTGAAGTGCTGCTGTTCTGAGTTCAATCATCAGTGACAGCATTTTTTTGTTGGAATAATGATTTTTACTGATTGTGAAAATGCATGTGGGCACCTGAATAAACCTTGGGGGGTGCCATGGGAACCACTGCCCTAGAACAAGTTATAAAATTTTGTTGCCATCACGGTCCAAGGCTAGCTGGCTTCTGACACCTGTGGTGCATTACATCCAGGTTTTAGGCCTTTAATTTTTGCTTTCCTGGGATGGACTCCTGCAATTCCTCCACTCTGACTGGGTGCTGGATTCTTTCCTTTGGATATGGTGACCCATGGTAAACCGAGAGAATGCAACAACCCATGGGGGAGAGTATTGGATGGAATATAGCTTGACTTTAGCAAAGTTTTTGACACTGTGTCCCATGACAAAAGCTAATGAAATACAGATTTGATGAAGCTACTCTAAGGTGGATACAAAACTGGTCGGATCATCATGCTCAACAAATAGCCATCAATGACTCACTATCTAGTTGGGAGGAGGTACCAAGTGCAGCTCCCCAGGGGTCTGTCCTGAGTCCAGTATCATTTAATATCTTTATTAATGATTGCATGATGAGATTGTGTGCATTGCTTAGATTTGTGAATGACACCAACTTGGGTGGAGTTTCACTCCCTCTGCAAGGTAGGGCTAGGACACAGAATGATCTGGATAGACCAGAAAAAAATGATCCACAATAAATGTGTGGGGCAGACTCGCCAACAGAGCCCAGCATGTTAGGCTCGAGAAATCTCCAATGTAATTGGTGGAGCATTTCCACCAATCTGACAAAAAAACTGAAAACTCGCAACACAACTGGTGAAGCATTTCCACCAATCAGGAAGGGACAAGGAGGAGCCTGCCTGAGAGTCCGGACCTGATTGTGAACTGCGCTTTTCAGATGTGACAGACTTCAGGGGTGGTGCCCCCAGAGAGAATAAAAGGAGCAGCATGCCCAGCACGTGGCAGATGCGTCGAGGGACAGAGAAGCAAGCAGGGCTAAGAAGAGCTGAGGAGAGCTGCCCAACGGGTGTTTCCAGTTGCCCCGAATCAGCCCCAAAGATTCCCTTCACTAGAGCGGCTCGGCAATCAGCACTGGCTCCAGACAATGCATGGGCTGGTGCACAGACCCCAGGCCCTGGGAGCTGCTTGAGGCAGCTTGGGTGTGCAGACACTGGCAAGCAGCCAGGAGCTCAGGCCCTGGGAGCTGCGTGAGATGACTTGGGCCTCGGGCCTCCAACCCCTGGCATGCAGCCAGGGCCTGATGCAGGCAGTTCTGCACAGCAGGTCCTGAGTGGGGACCAAGACCCTGGGAGCTGTTTGAGGTGGCTCGGGGCCATAACTCCTGGCATGTGGCTAGGATCTCACACAAACAGTGCACAGCTAGTCTCCACATGGGGGACTGAGCCTCTGACCCTGGACAAAAGGCCAAGCCTTTGGTGCATGGGGCCATGGGTGGGCGAGTGCCCAGGAGGCTCCTGTCAGATAGGAGCAATGTGCCTGCAGGCAAAGACCCCCCACCTGGGACCCTTGGAATCGTGAGTTGCCTGGGGAAAGGGATTCCCACAGGGGAGGGGGAGTTACCTGGGCGGTAAGGCCAAAGGGGAAGCCCAGACAAGGGAAGGCTTCTTTAGGTCACGGGGCACTCCGAGGGGATGTCCCTAAAGATCTTGTTGGAGCCTGGGGAAGCACTGAAGGGCTATGGGTACCTGATATTGCTGTACCTCATATTTTGTATATAATTATATTTGTAAATTTATAGTTATAAGATCTTTGCTGGGCCTCTGCTGGACCCTGTACCAGCTATTTGCAGTTAGTGATTGTTCCCCCATATTTACCTGTACATCCCATACTTATTTGTTGTCTTCCTGTATTACCCTATGTTTATCAGTTTTAGGCCAGCCATTTACCCGTGCAGGATCTGATGCCCTTTCGAGCTAGCATAGATCTTTGGGATAGCACATCACATAACAATTGTGCATTTTATTTTATAGAGATGTAAATATGTATTAGTTTTGATATTTTATTGTATTGTATAATATTTTGCCTTATATTTTGTGTACCTCTATATCTGTGTATTAGTAATTTAGTAGAATCTATAACCCTGCTTGGGAATCCACTGGGACCCCTTGCTGTCACTTACCTGTTTACCTGTCACTTACCTGAAACCCTGGTGGTGACTCATTGTAAAGAATAAGGTTTATAGTTATATATATATATATCTCCAAGTATATATACTGTTATACATATATATCTGTATGTATGTTTATATTTATGTCTATTTTTTATCCATTTATGTAAATATTAATACATGTGTATATAGTTTAATATTGTCCTGGCCTGGCTCTATAGGGAGCGGGGAGACTGCACTTAGCCCACAGCACCTCTGCCTGCTGCCAATCCCCTTCCGTCAGAAAGGGGAGTAACATACCCTGGGTACACCTGGGCTACATGAGTTTCAACAAAGACAAGTGCAAGGGCCTGTCCTTGGGATGGAAAAATTGAATGCACAAATACAGACTGGGAAATAGCTGACTAGGCTCCAGTACTGAAGAGGAACTTTGTCTGTGAGGGTGGGCAAGTGCTGGAACAGGCTACCCAGAGAAGTTATAGAAACTCCATCCCTGGAATTTTTTAAGAGCAGGTTAGATGGACATTTGGGCTGGGGTGGTCTAGTCAGGGATATGCCTGCTTTGACTAGATGACCTCAGGAGGTCACTTCCAGCCCTACTTTCCTATGATCCTGGGAATCTTCTCAAACACAGTAGCATTTAATTATAACAGAATAATGAAGCATAATATGAGAGAAAAAGGATTTTAGCATGCTGAAAAGTCCATATGTATGACCATTTTATTTACAGCTGCAGATGGGGGCATCTTTCCACAGTCCTGCAGGCCCACATTTGGATGTTAGATGGCTCCTCAGTAGCCTCTGTGGAGCCTCTGCCTCTTTCCACAAGGTGTCTGTATCTTTTGATCCCCTTCTCTTAGGACCTGAGTCCCACTTGTTGATAACCTGATTTAGGGCATCAGGTTCCCCCACTACTCTGGTCTTTCCCTCTTCCACCTGCAGTTTCTCACTTTCTTTATGTCCCTAGGTTGCTAGGCCTTTCTTCTTTATTACCTTTTTTCAAGTTCATCCCTCTCCTTCCTTCCCACTCGGGTCTTCCCAATCATCTAGCTCTTATAGCTCTGATACTATAAATCTCTTTACCTCTCTTCTTCAGTCCTTCCTATTCTCTCTCCACAGATTATGGTGCATCTCCTGCCCAAAGTATCTATTCCTCCTATACAGTACATTGCCCTCCCCCCTCCACATTATTTGCTATCGAGAGGAGTGTGTGTGGGGTAAGGGGTAGGCTTGTGCGAAGCGGCTAGTATTTGCTTTGGATTTGGCCGATTTGGGACACAGTGATTCAATTTGTTGATTTGAATCACTGTCCCAAATCTATTTGGCTGAATCTGATTCAGCAATTCAGCTGCTCCTGAATCAGCTGAATCTTCAGATCACACAGGCCCCATTCCCCACCCACTCACCCAGCCCCAGTTTATGGCTCTTTGAAAAAAAAAACTTGCACTCACTGGCTTCTGCTAGGTGGGGGGTGATCCCCAGTGCTCCCCCCCACTGCTCCACACTGTATAGGGGGCTCTTCTGTGAACCTCCAGAAACCCTGAGGCAACTGCAGGAGCTGGTGAGTCTGGGCTTTTTTTTTTTTTTTAAAGGGCTGGGAGCTAGGGCAGGTGGGTGGCCATGTGGGGGGAGGGGTGCTGGGAGAGTGGGCACGGGTTGGGAGGATCATGACACAGCCCCCCATGCATCATGGGGCAGTCAGGGGCAGCAGGAATCGCCCTCCAACCCCCATGGTCCCCTCCTCCCACCCCCTACTTACCAGCATGGAGTCTGGGTCTAGTTCCCTGCAGCAGCCAATTGGGACTACTGAATCATCAAAGCTCTCTGAATCTTTTCTGAATCAATTCAGAGAGCTTCAAATCAATTCGGACCTCTTACTTGGTCTCCTGATTTGATTCAGATTCAGAGATCTGGCTGCCAAAGAGGGCCAGATCTCCTCCAAATTGAATCAACACCTGAAGCTTCGCACAGCCCTAGTTGTGGGGAGGCGAGCTGGTGAGGAGAGAAATCTGGTGGCTAGCAAAGTGTAAGATTTGGATCCTCTGTTTTGAGGTGGAGCTAGAGCAAGCAAAGTCATTGTTTCTGCTCTATCTGCACTTAGTTGTGAACAACTGAAAATCAGATGTCTTACTGAACAGCCTCAACAAAGTAAGCTGTCTCCCCCTTCTCTGCCACAGTTTCAAAAGATCAAAGTATGACAAAAATAGCAAGAAAGGGAAGAACTTGTGGATTTTACATCTGGAGACCAGAAGTGCTCTTGCTTCCTACTAGGGAAGAGGTAAAGAAGGGAGGTTGGAAATTGGTTTACAGTCCCTTATTATTTACTAGGATTAAACATTGCTTCTAGAGCATAATGACATTACATAGATCAATGTTACCAATGCCAGTGGCACAAGGTTTAGAAACAGTGAGTGTAGTAAAGAATTAGAAGTAAAGGTTTTCACACATTCATAGGTCACCTTGAGTTGTGAGCAAATGGTAGCTCTTCCAAAATTGAGGCTGTTGTGTTTTCTTTCTGCATTTCTTCCATACCTCTCCTCTTCTAGATAACTTTTTGGCTAAGAAACATGGGAACAGTTTTCTGTTAAGTCTAGGATTTTTCTAAGTCCATGGATGTTAAGCACCTAGTTCCTGTAAAAAAAATTAATAGGAATTGAGTGCAGATATTTAAGTAACTAAATCCCACTGAAACAAATAGAAATAAGGTATCCCAATACCTCTAAATTCTTGCCTGAACTCTTTAATATCTGAAAATTAGCACCTGATTACATTATCACTAACCCCAAACTATTAAAAATCAAGTTAGACTCACCAAAATAATGAGTTTTGGCTTAAATAATGAGACATGATTCACCATCTACATTTTATCAGTTAGGGGTCATGTTTTCAAGCTTCTTCCATGACCAGGACTATGAGATGTTCTCAACATTTTTTTTAATTAAATTGGAAGTTTCACCTACTAACTTCCTTCTGAGAGATGAAGGAAGAAGAGTGCTATGCCTTAAGAAGGGTGCTTGTGCCCGAAAGCTTGCAACAAACTTTTTTCCAACTACTCAATTGGTCTAATACAAGATATCACATCTACCCAAAGAAGTTTGCCTGTCTTCTCAGAGCTGGGACCTCTACTACAGTAAATAGCATAGAAGTTATGCTAAAAGTCTCAAGAGCTGGCAACACAGTGATTATATTTTAACTATTATGGAACTGACCCATACCATGGTATATGGTACAATGTAATGCATTATAGGTGAAGGGCCTTAATCAGGGTTTGAGTGGACTAAGCATTTTACAGGGCACTCTTTGTGCAGAAGACTAGCATGTTTGCTTTGAATAGAAATACATTGAAAATAGATTTATCCAAAATGTATCTGGGTGTTATTTTGGCTCAATTTGGGTGTAGTTGGCTGACTGCTTTCATCCAAAAGTAAAAGGGGGGAATTTGAAAAAGTAAAAAAGAAACATTTTGAGATCAAAATTACCCAAATTTAAAAGTTCATAGAGTTAAAACTGCTCTGAAAAGAAAAGAAAATGGTTAGTTTTAGGTAAATATTTTCATAGAATCATAGGGCTGGAGGGGACTCCGAAGGATCACTGCGTCCAGCCGCCTGCATGAGCAGGAAAGACATCTGGGGTCAGATGACCCCAGCCAGGTGACCATCCAGTCTTCTCTTGAAGACCTGTAGGGTAGATGATTGCACCACCTCTGGGGGGAGCTTCTTCCATCATCTGGACACCCTAATTGTAAAAGTTTTTTCCTGATGTTCAGCCTGAAACTATCTTACAGGAGTTTGTGGACATTGTTTCTAGTTTTCTCCTAGGGTGCTCTGGTGAACAGTTGTTCACTGAGCCCCTGATGTACACTTCTGATATAGCGATAAGCTGAAATCAGCTTCTCCCTCAGCCTTCTTTTCTTTAGGTGGAAGAGTCCAAGATCCCTCAGCCTCTGCTTGTATGGCTTGCCATGCAAGTCCCTGATCATATGGGTGGCCCTTCTCTGGACCCTCTTGAGCTTTAGCACATCCTTGTTGAAGCGTGGCACCAGAACTGGATGCAATACTCCAGCTGCAGCCGCACCAATGTTGAGTAACACAGGAGAATCACTTCTTTGGATTTACTGGAGATGCATCGATTGATGCATGCCAGAGTTTTATTGGCCCTAGTAGCTACTGCGTTGCATTGTCAGCTTCTATTCATGCTGGGGTCTGTTGTTACCCCCAGATCCCTTTCATTTGTAGTGCTGGTCAGGTTAGCAATGCCCAGTCTGTAGGTGTGCTGGGGGTTCTTCCTTCCCAGATACAGCACTTTGCATTTCTCTACTTTGAACCTCTGGTTACGTTCTGCCCAACATGCCAGCCTGTCTATGTCTGCTTGCATCTGCAGCGTATCTGTGGGTGTGTCTGCACAACCCCATATCTTGGTGTCATCCATGAACGTGGCCAATGGGCTTTTCACCCCTTTATCTAGGTTATTGATGAAGATATTGAACAGCACTGAGCCAAGTACCAACCCCTGGGGTACGCCGCTGCACATCTTGCCAGGATGACACCAATCCATTTCATTTGATCCAAAATGGATCTTTTCATGGGTACTGTCATTTCAATGAGAAAACTGGATCATTTTTACTTTAGGTTCATCTAGTAATGTATGTGTTTGTATTTGGGGTAGGCAATGGTTTAGGTCACTAAACTGAAAAAGCAATTTTTTGCACAGTTCTAACTGGAAAGATGGGCATATCCACCCATCCTTCACTGAAACAAGGTTATAACAAACTTGATGCAGAATACCAGGAACTTAGCTAATGATGCTGGAAATTACAAGAGTGATTGTTAAGAAGCCACTTTGTACCAGTTTGGTTAGTACAATGATGAAATGCTTCCAAGCGGTATAATGATTTTCACTTGTTTATCCCTGGTGGAATACCAAGACATCATGGAATCCTGCACTTGTTCAAGAGGGCCATTCTGGTATAGTGAAAAAGTGAAGGCATTCATAAACAAATATATTTTACAAGCTTTGGAGTTTGGGTGGGGCAGTGTCAAGAGAAGAAAGAAAGGCAACATTTGTTTGCAGTCATTACTGCAGCTTGGGACATCATTGCCTTCTCCTGAAACTGGAGGTTGGTCCAGGAATTTGTATTATTTTAAAAAATACAGCCGTAAATCAGGACAGTGTAAACAGAGCTACATTTTTTTTGGCTTGGCTGCTTGAAAACGTGATGGATGAAATATGACAAACAACATTCCCAAATGTTTGTTTATCTATCTTTCCATTTGTGCCAGTTTTGTATTAGTCAGGCATAGTTCTGGCTACCAGACAGTTTCTAGGCCTTGGGGGTAGGCAAGTGTGGAGGATGGGGAAGAGAAGTGAGTGTTTTCTAAGCCCCATCTAATTTAAAGCATCTTTTGCTGAGTGGTGCAGTGAAAAGGATGTGGCTAAAACAAATAAAAAAATCATAAAGGGATCAAAGTGTGTGCAAATTCGTTCCTTGTGGCAAGAGCTTTGCTTTCTTTCTTTTTTTTCTTTTTTTCAAAGTTGGGTGATTGTATTGTGGCCAAACGCTAGGATGTCAGTGTCTCCTCTGGATTTCATCATGGATTCAGCTCTGATTGATGGCTGGGATGACACCAGACACTGTATATTCTGAACAAGATCTAAGGAGCTTTCCCCCCGATTCCATGGTATACACATGAAACAGTTGCATGAAACTGTTCTATTTATAAGTGGTTCAAAGGCACCACAAATGCTGGTGAATGCTATATTGAAGCACCAGGCCACCAGGAAGTCTGTAATGATCTCAAGAACCTGCCGTTATACCAGAACCATATGCTCCCTTGTCGGGTGGGGAATCAGGGGAAGCTTGTCTTAAAAATACAGATTTCACAGAGCAAGTAACCTCCCAGAATACTGCCTACAATCTAATTAATATAAAATACTTTGATCCAGGAGGACAATCTAATTGACTAGGCAGAAATAGCAGTAGAGTTTTGCTTTGTCAAGTTTCCCAGGTCAGAAATTGCCCATGTGGGTAATATAATAATATGGGGCAGACTTTATCAGAAAGGCATCTTGGAGTCTAGTGGCTCAAGGCTTTAGTATGAGGAGTGAGTACTATGTAGAATCCAGAAATGGTTTGCATATCTCAAATGAAAATAGATGTCCTAGAAGCCAGGCCTGTAGTCTTGCTCTAGTAGAGATTCTCCAAGCCATGAGATATTAGATAATACAGTGACTAGGCTACAACCATCTAAAATAGGTTGGCTCATCTAGGTTGGCTTCTCTTCATTATGACCCTAGTCAATCATAATAGCAACGTTCTAACTATTAAAATTAAAAAAGAAGTGAGGGGATCCAACGTAGAATCAGGGTCCCCTCTGAAGTAAGGACAACCAGCAAAGGATAGCCTCTGCCCCAAATAGTCTAAAAAAGGCCTTGCAAGTATTCTCCCCATTAGGGGGATCTAAGTTACAGAGGTCTGGTAGAGCCAGGAAGCAAACCAAAAAGCTGAGTCTCCAGTGAGTGTCTGATTCACAAGCCAGCCTTGCCCTTTTAAAGACTCTAACATTACTTTGGCCTTAGTGTACCATTTCTATGCTTTTCCTTGGCACCACTATACCATTTTAATGCTTTCATTTATATGCTGTTAGGCTGAACTGCTAGAAAAAACATCCGAGATGGATGGATTGTAAGTGCCTTAATAAATCTAATGCCAGAACAGAATAAGTCTAAAAAATTTAAGTGAACATGCCTTAAACAAATTCTGTGGCATTTACCCTGTAAAATAAACATCCATTTGCATCTGTAGAAGAGAAAAATCCAAACGGCAAGGCCTTGTTCTTAGATTCTAGGAATTCTATCAGTTCAAGATTGTCAAATATTGCATGCCAACACTTGCAAGAATGGCAACAGCTTCTTTAAGTGCAATGAATCAAAGCACAAGAGTAAGTTGTTATGGATCATAAACTGCTATTCTTAGAAATTTTCCAGAATTTAAAAATAAACAGTTCATCAGGAAAAAGACATGTTCAAACTCGCAGGGGAGATTAAATCTCATTTGAATGGAAACAAAAACCCAAATGAACCACATAGTTATTCCCACACTGTTAAATAATTGCAGAATTGTTTAAGGACCAAATCAAGGGGGTGCAAGTATGCAGAGTAGCACAGGGTAGATGCTATCTTTAAAAAAGGTACAAATCAAGGAATATTTTTCTCCCTCTTTGTTCCAAGTAATTTAGATTTGTCCAAGTTTGGTGTTTGTATTATACCAGATGGCCTGTCTGACATTGAGTCTGAGGTTCCCATCCAAATTGACGGAAGTCTTTCCATCAACATCAATGGGCTTGGTTCGGGCCTAGAATAGCTGTGATCATTATTCAATTATAGACTAAAATGTTGCTTTAGCCAATTGGAGTAGTAAGTACTATAAACTCTGCAGGTACCATAAACAAAAGACAATGTTCAGGGTTTTTTTGTCTGCCCTTCAAAAGGGTTCACAGAGGACCTCAAGAATGCCTGGAGGGCTGGAAAATCTACCTTACAGTGAAAGTCTCATGAAGCTCAATTTTATTTGTCTTCTCAAAGAGAATGTGAAGAGGCATTTTGATCATGGTTAGATCAGTGGTTCTCAACCTCTTTTAGTCTTGAGGCACCCCTCAGAAAATGCCAGCTCTTAGTTGTCACTTGTTTTTTCAACTACAGAAAAATATTAGAGCAATTCATCTGTGTCAAGGATGACAACAGGTCAGAATGTTCTTAGCACTCTGGATTTCTATTTTCAGTCTCTGGATTTCTCTTGTTAATCATGTTTGCACACTTAACAGTGCTGACATTGCATGGCAACTTGTGGCACCATTGAAAGGATCTCAAGGCACCCTAGGGTGCTGTGGCACCCTGGTTGAGAACCACTGGTTTTGATATATTTAACTAGGAGATGTGTCTACACAAGATGC
>NW_017729031.1:90911433-90918011 GCF_001723915.1 Gavialis gangeticus
GACATTGCATGGCAACTTGTGGCACCATTGAAAGGATCTCAAGGCACCCTAGGGTGCTGTGGCACCCTGGTTGAGAACCACTGGTTTTGATATATTTAACTAGGAGATGTGTCTACACAAGATGCTTAATTCACAGTAGCCTAATAATACTGCATAGTAGTGTGCCTGGCAAAAACTGTGCTAATACGCTACTGTGAAGTAGTATTAGGCTACTGCACAGTAAGTGGCACTAAAACCCCCATGTGCCAGTGCTACTGAGCAGTATGTTTAGTTCCTGTGCATTTAGATAGTACTTCATTAAGGAAGTGTTAAATTGCATATAAAACAAGTAACTACTGTGCATTAAGAAACACGTAGGTGCATCCAGAGAGAGTTTCCAATACTACTATACAGATTTATTATTAGGGACCTACTGAAATCACAGCTTAGCATTTTTTGTGGAAACCCGCAAAAAATGGCAGTTTTCACAATCACCACAAAAAATGTCATTTCCTGTGATTTTGCATGGAATTGTCCAAAAATAAATAAAAGCTCGCTGGAATACAAAGAAAGCACAGCAATCCTGCAGCTATAGAGTACACAGTTTGAGGGAGAGCTACTGAGAGGCTGGGCTAGTAACATAGACTCAGTGAAGGTGCCAGTCATGTCAGTGAAAGGGTTTTGGAACCATCTTTTAAGAAGCCAGATGCAACGCTGCAGCAATGCTACAGTCTGAAGATGAGCGACTGCCCTTTTGGCCACTCAGTGGCGTGGAGGGGCTCACTGTAAAAAGACCCCCAAATTGGCTCCACATTCCATGTGCAGCCTGTGAAAATCCCTCTGTCTCACTGCAATTTAGGTAGGTCCCCCACCGATAATCTAACCTACAGTTGTGCAAGGTGGTCCATTGGCTAGAACGTCTCTGTGACCTCTGACAAAATTCATACTAGTAAGGTATAGATTTTTTTAACAGTAAAAGCAATTAACCATTGGGAGAAAAACCCCAAAACTTAGGTACAGATGTATTATTCATCATATGAAGTCTTTAAATCGAGTTTGGATGATTTCCCCTCAAATGTTTTCAAATTAACTAAAGCATAAGGACTGGTTGGACTCAAACTATTGAGTGAAAACCTATCACTTATGCATTGCAAAAGTAGTTCTTCTTAATGGTCCCTTGTGCCTTAAAAATCCAGGAATGTCAGATGCCCATGCACTTCTAAATACGTTGTGAAAGACAGTTGTGGAATAAGGGCCACCATCTGTGTACATGCTTGTCATATTTCTGTAACTCGATGGATTCATAGGTCTGTATGAATTCAGGAACTGTATGTTATGACATACCTTTGTAGCTGGGCAGCAATTAATGCCAAATGTAAAGGGTATGCAGGGAGAAGGGAGAGGGGTGCTGAGCAGATTCCCCTCATACTGGCTGCTGCCACTGCCATGCAGGCTGCCCCAAGACTATCATTCTGCTGCCCCCTTTAAATCAGTGCCTGGGTCTGGTGCCCTACTTACCCCAACCCTAGAAATGCTATTGGTGGATAATGAAAGGCACCCCAGATATGAGGAAAAACTGTTATTCAGTCTTAGAGGGGAAAATGCTGATTGGCGAACAACAGGGTGTGAAGTTGTACCTGTTTAAAGCTGGTGAAAAATATTAATCCTAAACTTTGTCCCCAAAGGGCTCTTTTCTTTTGTGAAACAAATGTTTATTTTGTTTGAAATTTCTTGACCAAAAGTAATTCTTAACAGCTGTTTTTCTCAAAACAAATAGAGATGTTCCCACCCAAGAAAAATGAATGTAAAAAATATTCATAGAAAATATTTACCATTTTGTGATCAGCTCTTTCAATTATATTATTTGCAAGTATATTCCCAGCAAACAGTTCTTCATTTCCTGGGTCACATGTACACCAACGAAGTCATTAAACTTTAGTCCTTGCCTTTTATTAGCCAGTAACGGTACATAGATGATTCAAAACACATTCAGTTCTCAGGAAAGAGATTGTGATCAAAGTGCTTTTAAAAAAACAGATGAAAGAGGCATTATAAGAAATGATCATGCAATCTGATCCAAGAGCTGGAAATGGATGTTCAGAGGAAGAGCTGGGAATATACTGGAATATAAACGAGCAAACTGATATTGTGAATGGCCATATAAACTTTCCAGCTTCCCCAATCAGTCTTACTACTGCAATTCAAAGAAGGATAGAACCCCTATAATAAACTGGAATATAGCTTGTCACCAGCCAACTGGGTGACAATTAAGTAAATAAACTTGGTTTGGAACTTGTCAGCTAGGTGACTTCATCTCTGTTAGGATAAATACAACACAGTCACATATGAAGAATTATTGCTTTCATTTTGAAAGAAACATTTCTAGCTGTCATGTTTCTGGCCTCCAGATGTGAACTGAGTAGTACTGTTTTCCTGAGTCTGCCTGTACACTGTTAGCTGAACATTTGTTGCAATGGAGAAAGGGAGGAATAGGGGAGTCTGTAGGGTATGGGAAGCACCATACTTAGACTCCTGGCAGCCCCAGGTGAACTTTTAGTATCGGGCCGCCCTTTGCCAGAGATAACGATAATAATAATTTAAAAATTAGCATTTTCAGGCCCGCTTTCTGTCCAGGCCCTGGGTAGCCACCTGGTTTGCCCATGCCTGTGTCCAGGCCTGGGTATGGGGTGGGGATTGGGAGCTGGGTCAGGAGAGGAAATGAAGGGGACAAACAAAGGTTGAAGAGACAGAACTGGAAAAAAAGAGAATGGGGGCTGAAGAGGGAATGAAATTACGGCATGGGCCATAAAAGGAGCAGATTATTCCACTGAAATGAGGCCAAAAGGACCAGAAAGTACTGAAGAAAACATAGATGACCAAAATGTGGTTATCTCCATTCAGTGCTGCACTTGGTACAGGGTTTGTTTGGGCTTCGGTCTAGAGTGTAAACATGCTTGAGATACCTTTACGTGGTCTAATTCTGCTGGTGGAAGCTGTATAGATGGGGCAGCATGGAGCTCTGTCTGGGCTTATTTTACTCTGATGAAAAATCTTCAGAAGTTGCTGAGAAGCAAGATAAATTAAGCCACGATGCATTGTGCAGTTTAAACATATAAGAGATGATTCGGTCAGAGTACTACACAGAATAAGTTTATATTTCTCTTTCTCTCTCTCTGCTTCTCTCACCTGTTTCACTTGCTCCAGCAGAGATTTTTTAAGGGGCTTCTGTTGATGAAATGGAGCTTATTTGATAAGAATATTGCAAAGACAGGAAGGTGAGCTGTGAGATTTTTTCTTCCACTTTGCCCAATCAGCAGCCATTGCAAATGGTCCTTTTTTCTGAGAAATTATCATATTTGGATGTGTAAAACTATGTACCGTAGCAATGATTTGCAACTATGCATCCTTACATGTAATTTCACCTTTCAGTAGAGAAAGGCCCATATAAGTTATAATTGGCTATTCTCTGAGACAGCAATTTCCCACTTCTAGCTTTTCTTGCTGTAAGTGCGCAAGAGTGCTAGACAGAACAACCACAACAGTTTCCAATGTGCAAGGTCAACCTGAGTTTATATATAAACTTGGCATCACTCCACAGGGATTTCTGCCTTTTCCGTGCCATGATCCATGCCCAGTTTGCCTTACTAGTCCATAGCAAACATCAAGAAGCTAATTTGGCATTTTTATTCTCTGTGTGAGTTAATCATGTGTACAATTATTTTGAAATCAATGTATTGTGACATAATTAAAATGAAGATATATTTAGGAGAAAGGGAGGAGAGTGTGTTTCCATTTATCTCATTCCATTTAAATATAGAATTTAAAATTGTAGATCTGATCAGGAGACGATTCTTCCCCTTTAAAAAGGTTTAGACTTCATTACTGATTTTCTTTAAAATCTTTGTAGGGCTTTGTCAAAAATATGAATACATTACATAAACAAATGCTAACTGAAAAAAATCAGATTTTAGCCAGTGAAAACCTAAAAATAATTTTGAACGAAAACATCAGATATTCAGTTGAAAATCATAGGGTTGTAGGGGTGGAAGGGACCCCCTGCTCAAGCCAGGGTTTTCCCTGACTAAACCAGCCCCATTACTTTTACAAGGGAAGAAATCACAATTTAAATAAAAACATTTTTGCTGAAGAAAATTTTGTATTTGGACAAAACTTTTTTAACCAGCTCAAGAACTTGAGTTTTATCATCAGAAGCTAAGTTCAAATTAGTTTTGGACTGGAGTGAAACATCTAATTTGACCTTGAGATGAGATGTTTCCTTTCAGTTTGGGGCAATTTTAAGCATTTAAAGAAATAAAAGGAAGAGGCTTTCAAAATAAGTTACTGAATAAAAAAATCCAAACATTTAAAAAAGGAAATGTCAATATTAAAAACAAAATTTCAGATCCCCCCCATCCTGAAATGTGCAATTTCACTAAACCAGTGTTGAATATATTACGTTTTGAAGTGGCTGAGTCTGCATTTTTTACCACAAAAAAGAAAGGTGTGGCCAAAACATTTTGTCCAGCTATGCCTCCATGGGTGTGCTTCCCTCCTGGAGCTCCCCTCCCAAAACGTCCTTACCTGTCATCCTCTCTATGTCCTACAGTGGAGGGGTGGAGAACCTTGGAACCAAAGCTGGCAATCTATTTTGTAAGGGAATGAGAACTGGCTGTGTTTTGATCTCTTTCCCTACCTAGGTGTGCAACTAAATTCACTTGTGGTTTCCAGGATTAAACCAATATAACACATCATACTCCTTTATACTGCAATATCCTTGTATGTTGCATAATACTGAGTATTATTTAAAGTATTAATATTAAACACACATGTTACAAAAACAGAGGCCATAGTCAGGTCAGGACTCCATTATGTTTGCCAGTGTACAACATAATGGTGTATGAAAGTTCATGTTCCAAGGAGCTTATCAGCTAAATACACAATATGAAGAAAGACAGGATTCTGCTGGAGGGAAACAAAGCAAAGAAAGGGTAAGTTCATAGCAGATATAGAAGTGAGCTTTCATCCCCTGGTGCCCAGGGAACTGGCACATAAACAGGCTGCAACGTGAACACTAAGAAATGAGAGTTTTGTATTGTCGCGTGTTCATTTCCCCACCCCACCCCACAACACATATGCATAATGTTCAGAGTTCCGGTTTTGCTCACATAAGCTTCCCTAAATCCTTTGGCTTGAAATGATTTAGAAGTTACTTTTCCCCAAGAAAGAGACTGAGAAATAGGTTTTTGTCAAAGTATTTTTGATGTTTTTTAGCAAATATGGATGTATTTTGTAAAACTTTCCATTCTCCATTTCCACTGAGAAAAGTATTTTAAATGGCAAATATTCCACCAACTATAATATTACACCACTGAGTGGGGAATCCTGCAAAGAACAGTCTTTCTTATGAGATTGCTAGCACTGGCTCAACCCTTAGAGATGTACAGAAATGAGGAATGATAGGTGAGGAGGGGGAAGGGAGAAGGCATCCAGCTCTTTTTTTTTTGAGGGCTGGAAGATTTTTGATCTCACTTCAGTTTGAGCTGTGGATGAAGGATCAGAGGGGTTTCTTATTTCATTTGAACTATTTGCCCATTCCTGATTTACACTGCAGACATATGGTCTGTTTCCTTTTAAGCTTAGCAGTAGAGTGCCCCTCAACTTCCCCATTCATCACAACCCTGGCATGGAATGCACGTGGGGGGAAAAAAAGCAATGTCAGATATTACAGAACCTCCTGCAAAAGGATTGCTGCCATTTGTGTTTTATTTGAAGAAATGATTAGAGTTTATTTTATTGCCAGGAAAGGCTGCCAGCCTTTATGATGATAAAATTGCTGAGTTTACCAGGAAGTTTATTTATATAGGTCTTAAAAGACAGACCCAGCCATGACAGACACCACTGAGATTCTTTCTGAATATATTTTAACCCTTTACTCCATTGGCATTTTCCAGACTCTCTACTGCATGACTGCTTAAGAGGATATGTGTGTTAACAACTAGTCTTTCTGTGCATGTGTGTTTTCAGAAGGGTGTGACCCAGGAATATTCAGCACTGTTCAACAGATCTAAAAGAACAAATGTTGTGCTAGAATTAGGTTGCTAGTCTTCATGGGCTTGCCACTAGAGGGGGGATGTGGTGCATACTCTACAAGTCTTTTCATATTTTCTTCCTCCTGTCTGGAGCATCCAAGGCCTACCGGGGCTCAGGTCCCCATTTGGGTACCAATTCTACAATGCCCCATACAGAGTTGCTTTCAGGAATACATCTGGGGAAAGATTTTTTGGTGAATAAAAAATACAGCTCTTGGAGACCAAAACTTTTGCTGCAATTTAGGTTGAATTTGATAAGCATTTTCACTAAAAACAAAACAGTAAAAAAATGTTGATTTGGTTTCACGATGATATTTTCAAAATAAAACATTTCATGGTTTTGCTCCCAGATGTCATTTTCCTATTTTTAAAGCATTAAATAACTCCTAAATAAAGCCAGATTCATAGATTCACAGATGCTAGGGTTGGAAGGGACCTTAACAGATCATCGAGTCCAACCCCCTGCCTAAGCAGGAAAGAGCACTGGGGTCAGATGACCCCAGCCAGATG
>NW_017729031.1:90920482-90922368 GCF_001723915.1 Gavialis gangeticus
CCCATAATGGGCAGGGGTACTTTTTTGTCCATTTCTACATGCCCTCCATTTCTATCATATTGCCTGTGCTAAATGTCGATATCCTTCAGCTGGTAGCAATAGCATGCAGCTATCTGGTAGGGCTGTGTGAAGCTTCGGTCGCTGATTCGATTTGGTGGAGATTTGGCCCGATTTGATGGCCAAATCTCTGAATCTGAATCAAATCAGGAGACCGTTTAATCTCTCTGAATCAAATCAGAACCCTTTGAATTGATTCAGAACAATTCAGTGATTTGGACATAGCCACAGCTTTAAATGTCTTTTCTACATACCTCAAGATACCAGGCAGTTCGTGAATGCTGCAATGGTGGGGTGGATGGAGCGTCCCTCAGGAGCATGGGAGGGGTCTCCAGTGCACTCGGCAGCAGACTCGGAAGTGGGCCAGAAGTACTTCCAGTTCACTTCTGGGTCTGCCAGGGAGCACGCAGAGGGCCCCCCCCCCCCGTCCCCCCGGTGTCTCCTCAGCTCTGTGACTCCTGGATAATTACCAACATGCTGAACCTGGTCATAGTTTTCAAATGGGTATATTTTTTAAAATCTTTTCTTCAAATCTGGAATTACCCCTATAAAAATTACCCTAACATGTAGACTTGCTGAGCAGCACATAGTCCTTAGCCAAGGACTGGTTTTGGGATTGACACCTCACAACAAACCGTCATGTCTGGAAAACCACTGGGAAGAGATGCTCCCCAGTTTTGTAGCAGAAGATGCCACAATTGTTTTTTACCTCTAGGGCTAGGGGCAGACATTCAAAAAGCCTCATCCTGAATTGATTCACTCTTTGCAGATTAGTCTAAGCTGTGCAGCTTAAACTGATGATTAATAACTGGACAGACATTCTCTGTTAAACCAGGAAATGCAGCCACATAACTGCAGTGGCTCAAGCCAGAAGCTGAGGGGTGCTAGAGCATGCCTGCCAGACACTGCCAAAGGGGAAGGAAGAGAGATGCCCTCCAGGGCTCTCACCATCTCTCTGCTGGATCAGGGGGTTCAGGCCCTTTTGCTTCTCTTTGTAGGGCCTGACCCGCTGCCCCTTGACCATACCAGTGGCTCTCTTCTGGACTCTCTCAATCCTAGCCATATCCTTCTTGAAGTGCAGCGCCCAGAACTTCAGATAGGTCGTAAGCGTGTCAGGCAGACAGATGATATACCAAGCATAAATGATTTTAAAGAAACCTGTAGGATATGTCCCCAAATGTCAAGCTATGTGATCTGGTACCTGGCCAGTGTCCCACGAGCACTCATAGAGCTGTGCCAGGGGCCCCAATATGAACCCTGCTAATTCCCTCAGCACCCTCGTGTGAAGAGCATCTGGACCTACTGATTTAAACATGTCCAGCCCCTCCAATAGTTCTCTAACTAGGTCATCCCTGACCCTAGGCATGGCGGTGCCTCCCCTGGGTCCATACGCAATTCTAGTGGAGGAAATGTCTCAGTCCCTGTTCAGGAATGTGGAGGCAAAGAATTTGTTAAAGAGGTCTGCTTTTTCATTTGCCACAATCACCAGATTGCCAAGCTTATCCTGTAGGGGTCCCATGTTACCCAGTGCCTTCGTCTTACTTCCTACATATTTGAAAAAGGACTTTTTATTATCCCTAATTATGGTCACTAGCCCTAGCTCCATCTCTGCCTTGGCCTTCCTAACAGCCTCCCTGCAGTCCCGAGCAACAGAGATGTAATCCTCCTTGGTGATGGCCCCTTGCTTCCACTGTTTGTATGCCTCCATTTTTTGTCCTCAGGCATCCCTGGATGCCTTTGACGATCCATGGGGGCTTCTTAGCACTCCTGCCCCCCTTGGTGTGCATTGGGACTAACTCCCTTTGAGCTCAGAGGATCGTCTCCTTGAG
>NW_017729031.1:90927368-90930491 GCF_001723915.1 Gavialis gangeticus
ACTCCCATCTCATTGAAGCTCCGAGACCCCAATGCTTCTCCTACTAACCTTCTTAGCTTACAGAAGTTAGCCCTCCTGAAGTCGAGGACCTCTGCCTTGCTGCTTGCTTTCACCACCCTGCTCTGGATAGTAAATTCCAGCAGGCGATGATCACTGTCACCCAGGTACTCAAATACCCGCAGACCCCGCACCAGGTTGTCCAAGGACCAAGTCCAGCAAGGCATGTCCCCTGGTGAAACTATACACCTCCTGGGTTAGGTGGAGGTCCTGTATCCTGGCTAGGAACCTACGTGAGTGGTTGGAACTGGCTGACTGCTCCTCCCAGCAGATGTCTGGGTAGTTTAGGTCACCCATGACAACCACATCCCTTGACTTTACAGCCTCCATGAGTTGACCTGAGAATTCCAGGTCCAGCTCATCCCCCTGGTGATGTAGTCTATAGTAGATGCCCACTATCAAGTCCCTTTCCCCATGCCCCCCTTGCATTCTTACTCAGAGCGCCTCATTTTGCCCCTCCTCTGACCTTATCTTGATCACCGAGGATGTGTATTGCTCTTTGACGTAGAGCCCTACACCCACCCACCCCCTTTTCCCTGCTCTGTCTCGCCTCTACAGACTGTGGCCCTCAATGTCCACTGCCCAGTCGTGGGTAGAATCCCACCAGGTTTCCATGAGCCCCCACTAGGTCTGGGTTTTTGCTAGCTAGCAGGAGGGTGAGTTCCTCCTGCTTATTCCCCATGTTTTGAGCATTTGTGTAGAAGCCTCTACAAATTTGCAAAGTATACAACAGAGAAGTACCAAAAATCTTTACCTAAACTAAGATACAGTCCAGTAAAACACAACATACACAATTTAGTCCAACTTAAAATATAAACTGGGAAGAGAAGAATTGGTTTTACTAATCATGAGGGTAGAGTGTTTCCTTACAGGGTTAGTTCCTCCTGCTTATTCCCTGTATTTCAAGCATCTGTGTAGAGGCATTTGAGGCCTCCTGTAGGAGGCCCCAAACTTGCAAAGTATACAACAGAGAAGTACCAGAAATCTTTACCTAAGCTAAGATACAGTCCAGTAAAACACAGCCCACACAACTTAGTCCAACTTAAAATGTAAACTGGGAAGACAAGAATTAGTTTTACTAATCCTGAGGGTAGAATGTTTCCTTACAGTCAGGCATTCAGCTGTTCAGGTATTCCCAGCTTTTACACATTCTGCTTCATAATGTAAATGTAGCTCTCTGCATTCTTTGGTGAAGCTGTCTGCAACTTCCCTTAACTACATCTCCAGCATATGTGATGATTGTCAGGTCTTTGCCAACACTTCCCACCTCTCAGTCTGGTCCTGCAGATCTTAGCTCTGGGCTTATGGGCACAGGGCTTGGATCTGCACAAAGGGAACTAGCTTGCCTCTCTCCCCATCCCTCCAGGACATGCTGTGGAATTAATTCCCTCCCTACCTGGCTGCAAGCAAGCTGCAAAGGCTGAAGCCAAACCCCCCAGGGGTTCCAGGATAGAGAGGAGACAGAAGAAGGAATTAACTCCGTCCCTGCCTAGTCGCAGGCAAGCCGTGGAGGTGCAACTGGGGCTGGCAAACCCCAGCTGCGGATCTCAGGGTTTGCCAGTGGTGGAGGGTAGGGGGAGGGAACAGAAGGAGGACTGCCTCAGGGGCCATGGCAGGCCAGCATATGGCCATACCCTGCCCCTGATCCGCCTAGAGAGTGGAGGGGGAGGCAACCCAGTTCACTGGAACAAAGCCCTGCCCAGCCCAGAGAGTATGCTGGGATGCTGCAGAAGTCTGATTTAACTTAAACCAGCAAGTTTAAGGTCTGAAACAGACATTGCATAAACCAGTTGGAGCCAAATCAGTTAAGTCTGATACTACATGCAACCAGGTTTATCTCAAACTGGTTTTGCCATTTTCAAACTGGTTTATATGCACTGAATGTTTGTTCTGTTACAGGTTTAAACCAGTTTATAATCACTTAAATTGGTTTATGTGTAATATCTGTCCCTAGCCTAACTGACCATGAATTATCTAACACTGCAAAATGATCTGTAGGGGCTATTTTAGGTAATTTGTGGAGGTTCCTAAAATTTCTTCTTTCTAATTGACTTTTTCTTTCCAAATCTGTAGAATTTTACTGATGGTAATAAAGGCCTCCTGGATTTTCCAGGAACAAGATTACATAAACAAATATGTTCTGGAATGTCATTTTTTGTAACGTGACATATGCAAATTACATTATTACTACTACAAAAGAGCTTGTTGGCACAAGCGCTAATAGGTAATTTTGGAACTTTTGATATTGACAGATTTTAAAAAAAAAAAAAATCCCAAATGTTTTGCCACTTTTGACCACTGATCTGGTTTTAAAAAATGAATGTGAAAATGTAACAAAAATTGTGGCAAAAATTTGGGAAAGTGTTTCATGTTTTTTTCTACTGGGTCTAACTGGCACTCAAATGAGGCAACTGAAATAACTTGCTTGTGACTTTGGAGGTGCAGACAGAAGAGCAGCTCCCTGCTGTAACTCATGGCACTTTGTAGGAAGCTCTATGAGTTCCAATGATCCCCTGGACCCACCGGCAGTTTACTGTTGGGTCTGGGGGACTGGAGAATCCAGTTGCTGGATACAAGCTGCCACCGGTCTCCCCTAGCAATGCCCCTCCTCTCCACTCCTCCCTCCTAGCCCCAGCACTGTTTTCAGAATGAGAGGGGGGAAAGGGAGTGAAGGGAACTTGTTCTAGGGTTTCCCAGCCAGTGCTGGAAGGTGGGGTGGGTGGGTTGGATTGTCCTCAACTCAGGGGGAGGGGGGGAGAGGGGCTCCAATCCACCTGCATCACCCTCTAGCACCAGCTGAATAAATGCCAGACAGAACTCCCTCCACTCCCTTCCCCCCCTCCCATTCTGAAAACAGAGCTGAGGCTGGGAGGTGGCACAGACCCAAGTTACTGAAGATGCTCTGTTTTGGAGCATCTTCATCTGAACCCTCATGCAGTGAGGGTCTAGAATTTCGCAGGATTGGGTCCTTTTAAAGTGCTCTGCAGCTGTGCACTTCTAATGTGTCACAGCTGTAGTGCATGCTCAGAGACAAGATCAGGTGAAAATTGTCACTTCTGTCTGTGC
>NW_017729031.1:90930614-90950741 GCF_001723915.1 Gavialis gangeticus
CCTGCCGGGGGAAAGTGATGGAAAGTGAAGTCACGTTTTCCATCCTAAGGAGGCGGAATTGCTCCCAAGTAGTTCAGCAGTATTTCCCTAGTTGGTTCTTATCTCCTCTGGATGCCTATGTGTCACTTCTGTCTGTGCCTTGGGTTAAGTCTTTATTTCATATTATATATGGATTTTAAGAAAGCACTTCAAGAACTTTGCCAAATCAGGGTTTTGGTTATCCAAAAGCTTATCCTGTAATATACTGAGCACCCTGTCTCTGAGCCAACAAAGCACTCAAACTCTAGTTTGCATTTTACTGAAATCAAGCATACGTTTTTAAAGTTAAGCACATGCTTAAGTACTTTGAATCACAGCTACAGTGAGTAAAATCAGGCAAGATAACTTGATCTACAGGAAACTTAATTCCTCTTTTGAAATCTAATTTTTTAAAATGTAATTCGCTGTGTCGTAAACTCTTGCAGGTGAAGATGGTTTTCTGTCTCTGTTGAATTTGATTTCATGTCAAGTCTCTATTGCACTTATGTGCACTCTATTATAATAACAGCCAAGCACCTCACAGATTTAAAGGGACATGGGCTGAAAAGAACCCTGTTGTAGCAGTTCTGTTATCTCCTCCTTACAGGTAGGAACGTGAAGATCAAAGAAAGACCAAAAGCCACCCAGAAAATCTGAGACAAAGATGGAGTCGGAACCCAAGGCTTTCCACAGTTCATGGTACCACCTCAGCCATCAGTCCCAACTTCATCTGATAGGAGCCAATGAAACTATTGAGACCTTGCCCCTCATGCCTGCCTAATCCTAAGAAATACTGCACACTCACTATGCCAGGTAAGCAGTAACTCTGGAGTGAAATGGAAGTCTTCAGACCCTGAGCTACTTTTCTACTGGACTTCATGGAACAGGTATGTTAAAACAAAAACAGTCCATCCACCTCTGTGTACGGTTGCCAACTCTGACTGAAGCTATTCTGGCACATTTTTTTTCCAACATAACATAATATAATATCCCATTAATATCCTATTAAAATCTCCCGGATTGCTTTCAGTAGTCACAGGGAGATCGATGCCAATTCTGGTAGACTCCCAGCCAATCCAGGAGGGTTGGCAACCCTCTGTGTCTTCGGAGCTACTTGATGTAGAGGAGATAAGCACATCTGGATGGTCGTTAACAATTGGGTATATAACCTTAGATGTACAGTTTCTCTACTAAATCTCTTTTTTGTGTTATAGGGCTATTTACCATATCTTTTCACATAGTGCATGCCCCTAAATTAGAAAAGCATCTTGTTTTCAGTAGGTGCAATGAAGAAGAAAAAGATCTTTCCTTGTAGGGAAAATACTGGCAGCTGCAATAGGGCATGGAAGCAAAAATAACTGTAGCTACCCTGTTAACTGTCTAGCTGCAGGACATAACAGGTAGGGCTGTGTGAAGCTCTGGTCACTTATTCAATTCGGTGGAGATTCGACCCGATTCAGTAGCCAAATCTCTGAATCTGAATGAAATCAGAGGACCCTTTAATCTCTCTGAATCGAATCGGAACCCTCTGAATCAATTCAGAGAGATTCAATGATTTGGACACAGACACAGCTTTAAATGTTTTTTCTACATACCTCAAGGTATCAGGTGGCTTATGAATGCTGAAATTGTGGTGCAGATGAAGCATCCCAAGGGAGTGCAGGGGGGTCCCCTGCATGCTTGGTGGTGGAGCGTGCGAGGGCCCCCCGCCACCGCCTGGCTCAGCAACTGCTGCCTCCTGGATCTGGGTGGGCACCTGGAGTCCCCCTGCAGCCAATCACCAAGCTGGGGGGGGTGCAGGTGGGGTCCATCGCCAAACACACAGGGGGGGCCCATGCTCCTGTGGGTCACTCCATCCCCCCCACCATCTCAGCATTCACAAGCTGTGCCTGGTACCTCAAGGTATGTAGAAAAAACATTTAAAGCTGTGTCTATAGCTAAGTCGCTGATTCTTCAAATCAGTATCGGATCTTCAGATTCAGATTCAGCTGAATCGAATTGGGACAGTGATCCAAATCAACTAATCGAATCGCTGTCCCCCAAATTGAGCTGAATCTGAATCTGAATTGAATATGGGCCGCTTCACACACCCCTAATACCAGGGGCTGCTGGCTGCCTACTCAGCTTAAGAAGAGGGGCTGGGCAACTTGGCTGTTGCACGATTAGGTCCTCTGCTCCCATGCATGTCAGGAGTGGAGGAGAATTAATGGGAGGTGCAACTGCACCACCACACCCTCTCAGATCTGTCCCAGCTTGATTTGCTTGCTTAAGATGCATGCCCCCATTTCTAGTTGCTACTTTTTTGGGGAAAGGTGCATGTAATATGTGAGTAAATAAGATATTAAGATCCATATGTAACCAGCTTTGAAACCAAAGATCAGATCCAAACTTGAACTTTGGGGGGAGCTGGAGGTGAAACCAGACTTCAGACTCATCCCCACTCTGGCTTCCTTAGTGAAAGAAAACTGCCTGGTTGCATAAACACAGTGTTTGCCATACAGTTCAGCTTCTGTGAGACACAAACTGGTAAGCATTGATGTTACTAAAGTAGTTTTGTGTATGTTGAGGTGCAAGCAAAATGGTCTGTAGTAAAATATTCCTCTTCACAGAAGAGGGATTAATTTATGACAGTTTCAGTTCAGGAATTATTGGAAGGGTGAGACATTGCATGTTTAGGCGATTGTATGTTTCAAGGGCCTCCGTTGGATGTGGGTGCAATTTGTGTAGATGCATATTTGGAAACCAGCTTTTGTACATGTATCTCAGAAAACTTAACAGCCTTCTTTTCCATTTGCCTACAGTAGCTGGGCATAGAAATGGGGGTCTGTGCACTAATGCCCTTCAGAGAATGGTGTTTCAAGACTGAAACCCTGGATACAAGTAACATAGAGATGGTGCTGTTGAAAAACAGGTTAACATTTACAAGGCGAGTCATAGTTGCAGACATGTTGTCAAATGACTTTCCTTGTCTGCTCTAAGGGGAAGAAATCATGTTACTTAAAAACAGTCTAATGTGATGCATTTTTCCAGAATATACATGTTCTGTAGCTGCTTCCCATTGGAAGACTCTAAAAGATGTTAATATTTCTTATTCCCCTGTGATAAAGCATGCCTTAGGTACAGACAGCTTAAAGCCAGCCAAGGAAGTTGTTACTTATACCTCAGTTGCGCCACCTTCAGGGGACTTGGTTCAGTGTCTGCCTTTCATCTTGGAACTGTAGGGGGTTTTGTAGCCAGAAAAAAATCGAGCCTGATTTCCTTCACCCTACACTAGCAGTA
Source organism: Gavialis gangeticus (assembly GCF_001723915.1). Lineage (NCBI taxonomy): Eukaryota > Metazoa > Chordata > Crocodylia > Gavialidae > Gavialis > Gavialis gangeticus. The sequence continues at coordinate 90,933,912 of NW_017729031.1, forward strand.
CTGAGAAAAAAAATCAGAAACTTTAAATTAGGCTCCAAAGTATGCAATCTCTAGCAGTGCTGAGCTGGGATGAATAGCTTTTGATAACGGCCCTGTACTTTGTGGTGTGGGGAGATTTATTTTCTGATCTTTTGCCCATCAAATTTTTTTCTGATCTTAATTGTCAATCACATCTTATGATTTCTCCAGAGAAATGAAAAAAGCAGCTATTTGTCTTGAAAATCTGCCCTTTGAAGTCAGCATTCCAGGAAATAAAACACCTTTTTAGTTATGGAATCCAGACCTGTCTGACTGGGATGCATTTTCATCAAGACTTGTGTGGGTTTGTTGACTCATTTTTTAAAGACATTCTGTATCTTTTATGGGGATTCACAATGGGGCATTCATGGCGCACGCAGTATGTAAGAAATAAAATATCCACAACCATTTTGTTCAAGTATCATTCAAGGGAAGAATGAATACATACCATCCCCATTGCAAACTGTGCTTCTTCAAGAAGAATGCTTTCTCTCAAGCACAAAATCCTGGATTTATGCTCAAATTTCATTGAGAAATCAGAAAAAAGGACCAGATTTTCAAAAAGGCACAGAACTCAGCTATTCCCCACTGGGCATGTCTACATTTGCCCAGGACTGTGCATCTGGTACTCTGCAGTACCAGCAGCACACAATTATTTTTAGACACCACGTTGCCATAGTGATGAGCTATGGCAATGTAGTTTTGGTGTCATGGTTTGTGCCCGCCGATGCTACGTTGCCGTAGCTCCTAACTATGGCGACGTAGTGTCTCATGTAGACTTGCCCACTGATATGTAGGCCAGACTTTCAAATGCATTCAAAATCCAGTGCAACTCAATGCACTAAGCATTGTTGAAAACATGGCTGCTTGCTTGAGTCCAACTGGGAACTGAGCTTTTAAACCCTGATTCCTACTGTGTGCGTTCATCTCTTCTAAAAATTCTGGCTTAGCCATATCACGAAAGATTCTGTGTGCAATGGAAATTTGAAGCATTACAATGAAAGGGTGCAAATAAAAGAAGATACTTAAAAATTAAGCTTTGTGCTGCCCTGATCCATACCTTGGGAACTGCCTGGCAGCCAACATGATCAGAAAGACCAAAATTTAGGGGAGACTGTCTAATAGCCAGCCCTCTATATTGTCTTTACTTTTGCTTAAAGGGCCTGTTTATATTATGTTGACAAATCTGACCTACCTTGAAAGAATGCCAGTTTCTGGCAAGGACTATCCCTGCTAAAATTTTAAATATCCATTAATGCAAATAAAAACCACTGTAGAGACATTAGGAAAGAAAAGTGATATTTATGAAATTCACTAGTTTAAGGCTCTCCCTCTTGGTCTTCTCCTCCCCACTGAGCACATTAAGAAGCTTAAGGTGTTCATTTGAAGGGAACCACTGCATCAGCACCTGTTTGTTTCAGTACCACCAACTTATGTATGTACAAACTAAATAAGCATATTGCTCTAATGCAGCCCAACCCTGGGTTGCAACCCAAATGAGGGTCACAGGGACAATGCCGGCCAAGCTGCACACAAAAGACAAGCCGCTTCCTGTGCTGGGAACTCCCCTGTTCCTGCCCCGCTCCCACCCATGCCCTTGGGCTGCCACTGCCACCGCCGCTGCCACACTCTACTCCCAGTTGCGGGTCATGGAAAAAAAATGTTGGGAACTGCTGCTCCAATGGATCAGTATTTCCTATTTGTTTGTTAGTGGTGCTCATGGGGGACTTTGTTGCTTATGAAAGTGAGAAGTAGATGCAACCAGTGACACTGGGACAAGTTCCTGATGCTTTCTGGCCTGCAAGTGCTTGGCACTGTCTTGAATGCATTGTGACTGAGTGCATTGTTTATTTGGTGGTGTCCAAGGGTTTCTCCTGTATCCATCAGTGATCCACCAAGAGCGAGAGGTGAGTGAGTGCAGACTGCTTACTTATTCAAAGTCTGGACTGTGATGAGCAATAAAGCAGCTGGCAGTTGGAAAGTAAGGGCCCTGCCTTAAAGCCCTGCACATTTGTACAGGAGCTGTTCCTGTTTTGACTCCATGCTCCATGCATAGTGCTACCTCAGTGTAGTCACTGCTTTCTCCCATGAATGAGTCAAGAATGAAAGTGCAGAAAGGAATCTGTACTTTGTATTCAGCTTCAAGAGATACTGAGCCCAATATTTTTGTCCCTAACTTCAATCTAGGTCATTTTTACAGCTAATATAATCAAGTAGTAATTCCTTAAGGATAATTGATACCTAAGAGTGAGACTTTCAAAGGCACTCCTCATTAGCTTACTGGCAAACTCTCAGATTTTAATGGAAGCAGATTAAAGCCAACTTTTGTATTTACCATTTATTGCCAATGGATAACGTGCTAAAGGAGCCAAAGTGTATCCTATGCTGAGCTTTCACAGGAAGAGCCAAACATCTAAGAGCAAAAACATGCCTCCTGCAGCCCTGTTCATCCCACATCTCTCACTCCTCTCACCACGGCAGCTAAGCACCACCTCATAAAGAGTCTCTCTCTCTTGGATGTATTGTGGCTGGGAATGGAGTTTAGTCCACTGAATTTTTTGGCAGTGGTTATGGGAAGGGGACACTTAATTTAATTATGTCAGCTTCTACTCCTTTGTGGCTTGATTCTCATACCTATACTCCCCCGAGGTACTCCAAGAGTACTTCTGCTGGTTTTGGTAGTGGGTTTTTTTGCAGAACAGGGCACTATGCAACACAAATAGAAGTAGGAGAATCTAGCCTGCAGTTATTTTCATGACAGTTGAGTTCTATCTACTGCAGATGGCCTTAAACAGAGAGCAGAAGCAGGGTAAATTTGCACCTTATAGACTAACTAAATACACAGCATAAGCTTCCATAAGCAGCTTACTTAAGTTCCTCAGGAAGTAACTTCAGTTATGTACTTACTAACTTACTTATAAAGTAAGTACGCCTACTGCTTACAGAAGCTTATGCTATGTATCACTAATGTAGTTAATTTATAAGGTGCAACTCTACCCTGCCTGCGACCTGACTTCTAGTTACCTGTCTTAAACACAGAGGGGCAGGAATAGGCAGAGCAGTGTAGGCATCTGTTCTTCACTTTCCATTTCCCCCTATGGGTTTGGACTACACAAACAATCCTCCAAGGAGGGAGCTGGTTTTTAGCATTTCCAAAAGGAGTTTTCTATATTCAAGTTTTTGTTTATTATAATTATTGTTGTTATTGCTGTTGTCGTTCCCACTGTCCTCTACCGAGTTCTTCATTGCCAGCTCCAGGTGAATTTACAGCAGATGTGAATCAGGATGGCTTTTAGGATACGCCCACATCAGGAGAAAAAAAGTGTTACCACATGTAATCTAACACACTGTAAAATCCTACTGGAAACAAGACAATTTGTTGCTTTTGCATGCCTAAATGGCCCGAGGTAAATACTAGGGGGACCCTACGGTTATCTTGACCTGCTAATATATGTTAAAACTACAACCGTCTTTTCCACACTAGGATTTTACCACATGTCAGTTACCAAGTTAGCTTGCATGTGGAAAGATCAAACCTTTTTTCCTAGCGAGACCTTAGTTCTTGCCATAAGGAATTAGTATTCCTGAAAACGTGTCACTTCCTTCATACATGTTTTCCATGACTTAAGCCCCCACTTCGATCAAATTTAATCATTTGACTTTACAACGGTATTTTCCCAAACAAAGCCTTTCTGACAGGTTTCCCTTTTGGCCTCTTTTTCTAAACACAGTGCTTAGGACTTAAGCTTTCCTGATCCTTGATACTTAAGAAATATTTTCCTCCCACAGGCAACTAAACAGCCTCCCCTCGAGTCTTTGGAATATCTCATTCCTCAGTGATATATACTGGTCATCCAAACCCCTCCCCCTGTACCTTTCACAGTTTACAGCTTCCTTAAGCAATATGTCAGCCCCCTCCAGATATACATGTGTTGTCTGGATAGCTTCAGATTATGAATCCCCATGGGCACACTGTAACTGTTGCTCTTCTTTCCACCTCCAGTGAGCTCGGTAGACAAAGTTGATCGGTTCCAAGATTTCCCTTTCTTCACGCTCTTCTCCCCCAGCTCTTGTTTTGGCTGCTTCACAACCTCTCTGTCTATCTTTCCCTTGACATCCATCTTTCCCTTTCCAGTTCAGAATTTCAGCTTTCATTTGATTCCTCTCTAAAGCTTCAAGCCTGACTCTGAGGTTTCTTAGTGTTTCTCTTGGCTGCCTGCGGTGTACCTAATTCTTTATTCTTCTCTCAACCTATTATAACTCCAGTATCTCCCATTAAAAAAACAATTAATAGTTCAGGGTTCTTGGCTCTGCTGTGCTATGCCACTTACCTAAGCACTCTGGTACTTTCTTGAACTCATTGGCTAGTGCTGCTTTCTCTTTCTGCTGTTCATAAATCTTGCAACCTGGGGCCAGCCTAAAGAAGTAGCTGAACAAAGAACCCAATGGTTTACACCTTAGTCTAACTGCCTGGCTGGGACTCTGGACTGTCCAAATACACAGGTCTCTGGGATATACAATTTTTAAGCAAGCTGTCTTGTGTGTTCAGTCACTTTTCTGTATCTAAAGGGATGATGCCATTATTTTTCAAGTCATCATCATTCACAGGGCTGCTGCTTTAATGAGAAGAAAACTGATTCTCTGATGTGGAGATCTTGTTCCCATAAGTAAAGCTGGCTGGTGTTGTTATTACTTTATATGTTTATTAGGTTATGTTTATTTTGCTGTGTCAGCACAGGTGGTTTCTGGGAGTTGTACAGGTTTCCCTCCCTTTATGCTGTATGCGCGTTCCTGGGAAACAGCACATAACTCGACTTTGCATAAAGGGAACCCACTTTACAATGTTACAGATAGGGATTCCAAGACCTTGATTGTGCTGACCCCCAGACCCATTTCTACCACTTTTACAAGACAATTTTGGTACTCACAAACAGCAGACAGTGCACAAAAGCACAGGGCACTATGATCATGGGGATGGCCACTACAGAAACACGTGTCATAGTCAATGAGCAAGGAGTACAGATCCACACAGGAAACTCTATTTTGGTGCGTGTCACTCCCACAATGCACCGCACAAAGCAGCTGACTGCAGGCTTCCACCACACCGATCACATGAGAGTGAATTTACGTCGCATATAATGAATCTTTGGTATAAAAAGGGCCATTACATAAGAGTGAATTTGCACATCCAGAACCTGCATAAAGCAAGGGAACCCTGTAGTAATCTAATACCACTGTATGCCGGGCAGACACAACAGAGTTAAGTAGGTACAAAATGATCATGCATAGACTTGGAACAGAATTCATTTTTTAAAAGGTGCAAGTCATCTTTCTGTATGTGATTAGAAAGCCTGAATAGAAGGAAGCTGTAATGTAATATATATACCAAAATTTAATTGCAGATTTCTGCAAGAGTTAAAATATCCCAGCCACCACCCTGAGCTCATCATTTTTAACTTTGAAGTATATACTCTACAAGCATTTACTAACATGGTCGGCCTATGAACATTTAAAATATTTCACTCAGCTTCTTCTAAAAATCATCCTTTTGGCCATGTCAGCCTCTCCTGTACTGCAGGGTTTTTTAATCTTAGGGTTGTTTGATTAGCACAGTGGGTAAGCAGATTATCGTATTTTTCCTCCTTTGATTCATAGAGTTAAATGCCAGAAGGAACCATTATGTATGTTAATACAGGTATTTACTGCAGAGCCTCTGACACATAGTAATACTCATTGTTCTCTTCCTGAGAGCAGCTAGTTTGTGATCCCATGCCCCTATTTCCATTTAGACTCAGGCCACAAACATCTCACTTTTACAAGGTTTAAAAAAAGAGAAAAGGCCAACATTGCATAGAATAGGTGGTGGAAAAAAAACAGTTGATAGGAGGTGGTCATGAAGTTTTTAACAAAATGTATGGTGGGATGTTTTTCTTTTGGGGAGGGGTTGGAAAATTCTGATTTGTCAAAACCAAGTCTTTCTTGCGAAATGTAGCAATTTCATTGAAACTTTTTTTTCCAGAAAAGGCTTCTTTGCTCAAGCATAGAGTCTCTATTGAAAATCAAGGGGCATGTCCCAACAAGCACACGTGTTTCCCTGGGGACAAATAGTAGTATAGTTGTGCTGCTGCTACTTGTCCCCAAGTACACCCCTGCACATGCAACTAATTGCCCTGAGTGGGGTAGGGGAGGCTGCGGCCAGCACCTGGGCTGGCCCCAGCAGCCTTACCTGGGATCTTAGGGGACTGCAGCAGTGGTGATCCAGGCTCACGGAACCTGGCCAGGCTCTGGTTTTGGGCAGTGTATGCTGCATCCATGTGCTCCACCCCACATTTTTTTTAGCTTTTGAGGTGTTGCAAAGCGCTCATTCCTGCTCGTGGGGACATAGCCAAGGAGGCTATGTGCCTCCTTCTCCCCTCCCCAATAGAGATCAAACCTAATGATTAGGGCATCAGCCAAGTTCAAAACCATGGCCTGAATCAGAGAACCCGGGTCTCTTGCATCTCTCACATCCCTGATCCTTGAGCTACTCTAAGGTGTGTGCTTCACTTGAGTAAAAATCTTTTGTAACTGGTTTTGTTCCGGTGTGAAATAAGAAAGTATTTGAAATCTCAGAAAACTATATGGGGCTGGAAAACCATTTCCTGCTTAGTTTATAAGCTAAGAAGAAGAAAAAACTGGGAAATGGGCCCAAGTTGAAAGGTTTTGATCTAAAAGTCCTAAGTGTATTCGGATCTGGGGTGTTGATTTAGCCTATTACAAGAATAGAAGCCAGCTGCAATATCTGAATTGGAACTTAAGACCTGGGATATTCAGATCCAACTTTTGGGTTGGGCATGCAACTAAAAAGCAAAAATCAAATCTAAACTCAACAGCATGCATCCCTTTGCTGCATATTTTTGCACTGAAATACCAAAGAGGTTGAATTCTATGCTTGCAGCTGCAAACAGAACGGAGCCAGCATTTGAAACCTGGGAATAATCGATATGTGTTTCCAGAGTCCATTTTATTGGGGGGGGGATGCTATTAAAATTAAACCAGTTGAGCCCAGCCCTGAGCATCTGTTTAGGTTGGCAGCTGATGTCAGCCTTCCATGTGATGTCATCTGTTGTGCATCGCCATGAATATGTTGCCATCCAGGCTCCGGGCACAGAACCTAACAGGCCACTTGGGGCCACAGAGTATACGGGTGAAATAGATTGAAAGCAGGGAAGGGTGAGGGAGAAGGGGCTGTATTTCTAAAAGCTCTTAAAAAATAAAAAACAGATGAACATTGATTTAAGTGACTCTAAAGAGCCATTCTACCCGCCAACATGCAGGACAGTCTTTGCCAGCTTTTCCAAGAGCTTTGGTGAAAAACGCATCTCCTTTGGATAAACTGGAAAAGGCATGAACTCAGAGATTTCTGAGCTCATTGGGAGAGAACCAGGCTGAGCACACTTCAGGGGAAGAGGGAAGTGACTAGTCAGGGAGGTGGAAGCTGGCCATCACAGCCAGTGCACTGAGGTGCTAGATGCAGAAATGACTACAAGCGGACCTGGAGCAGGCTTTTATGCCAAGTAGAGCAGGTAGAGGTGGAAACCTGTCCCACATACACCAGGGCAGTGCAACCGTGGGAAGAACATGACTGCCACGAGGAGAGATGACAAGTGCTACATTGCCACTTGTGGGATGTTGTGGGCTGTATCTTACTGAACAGCAGATCTTGGTTGTCCCTCTATGTTAGAGAAGGGGGCCAGAGAGTCCTGTGTTCTGCATTATCCTAAACAGGCCAGCCAGTCCTGAAGTCAGTCTGCCTGGTGAGGAAGAAGCTCCCTGCATTTTAGTGGGACCCCTGTTCTTACTCAACAAAGGCAAAGCACTCGCATCAATTAAGTATCTGTGACCCCTAGCCCTAGAAGGGTTAAAAATAGAACTAGGGTAAATTTTAGTTGAATATCTGGAAAAATCTTTTGAAGATAAGATGTATTTAGCTTTAAAGTAGTCTCTCAGGAGAAGTTGTAGAAGTCTTGTTACCTGGAACATTTCAACTGGGCTGGACATGATTCGCTGCTGCATGGCACATTTTTGTGGGTTGTGTGTGGGGGATGAACCCCAGATGTCTGAATGTAAAACCATGAGCCACAGGCGATGAGCAGGCACAAACATTTCTTTGTGGGCCAACCATGAGAGGGTGGTGACGAGCAAGATTTTAAGTTTTCATGACTAGGGCTGACTAGGGAAAATTTTTCTAGAGTATGTTTCATTAGAAATGCTGATCTGTTGAAATGAATGCTGGGGCGGGTTGTTTTTTCTTTCGGGGTGTGGGTTTTTTAAAATTTTTTTTTGGGGGGGGGGTTGCATGAAAGGACTGTTTGAATTTGACTGATTTTCCACCCACCCATTCTCCCTTGAAAAAAAGGTGTCAATATGACTTTTTAAAATGCTATATGTATTATAGTTTTCTGGTTCTAAACAATTTTTTCTTGAAAAATGCAAACTGATCAAAGTAAAAAGTTACGTGTTCAAAGATAAACAAAAGATTTAAATAAATCCAAGCCAATGGCTTGTGATATTTATTTATTTTTGAGATTATGATTTATTTATTTTTTTGGTCCTGATTTAGGACAGAAAAAATTTCAAAACTTTCTAAAAAAAAATTTCAGGATGGATGGCAAAGCTATTCACTATTCAGCTAGATATATAACTTCAAGGTCTGTTATGTCTCTGCCTTCTGTGAGTCTCTGAATCTTAAGCTAATCTTTATGGTTTTTTTACTGATTAGTGTTTATGAAATCTTGACAGGACAGCTACTCTAGATGCCTAATATTACCCATACATCTCTTTCTCTCATTTATTTTTATCAGATCATAAGCTGAATATGCTGTTCAGTTGCATCTTGTTGTACTCCCTCATTGATGGGCTTTTGGAGAACATTTACATTTAATTTACGGTACTTGGCATACTCATCCCACGTATAAGTTCTGCAAGAGACATCTGGTTTGCTGCATGTCAGGTTGCTCAGTAGTTCTGTTAAAAATCCATGGCGAATGAATTGAAGAGTTTGCTTTTTATTGTTTCAGTTTGATAATAGGTTTTCAGAGTTGTACTAAATATTATGCAGAATGAAAACCATTAAAATTTGTTCACAAAATTTTGTTCCAGAAGCTTCATCCATTTTTTTTTTGTGCAGGTTGCATGTCCTTGAAAAGCTACTTCTCACCAGAAGTTAGTTTTCTCCTATGCAAAATAAGGAAGGAAATTGGATGCAATAGAACCACATGTGCTCCAGCTGTTTTGTCAATCCTTGGCAAGCAACATAGAATGTTATAGCACTTAATTTATAAGTCCATCTTTGGCGACCAAAAAGAGATATTGACATCTTTATTTGGTTCTGATACCTTCTTGATGATCTGGCAGCATAATGGGAGCCACCCATCATATCTCTACCATCAGGCTCCAGCTCATCAGAAAGAAGAGAAATATCTGAATCAGTATGCTTTAGTTACTTTAGTTGGTGTGTCTCTCTAGTTAACCTTAATTTTCTGCAATATAGGACACATGGTACAAAGAGCCACTGTTGCAAAGTCATTAGTTAGATACCTATTTCAGGCAAATGTCACTGAGACAGCTTGCAGCAGCAAAGGCAGTGGACAGGCCAGCCTCTGTATTCCCTTCACCACATTTCTGAGTAGACAATAATATGGTCAGGGACCAGTGTACAGAAATTATTTAGTGGCTGAGGCATAACAATGCAGCAAGGCACCCAGGGCGCCTGCAAGCCATGGCAGCAGTTGTGACCTGTAGGTACCACTAGTACCATCACACAGCAGCAGCTTTTTTTTTCCATCCCTACCTCTGAGCTTGTGTCTGGAGTGGCTGCCCTGGTCGCCTCACCCTAATTTCACTCCTGCTCAGTGGCCCAGGAATGATCCCTGTTGTGAATGCCCTACCACTGTGGATGGAGACATTTGAATCCCAGAACCGGTTATAAAGTGGCTTCCATGGTGGGACACTGATTTTCCAGTTCACTGAGTCCCCAAGAATTTCCAATTTATCAGTCATGATTCTAGTAACTTCACTTGGATGTGAGCAGATAAGTAATGCACAGCGGGACATATAGACACTCTAGGCATGTAGTGGTAATGTTTGTTTTTGCATAAAGCTCTACATATTGGAAGGACTGTCCCCACCAGCCCCACTCCCCATGTTCCAGCATGGACACCCACAGAAGAATCATTGTCTGCCTACCTGCTACCCAGCAGTGTTACAGGAAAATGGGAGGCACTAACTGTGCAGTAGCCTAATAACACTGTATGGTAGCATGCTTGGCAAAACCCAGCTAATACGCTACTGCATAGTAGTATTATGCTACTGCAAAGTTAGCATCTGTAAAAACACATGTGCCGGCACTACTGCACAGTAGCATGAGTTACTGCGCATTGATTTAGTATTTGGTTATGCAAGTACTAAACTTAATATGCTGTACCTACAGCGCATTAATGAACATGTAGACACACCCTGTGTATGCATTAACTAAGCCTTACAAGACTTTGTGAAGGCAGGATATAAACTAACTGAATCAGACTTCTGGGAGGTAGGTTTGGCCTATATTCGCTTCAACTTTTCAACAAGGGAATCATTATAGAATATTAATGATTCACCTATTTCCTACTACCATATTAATTTCAAGCATGAAAAAATGCCTTAATGCTGAAACTGCAGTGGCATATTTACTACAAGGAAGAGTGTATGTATGAAACATGCAGATCTGTACTGCCGCAACAAGCGTATCTAGCAAATCCTATATCCTGACATCTCTGAGGCTGTCCATCTTAACACAGTTCTCCTTTAGAACACATGACACCAGCTGGCACAAACCAATACATGCTCCGCAGACACATGGTAAAAATCAGTAGGTGGGGGAAGAAATTACAAGCCAGACTGCACTCCACTTATTAGATCCTGCTCCTGATCATTATGTTTTTTGAGACTGAATCTTAAGGGTAAGATAACAGCTTGTTGCAAAAGTAAGCACCAAAAGTAAGTTTTTCAGGGGTGCAAGCAGGGTGTGGAATGGGATTGTTCTTAAGTCTACTTGCACGTGTTGTAGGGCCAGATCTTATTTCACCTAAGTGATCATCTCAATTGACAAAATGTTACGTAGGCAAATGAGAGAGGAGAAACTGAGCCCATTAGAAGCTCATTCATTACCAACTTTACTGCATGACCTTCTAACTGATAACAAGGCTTATATCAGCAGTCACATTAATACGGACTCTGGTTGGAAGTCTTGAAAGGGCCAAATTAATTCATGACATTCATTCTACTGATGTCAGTGGAATCAGAGTACAGATAAATGGGGATTAAAAGGAACCTTCTAAATGGTTAGGGCAAACAGATTTTGACCCTATGTGAAAGACCAGCCTTTCTTCTGAGCAATGAAGACCATCGCATCCTTAACAGATTTTACATCCAGCAGCACTCAGCAATAAAAAAGGGATTCATTTCAATAATTGGTTGAGGAAATCTGAAGAACGTGTTTGTCTGTCCCTTTTCTACTTTATTTTTTGGCAACACCACAGTGATGGCAGAGCAAGGACACTCATTAGGAAGCCAGCATATGGAGAGCATTGAACCTGCTCTCTACCTTCCCACCAAAAAGTACAATAAAAAACAAATGATGTTGTGACAGGCATCCAGTGAGCTTCAGCGGTCATGTCTGGCCTGCCCATAGTTTGTTTTCAGTTATTGCAAGGTGCCCACAATTTCTGAAACTAATAATATCTTTCAGGGGAATAAGAAAGCCTATATCATAAAAAACTAAAAACCCACTTTGGACAGTGTAGTTCCTTAGGACTTTGCTGTGCTGTGCAGAGATGCCACCCCATTTTTTGCCCCCAATAACAGGAGTTTTTTTGCCTGCTCGACATGGGCCTCTGCAGCCAAAAAATGAGGTGACCTCTCCCACAGCAGCAGTGAACTGCAGCTGCAGCTCCTGCATGCTGCCTACTGCCAGAGCCTCCAGATGCAGAAGATTCAGTGGGAAGGGAGCAGTCCTGGCCAGTTAAACCTCTGAATGAACCCTGAGTGAAGTCTGCAGATGATGTAAATCATCATAGAGCCAGTTAACAACACGAGCCCATTACTTCAAAATTTACCTATGGTCTAACTCCTCTTTCCACTAGCAGTGGATCTGGCCAATCAATACTAAGAGAGAACAACCATTCACAATGAGCAGGGTGCTACTTCAACGGTGAAATTAGTTCCTACTGTTAGAGAGTAATGATTCACTTTACACAGGCTGTTGAATTAACCCACTTTGCATTAGCTACTGTGCTCAGTTACTCTGCATCCAGATACCCACTCAGCCTTGACATTTTAACTGCACAGTCCCTTTCCTACACATGATATTGTGTGAGGGAATAACGGGATGTATTAATGTCATTTTAGATAATCATATGCTTCTCGGAGTGAGGCTTTTTGGCACCACATGTCCCACTGCGAGAGAATTCTATCCGTATCACTACAGCATTAGCACCAGGCTTGAAAGCAATCCATTTGGGCCATTAAAACTCGTGAAATGTGGGACAGTTATCAAGTAATTAGGACCATATTTCCTTTCTTTCTCTCCCCAAAGTCCAGAAAGCTCTGTTGTATGATTTCAGTCCACTTTTAACAGGGCCATTATCTTTGCTCCAGCTTCATCTTTTATGCTGGGATTTTACTGTGGAGCTAATTAGGCAACTCCACAGCAAACATTTCCTATAGATGTGCACAGTGGGGACTTCCCATTTGCCCGTCTTGCCTGTTTAAAGTGTAAGCTCTCCTAGATAGGGACTGCAGCTTGGTATGTGTATGCACAGTGCCAAGTAGAACAGGGACTTGATCTCAGCTGGGAGCTGTTGGAAGGGTGATATGGTGCCTTTAAAAAGCCTGGTTTCAAGATTGGGGAATGCAGTGGGAGAATGTAGAGGAGGCAGGGGTATGGTCATTTAAGGATGCACAGCTAAGGATGACTCTACAGGCCCCTGCTCTAGGCCAATAAAGCCAATCGTCCTCAGCTGAAGCCGTGACTTGCCATGCCCTGTGTGTGGTGAGTGAGACTATCTGAGCAGCAGGCAATGGACAGTCCCAATCTGGCTCTGAGTACGTTTCTTGGAAAGGTCTGGTGGTATAAAACTGGGAGGATGCATTTGAAGCTGTGTGTCCTCTTGAGAGGTAGGGATTACTGAATGCCTTGGGGTACATGCTTGAGTGCATGGGTCTGGGATACCTTTGGAAATCTGTGCAGGCCTAAATTCCCCACTGGGCTCTATTTCCAAAACTTCTACTATCATTTTTTGGAAACCTCTGCTTGCTTTGACATCAGAGCGCCTGCAGTGCATCAGCTTCCATCATATATCACAGAGCACTTGGAGGTGGAGGAAGGATACACCTCTCTGCACCCCCCCAACCCTCTGAGGGCTTGGAGTCCTTGGCTTTGGAAATAAATTGAGGCTGCTCACACCTCTCTGACAAATGAACTCCCTTCCCCTCCCCACAGTCTTTTTCATGTTTTCAACCCCTGGCTCCAAGCACAGATGGCCACAGTTGTCCAGCAGCCAGGATTATCAGTCTTTTTGCTGAAGGGAAGCCTGCAGTAATTAGCACTGAATCTTTTAGGGGAAAAGTTGATGTGGAGAAGTTTACACACACTGGGACAGGTCCTTGGTCCCTGCTACCTCCCCTTTGCACTGTTGTGTCTCATGAAAACAGTGAGGAGATTGACCCCGTGTAGGGGAATCCTTATCTGGTATGGCTCACTCAGCATTGTCTCTTCCCTCTTGGTCTTCGTATATACAGGGGCTGCCAAGGATGGATAGAAAGGAACTTGGCTCTTGCTGGACACTTATGCTTTTAGCTCTAGAGGCCCCCTGGCTCCATCCCCAGTTTTTGGCCAAGATAATGAGTATCCATATAGTTTCCTAGCTGCTCCCATGAGTGCTGCTCTTGAGCACACCCCACACTTGGTCCATGACCTATTGATAGGAGGCTATAAAGCCATGCCCCAAGGCACTCCACCCATTGCCCAAGTTCTTAACCCATGTTAGCTACCTTTTAGAGCTATATTGCCTTGTAACAGCTACACCCAAAGGACAGAAGCAGAGACGAGTAGAGGGCCAACTGCAGAGCCCTTGTAGAACTCAATCTACCCTCTGTGTATCTCTTCTGAAGTTGGTTCTAATTACAGGCAGTAGAGATAGGAAGTAAGGGACAGAAGAGGCAAGAATCAGATACAGGCTGTCATAGGATTGCTGCTAGCCACTTTCTATTCTTGCAGCCTAGAGTGCAGTGGAGCTTCTGGGGCTGGGCTGAACTGCTGTCAGGAGACAAGCCTTTTTAGTGTAGATGTCTGACAGGGTGGGACTTAGCAGTGGTGCAGATAGAGACCTCTCCTCTCCTAGAGCAGGGTTACCAACCCAGGGCATTTTTTTTACTGACAATGTGCAAAGCTGTTTGTTGGGTATTTTTTTACGGATGACCAAACCTTTTACTGACAAATGTTTTCACTGACATACGTTTTATATCATTAAAATGTAAACCTTCTGCCAGGCCCTGGATAAGGGCTGGGTTCATACCATAAGAAAAAATTTGGAGATTATCAGTAAAAAAATATATATCCCACTTGACTGCAGCAATGATTTTGTAACATGCTTCCCCCACCCCAAGTATCTCTCCTTGCCTGTACACCTTGGTGCCCATGACTGCACCCTGCACCACACTGGCCTCACCAGCCCCACTCCCCATGTCCCAGCATGGACACCCAAGAAGAATCATTGTCTGCCTACCTGATACCCAGCAGTGTTACAGGAAAATGGGAGGCAGCACCGGGAATAGCAGCAGCAGCACACGGCTGGGGGAGAAGTGGGGAAGGAGGCACAAAGTGGAAAAGAGCTACCTTTGGGGTGCTGCACTCCTGCACAGACCTGCACAGCAGGTGATGCTGCTGTGCTCTGTCTGTGCTTCAACAGTGTATCTAGTTTGTTTTCCCACCATGGAGCTTTAGTCAGCTCCATGCATTTATTGAGTTGATTTTGCAGAGCTGCTTTTGCTTTGTGATTTATGGACAGCACAGTTTTCTTATGGATTTTATGTACCAGTGATTTTTAGCTTGGTTATTTACAGTGTCCATAAATTTATGGACAGTAGCTCAGAGGATCTTTTTGCAAGTACATGAGGCCTGTTTCTTTCCGGGGCTCCCACTGGGCAAAAGTGGCTCCTTGCTCCCTTTTACTCTTTTGTGCACTCTGTTTCTGAGTACGGAATCATTCTTGAAAGCAGCATAGCTGAGGACACCAAGTGCACACGGCAGCTGGCTGAAGCCATAAAATAATCAGCTGGAAATGAGTCATATGAAGCTGCCTCAGCCCAAAAAATCACAGCCAGCTCTGTACAGGACTAAAATAGATTGTAACAGACTGAATAAGGGTTCTGTCCAACTTCTAGCAAATTAAAGTAGCTTGAAGGGATATGAAAAGATCAATGCTGTTCATTATTACCACTGTTACTTGTATAGTGCTCACTTTGCATTATGTGCTTTACAGACGCCTGGATAAACAGTCTCTGCACCACAGACAGACATGGAGTTCCAATGGTATAACCGGTGATGTAATGGCTACTGAGGAACTGATTGTGCTAATCTGTAAACTACTGAACATCCCCAGCGTGGACATGACATTTCCAGACACCTGAGCAAAGTAAGCCCCTGGATGTGCAACATATTTAAAAGAATGTAATTGTATTTTACACCAGAGTAAAAACACAGTGGGAATATAGGATGTTTTAACATGTATTCTTGGGGGGGAAGGGGTGGGGGTGAGGGGGGAAAGGGTGAATTAGAGCATCTGTAATTAAAGCTCCTGCAGCGTCTCGTGTATCAGCATTCCTGTGCTTCAAAATGGTGACAGAGGCACTTTAACTACAGCTTATTAAATGAGCCTTAAAGCACCCCTGCCACCATTTTGAAGAATGGGAACACTGATACATGAGATGCAGACACTGGCTGGAGTGAGCTAATTAGTATGCTCTAGAAGACCCGACTAATTGAGTCTGCACTGATGTGCTGTAATTACAGCACTTTGGAGGAGCCTCCCCACATGTCTACAGGCACCCATAATGTATAAACCCACACTGGTATAATTACTCAAATCAGGAATTATACCGTGTCTTAAATCAGGTATCAAAATACCATGACCAAAATCAGTAGTAAAGCTACATCAGTTTAAGTGCTATGTGTTTGCTATTTATTCTGCGCTAGGCAGAATAAATAACACAAGGCAAATCGGCTGTTATCTGCTCTCCCACTGCTTAGTGGCAAAACACTGTAATAGTACTCATTGCAAGCACCGATACCAGGAGAACTGGTTATATCTCCCCACATTCAATCTCAGTCTGATTTACGCTGGCATTACTGTAATTCACATTGGTAAACTGGAGCATTAGATTTGCGTCAGTCACAGAAACCAAGGTAGCTTCATCAAAACCTCTAACATAATCAAACAAAGCTGGTGGACAGTGTCAGTGCAAATTTCCCTAGTTTAAAAAGGACTATGCCATTAAGAGACGTGGTAGTAGTATACCCCAGGAAGTGAAGCCACCTGGATCTGTTTTGTGTGTGGGTAGGTTTGGCTGGGCCCTGTTTTCAATGCTGCCAAGTCTCATGACTTTATCATATGTCCAATTATATTTGTTAAAGCCTTAGCTCCAGGGCTCATGTTAGTTCACGAGAATCTCTGCTTCAGTTAAATTTCCATTCCCCATCATTGTAAAAAAAAAAAAAAAAAAAAAAAAAAA
>NW_017729031.1:90950858-90963204 GCF_001723915.1 Gavialis gangeticus
TTCAGTTAAATTTCCATTCCCCAACATTGTAAAAAAAAAAAAAAAAAAAAAAGAAATATGACACAAATTTAATAAGGTGGAAGGCAAATAAAAGCTGATTTTTTAGAAATTGCATGATTTATTCTTAGTTTCCTGCTTTGCTTCTCCTCTCTTTAAAAACATACCTAGGATCTCTCTGTGGGGGTAAGAAACACAATTACAAGTCACTGCTTTATGCAGGCCTCTTAAGACTCATAGGCCAAGCCTTTACCTATTTGGCTTTTCTTCAGTGGTGTGAGAAGGTCAGAGAATACAGGGAAATATTCAACCAAGGGGAAAATAAGGAAGAGATCCAGCTGTTACAAACCGAGCTAGAAGAGTAAACTGCCCATTTTTTATTCTATGCAGCTGTCTTAAAAATCTATTAAGTCACTGAAGGTTTCAGCAAGAGCAAAAATGCCCCCAAAACCAATAAAAACTAGAAACAAAACTGTATATATTTTTTGGGAAATTGCTTTTTTATTATTTTAATAGGTTTCTCTTTCAACTCTTTTCCAGCCGATTTTCTTTGATTTAAGAGCAAACAGCCATTAATATTAAGTGATTATTAATGGATGTAGCATTGATGTACTTGGAAAAAGCTTCAAGAGTCATGTTTTTTGGATTATAAAATTTCAAGTATTCTTCTTCTTCAGCCAACAATTGCCCACTCTTCCAAAGCAGGCAGTATCTTATGACATGGCCTCAGATGCTTCTGACCAAACTGCTGCTTTGAAGATAATGAGGACAAAGCTTTTATAATACTGTGGAGTTAATGCAATTGTGCATCTTCTTGTCTGCTTTTCAGTGCTTCCGTGCAAAGAAGTTAAGAGTTAAATGTTGTAGGTCAGTTTGGTTTCTCCAGTAATTTCTCAGAATTGAAACTTATTTCCCAGCAGAACAGGCTGTGCGAGGGTAGTTTCCTTGTATTGCCAACCAGCTCACTTCAGCATAGGTTTGCAGGGGCCCTGCTAAGGTGAGGGGAAAGTTATTTGCCAAATGATCCTAAGTCTCTCTACTGGTGTCTCTCAACATGTGACATTGTCACCCAAATGGTGACAAACATAGAGGTTCTCTCTAGTGAAGATATACTTTGCTTCCACCTTTGCTTCTACACATATAATTAATATGACTGAATATACTCCAGTTCAATTTGAACTGGAGTAAACCAATCCCAATGTCACTATCTACATGTCTGTTTAAGCACAGTAATTTACTGTGGCATAGGACAGTACCTGTGTTTGATAGGACTATGCTATGCTGGAGTAAATTAATCCATTGTGAACTGCTAATTGCAGCACAGGTGATGATTTACTGTGCATTCAACTAGCCTAATGTGCAGTAAAGCATACATATAGATGTGCCCCTATTGCTGAGATCTACTCAGTGCAGGAGAAACCAGTCACTTCCTCTAGTGCACTTCACATTTCAGGGCACAGCTGCTACATAGGGTTGTGTGGAATAGGCAGAAGCTCATGGATGTGCACAGGCTTTGGCAGTGGCAGATAGCTGTCTACCACCAAGGATTCCTGGTGGCAGGGCAGCATAAAAGATGGATGTACCCTAATTCACAACTGCCCCAGCCCCAGTTCCAAGATGAGTTAGGGCAGTTAAGGCATGGTTTGAACTCATGTCAGAGGATTGTAGTCCCTGAGGGAATTGACGTAGTACAGCTCTGCCACTGTTGCTCTGCCTTACCTTTCTTCCACCAATACACTTTGTATTTGGGAGCATGTGATGAGGCATATGGTCTAGGAATTGGCGGTGCCAACTTTCGGCCACAGGGGAAATTCTCAAACTAGACAGCTGCAGCCCAATTCCAGCCCTAGTGCACCTCTCAGGTGGCATGAGAACTCATTATGGTACTCTGTAGTATAACAGTAATCACTTACATGTGCCAAAAATGTCTATTGTTAGGAATATACATAAACAGCAGCATGTTCTACTGTAGCTTTCAAGGTATTCCTAACTGAACTGAATGTGAATTTCCCATTTGATCTGTAACCCTCTGTTCTTTCGTTCAGAATTTATCATCTCCTTTAACATCAATACAGGAAGAAATCACTATTCAGTTTAATGTAAAACAGTGGAATCAGAGCATTCACTTTAAAGAAAAGGCATTAATAGTATCTGTAATAGACCTATTTTTGTGCAACACTACAAAACATGATAGATGAGTAGAAATAATGACGCACAGTACTTATAGTGCACTTTTCTTCCATAAATCTTACTACTTACCATGTAGAAACAATGCCTTCTGGGAGTGAATTACATTAATTTGGCTTTCAAGTGGGTTGTTTTTGGGTTGGGCGGGCAGAGGTGTAGAGGATAAGTCTTCTGTATTCTTCTGCCTTTCCTTTTATGTTCTGTGTTTATGTTGTAAAAGCTTGTTAATTCCATCGAGTCCAGTTGCAGTTACAAACACAGGATGACTAATTTGGTCCATTATTCTTAAATACACATGGGTACAGGGGGGCAAGGATTTGTGACATAAAGGGTGCATCTACACAAGATATTTTATTGCTCATTAGACTATTCTAATGCACAGTAAAACATCACTGTCTATTCATGCACAGCAATTACTGCCCAGTAAGTTAGTCTAATGTGCTGTTTTCTAGTACCCGTAGATACAAGTACTAGAAATCGGTGCTGTCACGGGGCGGGGACCCAGGAGTGACCGTGATCTCTCCTGGCGCCCCCTACCATGCCAAGTTGTCTATCAAGCACCCTCGTTCTCGCCTGCCATGTCTTTGATGACAAAAGTATTATAAGGGAGGCTGCCTTTTGTTCCTTGGACACGGTGCTCTTATTTATCCTGGCCCCTGTTCCGTGTAGATTGATTTGGTGCCCCCAGCCTTATGGGCTGTGCGTGGCTCCTACCAGCCCTTATACCACGCCCCAAACCTCTCAGATGTACCGGACATTGTTAAGTCAAATTACTATTGCCCGCACCCTTGCAGACGTCCTCTGGGCTCGCCTTGGTGTGCTCGCCCTCCCCGGGGCTTAACGCAATCCTCTCGCCTTCCCTGGGGCTCTTATTCCTGTATGCCTTCGCTGGGGCTTCTATTCTTGTGCGCCCACCCTGGGGCTTAATGCGAGCACCCTCTGGGCTTCTTGCTGGTGTCCACACTGGTGCTCCTCACAATTGGGGCTCAGGTGGCCTTAGCCATGCCTGGCCCCCAGACCCCCTTCTTGGGTCCATAATCCCTTTCCAGCTCAGGCAGCCTTGGCCTTACCTGGCCCTAGATCCCGACTGCTGTGCCCTCTCTGGCACCAGGAACCCCCACGCTGCTGGGGCACTCCTATGAGGCCTCCTCCAACCCCTTATAGCCTCACCCGGACCTCTGATGTAGTAACAAACAACAGAAAACTCAAGCCCCTAGGCTACAACATAAACTCTAAGCCATCTGGCTAAAACATAAACTCTAGCCCTCTGGCTAAACATCACCCCAATCCCTACCAGGGAGCATCTCCTCCCATTCTTCATGCACTGAAGCTGTTCAGGCCATCCCGCTTGTTTAGGCTGCAATGCTCCAGCGGAGCTCCCTCTCCCTCGGCTGCCAGAGGGGAACTTCCCCTTTGGCCTCAGCCTAAGCTGTTTATATAGGCCAGGCCCTGCCCCCTTCCAGTCAGCTGACCGCCTGCGGTTGCCCCGGCAACCGGCACCTGTGCCTTTCCTAGAAGCAGGGCACTTCAATGCCCTGCGACAGGAACATTAAACTAATTCACTGAAGCACATGTGTAGGTGCTGACCAGAAGCAAATTGTTCCTGGTCACCCTAGGCAGCAGGGGGCCACTGGGGGGTGGGAAGAGCTGTCCTGACTCAGTAGGATACTGTCTGCCAGCCCCATGGAGATCAAGACCCATCCCAAGCTCTGCAGTTTGCTGGAGTGTGCAAAGTAGCATGCTCTGTGTCGTGTACTCAGTGTCCGTGTGCTTCAAAATGGCAGTGGGATTTTTTTTAACTAAAGCTCATCAAATGAGCTTTAGTTAAAACACCCCCATCACCATTTCGAAGCATGGGACGCTGAATGCACATGACGCTGTGGGCGCTTTAATTAAAGCAGCTCTCAGAGCCATTCGAATTAAAGCATCCCCCCTTCCACCCCAGAACACGTGTAAAGACACCTGTTGATCTGAGGTCCCATTAGCATGGCTGCTATAAATTAATGCCAGTTGGGGATTTGTCCTAATGTTGGGAAATTAATCAAATTTATCACAAGTCTAAATGAAGTTTCAGCTACAAACAGACATTGCATTTGTCCCCGGAGAAGACATTTGATCAGATTCCCATGTCTGTTGCCCTGGGACAAACCCTGAAAAGGTCCACAGGGTAAGAAGTGTTAAAAGTTTGTCTCAGGCCACCACAAACTTGATCTGAACAATTGTCCTGAGATTGCATCCTTGAGTCAGTGACAGAAAGTGGTTGATGCATTCAGCCATTCACTATAGAGGGTGTTTCAGTAACTGGTACTGCAATAGCCTCTTATGAGCATCAATGCCTCAGTCCTTCATTGGGTCAACTGTTTGAATCTGTGAATTTAAAGGAACTGCTTGAATCTGTGAATTTAACAACCAGGTTGTTCGTGGTTTTGCTATTGGCAGTGAATCCATTACATGGCCTTCTCTTACATTATTGCATGTGTTTGTTTTTCTGTTTTCAAAAAACAACACACACAAAGATTTTTGTATATTAGGAAAAAAGGACATAGGTACACCTCTCTGTCTTCCTGACTGTATGCATAGAGGGAGATCTGGATCTGCATGAGTTAATGCAAAGTGGAGAAAAAGGGAACTGTCTTTGAAGCAACCCAGATCCCTTCACAGATCTTCCTACTGTACCTACCTATGCATAGACTTGAAAAATGACACCAGATGACTGTGATGACAGTCTCTTCTTTCAGACTCAACTCTCAAAATAATTCCTTAACGTCCTCTAAACACTGTATTTGAGCTCTTTACATCATTAGGTGAAAGAGTAAGAGCTGGATTCTCACATACTTAGTCTGACAAAGCAGTTAGATATCTGAGATATGGGCACTGAGTTAAACTGTCAATATTTTGTCACTACCTTGCTACATTTTTCCACCCAATGTTCTTTCCGAGCACACACACCTTCATGTGTGATGCCTGTTAGTCTCTTTTCCTGAGAGATGTTGAAATGTTATTGCCAATGTGGAAATTTTCATTCATAGATTTTTACCTTTACATCTAAAATAAAGGGGTAAGAGGCTGTTGAAATGCTGAAAAAGAATGATACCAAAATGAAAGTTGTTGGTTTTTTTAATTTTTGCTGAAGATTTTCACAGGAAAAAATGATTTTCTAACCATTTCTAGTTTTCTCTTCTCTCTGAATTCTTTCCAGATGGTTGCCATTCAAGGAATACAGACAATGTTTCAAATCTAGAAAATGTAGGCCAAGAACTTAACATTCAAAAAGAACTTGGCTATATGTATGAATATTACATATATCCAGTTATTGTAAGAACAACAACTTTTCCCTAATCCTTAAGTATTAGAGAACAGAATGAGAGTTTTCTTGGGGTCAGAAGGCTCTCCATCTACTTTTCTTTTAAAAGTATTTGATGCCAGCTCATGTTGCCAATAGGACACTGGACTTGATGGTCCATGGGTCAGGCCTTTCTTATGTTCCTAGAAATAGTTTTTTGAATTATAGGGCTTTCCTAGATTGGAAAGTTGTTTCTGATTAAGTTGGACTTCTATACATTAAGTGCACTTATATACATCCTCCAGGAGTTGGGGGGGTGGACAATTAATGCCCCCTAGAGTGTCTTGTGTGAGGTTCGAATTATGGAGAGCTTGGACAAGATCCCCCCATAAGATTTGAAAATCATAACCTGGGAGAGTTTCTGATTTTACTAGGGCATCATGATGTGCAGCCTAATTTTTTTTGCAGACCCTCCCCTCCCACCCCACCCCCAAAAGTCAAAGTGTAATTTGAACCCTGGTCTTGTGCATCAGCTTCCCCATGCTGAAAAATGGTTGTAGGGGCACTTTAACTAAAACTTGTTTGATAAGCTTTAGTTAAAGTGCCCTTGCCACCATTTTTCAGTGCAGGGATCCTGATATAGGAGATGCTGGAGTCTGCTGGAGCACGGTAATTACCACGCTCCAGCAGATTTGATTGAGTCTGCTCCGACACACTGTAACTACAGTGCATCAGAGCAGCTTCACTGCTCATATATAGGCATCCTTAAGACTAAGA
Organism: Gavialis gangeticus; assembly: GCF_001723915.1. Lineage (NCBI taxonomy): Eukaryota > Metazoa > Chordata > Crocodylia > Gavialidae > Gavialis > Gavialis gangeticus. The sequence continues at coordinate 90,957,103 of NW_017729031.1, forward strand.
GGGTGCATCCACACAAGCATGCACGTGCCAGGGCATGTGTTTCCCCTGGGACAAATAATAGCAGGACATATTTATGTCACTGCAGTTCATCCCCGGTCATGTTCCTGAACACATGCTCTGGAGCACGGCAAAGTGATACAGGAAGGGTAGGGGAGGCTGGAGCCAGCACCTGTGCCAGCCCCAGCAGCCTTACCTGAGATCCTAGGGGCCTCCCAGGGCAGCAAAATGGCTCTGGTCAGCCAGGCTCCAGTTTCTGGTGGTGCACACTGCTGCAACGTGTGTGGTGCTGCTTTTTTTAGCAGCATTGTTTTTTGACACCAGGATCTCCTGGTGTCAGAAAAACCTGCCATTGTGCTAATTTGCAGGGCCTTGAAAGGGTGCACATGAGCCGCGTGCTGTTTGCAGCACCTCAAACTACACACGCACGCTCATGGGGATGTGCCCAGAGTGTTTATAGAAGCAGGTGTTCAGAAACATTTGTTCTGTGTGGTTTTATGCTGCCTAGAACCTCGATATGATGTGAAAACTCTTCCTGCCAACTGCCTGGCTGAGGGGTGCTCAACCCCTGAACCTGTGTGCCCTATCCAGCCCACAGAGTTGTGTCATCTGGACTCTGAGGCCCCATAACTTTCCAGAAATTTGGCAGGGGACAGTGGTACTGCTCACGCTTCTCCTTTGCCAACAAATTTCTGGACCTGTGGGGAGCCCTGCAGGCTGGATAATGTTTCCCTGCGAGCCAGATCATGCCAGTGTGCAGCTAGATCCAGACATTAGGGCTGTGCAAAGCTTCGGTCCCTGATTCAATTCAGCAGAGATTCGGCTTGATTCAGTGGCTGAATCTCCAAATCAGAATTGAATCTGAGCACCCTTTAATCTCTCTGAATCGAATCAGAGAGATTTGGAAAGATTTGGTGATTTGGACATAGACACAGCTTTAAATGTTTTTTCTACAAACCTCTAAGTAGCAGGGGGCTCATGAATGCTGTGTTGGTGGGGACCATGGAGTGTCCCACAGAAGTGTGGGGGGCTCCACTGCGTGCTCGGCAGCAGACCCAGAAGTGGACCAGAAACACTTCCGATCTACTTCTGGGTCTGCCAGAGAGCGCACCGGGGGACCACCCAGTGTCCTCCCAGTTCAACAACTGGTGCACCCAGGGTCCCCCCATGGCTGATCACAAAGTCATGGTGGGTGTGGGGGGCCCCCACGCATGCTTCCTGGAGGACCTGGAAGTGGATCAGAAGTACTTCTAGTCCACTTCCGGGTTTGCCACTGACCACTCAGGCCCCCCCCCCCCAATGCAGTGTTCACGAGCTGTGCCTGGCACCTTGAGGTATGTGGAAAAAACATTTAAAGCTGTGTCTATGTCCAAATCGCTGATTCTTTGAATCAGCATTAAATCTTCAGATTCGGCCGAATCGAATTGGGGACAGTGATTTGAATCAACAAATCGAATCACTGTCCCCAATTCAGGCTGAATCCAAATCTAATAGGGACTGTTTCACACACCCCTACCAGACATGCAACATATACATATTTAGAGTTTTTGCCCTCCGGATTTCTTAACATTTATTATAAGAAACTTTTTATATAGTCAATTGCTTTCTATGTAGGAGCAGGACTAGCACGCAGCAAGCTGCTCAAAAAATGATGAACAAAGAAATTATCCCTGCTTTGAATAGCTTACATATTACCTTCTCTTTTTCCTTTCTTAGAGAACTTCATAATTATTGGGGATAGGTCTTGCATAGATAGTACCAGAAAATCAATTGCTTGCTCAATAGATACTGCACAAGGAAAGTAGTACAAGCTTTGATACTTCTTCACAAATGAGTCCCTTTGCTGCTTTTCTGAACTCAAAGAATCGTTACCATGGAGGTCTCCATTAGAACATTATTAGAAACGAATCCTCCAAGCAAATGAAACATACCCATTTTCAATATTTTCTGTGAATCTGTCATTTGGCCTAGGTATCAATTTGGCAAACCACCCTTGGAATTTGGTCCAAGTTGACAGCAACCCCCGTGAGGCAAGATTTACAATTTTGGGCAGGAACTATGCAAAATTGAGCAGTTTTACCCAGTTTTGAACCCCAAACCTTACATCAATCTGTGAGTTTGGCTGACTGTTGATTTGCATTTCTCACAAAGCATTCTCTATGCATTCTCCAGATGCAGAATGGCTGTTGCCACTCCTGATTTTTTTTTCTTTCTGAGATCTGGATCTTTGAGAAACTTTGGTGTTTTTTAATGTTGTTACCAGTTGCTTTGACAAGTGAGTTTTAAGCACTGAGGTTTCCAACTGTTTACTGCGTACTTGGATAGTAACCTTGATAACTATGAGGCATGTAAAAGACGAAAAGGAAACAAGTCATAACAAGCCTTGTTGCCATAACAGAGGGTGATACAATACTTTGGGATGTAAAACTGATTTCTCGCCATTAGCTTCTCGATGTTATCCGCTCCAGCAGAAAAAAAGTATTTCCATATATTTATTCAATTTTTTATTTTTAAGCACCAGGAAGAAAAAGGCAGAAGGGTGTCTCTTTATTCTAAGGGCCAAAACCTGCTCCCACTGAAGACAAATAGAGTGTGTTTGTGCAAGTAAGAGGATAATTAAAAGCCAGAGGACCCAGGGGAGACCCTGTGAGAGCTGGTGGTGTTAAGTGGAAAGACAGTCTTGTGTCTAAGGCGCTGGACTAGGATTCAGAAAATTAGGATCCATTCCTGCCTGGTCTATATGCTTCCTGTGTGCTGCAGATGCAGTTTCCATCTACTTCCTTTCTCCTATATCTGGCCTACTAATTTTTTAATTTTTCAGTGGGACGGATTCTTTTTAACTATGTAACTATGGAGTCCTTAATAAGCTGTAGCCCTATATTGTCAAGCAAATCAATAGTAATAAAAATTGAATTTATACCTGTGTAATTAACTAACTGGATCCATGCCTTGATCAGTAGTTTATTAATCACTCTTTACTGTAGACTACAGCAACAGGTAGGAAGGAAACTAAGATGGATATTGTTATGTTTTGGGGAGTCTATATTCAAGTAAAGAATTCCAGATGATATTATTAAGTCATTATGAAGTTGTTAGAAAGTAAAGTAAGAAAATTACTTTACCACAAATTCTTCCATGTGAATAAGTATCCTCCCTTGCTGACGAGGCAGCTAGCACAGACCACCTAGATTAGGGACAATAGAGAGAACTTAGCCTTAACCATTGTACATTGACCAACAAGGAGCTGGATTATAGAATCATAGAAAAACTGGTTTGGAGCGGACAGCAGGAGTCCAGCCCCATGCTCAAGGCAGGGTCACCCCTTTCTAAGCCATCCTAACTAGGCGCTTGTCTAAGATACTCTTAAAAACATCTAAGGGTTGAAGATTGTGCAACCTCTCTAGCTAACTTGTTTCAATACTAAGCACTGGACATGGTACTCCAAGTGAAGAAGCATCACCAGTGATGGATGGAATGGAACAATCACTTTCATTGACATACAGCCTAATATGCTATTGGCTTTTTTGCAGGGGGGTTAAGAAAACATATTATTAGCTCATATTTACCTTTACAGCTCAGTTTTAACTCCCAGGTCTTTTAATGCAGTACTGAAACCTAGTCAATTGTTCCTCAGTGGCCACATCTACATGAAATGCTGACTGTGCAGTTGCTCATTAGTACTGCGCAGTAGTATCGTATGGTGCAAAGCATGATGGAGCACTACTGCACAGTAGTAACAAGGTACTGTGCAGTAGTAATGAGCTATTGTTCAGTCAGCATCATCAAAAAGCCATTTAGGAATGCTACTGTGCAGTAACACCAATTACTGCACAGCCATTTAGTACTTCTGTATACATCTACTAAATGACTGAGCAGTAAGAACTGCACAGTCAGCATCTTGTGTAGATGGGGCCAGTCAGTATTAAAGTCTGTATAGAAAATGAGTTTACTAGGGGAGAGACTTCATATCAACAAGGTCATCTAGTATGATCTTGTTTGTGATCATCTGCTGGTGTTGATGAAGAACACTCAAGATGGAGAGTACTGGAATTTTAGAAACAAGTAAAAGTTGCTCCTTTCTGGAGGCCATTTTCACCAATTCAAGATAAAGGGGGAAACAGGACTCAGATAAGGTATGGCAGCCCTCCTTCCTAAGCATACATGAACCACCCCAGACTTCCAAGATAAGGGCAAGGGCTTTGTATTCAGGATGTTTGTTGTTTTCAAAATAGCCTGTACTCATCTGTGCTATATCTGTGAAATGAAGGATGACGGTGTTTTTTTGACTTGGAGAAAGTTAGGTTGTGTATCTGCTTTCACAGAGTATGCCTCAAAAGTTAAACTGTAACCCCTTAAAACACTATTGCCTTGCGAGGTCCTAAAACACCACCAAATAAAAGATAATACCTAAGTTCTTCATGGCAGAGATGGTCTTTTCATGCTGCACTTTTACAGTGACTTGCACAATGGGATGTGGTCCATGCTGGGGATTCTAGCTAGACCTGGACAATATGTTTTTGGCAAAGTTTATTTTGCACTGAAAAAAAATCTATTCTAACAACCAAAACAATTTGTGAATTCATTTTGCTTTTGTTGAATTGTTTGGTCAGGAAAAGACTATGAACTGAACAACTATTTGGTCAGAAAAGGACTGTCTCTCCTATGTCCAGAGGTAGCCACCTAACCACTGCCACATCCTTCCCATTCAAAAAACTTGGCATCATGATCAAATACCATTCATGTGCTTTCCATGTTATGCTAACTAGCCAAGTGATTGTGCAATTAAATGTCAAATATATTTAGAGAGTATAAAGTGTGTAAATGGCCTGTAATGCAATACTGAGGCTGTGTTTATTTCTAAACATGAACCCTAGCACATCCAACTTATAGCTGTTTTACTAAATGCAATCCATGAAATAAAATCTTCCAGCTCCAGATTCTTTGCAATATTCCCTACTGTCTCCCATTTTATGAAAGAATCAGGATAAAATGTTTTTAATAAAATTCTCTTTTTATATATCAAAGTTCAAATAAATCTTTACCATAATCAGAAGAATGCAAAGAATTGTAAAAGTTTATAGAAAGGGTCATTTCTGATTGGCCAGTACTCAATAAAGTACAGTTTGATGTCCTGTAGTTTATAGGTGTACAAAGCCCAGCTCTTTGGTTTTCAGATCGGCTGTTAATGTTGTAATGATGTTTAACTGGTGACAAATGAATTACAGGTGGAGAGCTCATTCTCCTTTAAATACAAAGATTGTTTAAGTAAAAAAATCTGTCAGTTTTATTTGGTTGCTTTTATTTTTTTAAATTCCCCCAAGCAAACATACTAAGGAATATCATAGCCTGTCAAGAAATGTATGTGGTAAAAACACCAAGTCCCTTTGAAGTGTCTATCATATGTTGTGGAGAGAGAGAAAGGGGATTTCTTTCACTTGTAGTGTAGCTTCTTTTTATTTTTTGCCACTAATTATGGAATTTCTCATTAAAATAACAAGAAGCACATCTGGCTGGGATTCCAGCACATGTTTTCACTTTTGGAACCCAATGGGAACCGTATGGAGATGCTTTTCCTTCTCCCATGCAGAAATGGCAGCATGCAGCTCAGTGTCAGCATCAGCGCTTAGTCCTAGTAATCAAGCTCAGGGTTACCACACCACGCCAAGAGATGAAGAAACACTCTTGGTTGCACACTGGGGCATGAGAGTATGGAGACTTTTGCAGACTAATTTTAAACCTTTATAAATCACATGTGGTTCCCGTTTCCCAGGTCTCTCTGTTGACCTAATCTCCCCGCCGCCCCCTCACCTCCACCCGTGCATTTTTCTCATGGCAAAAGCAACTCACGCAGACCTGTAGCGGTTATTTATAAACTCTCCTTGAATGCCAAAGCGCCATGAATGATCCTTTCCCTCCAGTTTACAGGAACACTCAAAGTGCTCTGAAACATATTTTTGACATAACTCATCACTTTGAAGATGCGTCCAAGCTTTTGTTCACATTTATTGACAGGAAGTTGTTTTTCATTGCTCAGATCAGGAGGGGAGTGGGGGGGGTGCTCTTACCAAGTCACTAAGCGGTACCCTTCAAAACTTGATGCTGCAT
>NW_017729031.1:90968204-90991702 GCF_001723915.1 Gavialis gangeticus
AGCGCCATGAATGATCCTTTCCCTCCAGTTTACAGGAACACTCAAAGTGCTCTGAAACATATTTTTGACATAACTCATCACTTTGAAGATGCGTCCAAGCTTTTGTTCACATTTATTGACAGGAAGTTGTTTTTCATTGCTCAGATCAGGAGGGGAGTGGGGGGGGTGCTCTTACCAAGTCACTAAGCGGTACCCTTCAAAACTTGATGCTGCATTCTTGGCTCGTGTATTTGACTCCCCCACCCACCCATTCCCACTCTGTTTTCCAGTTGCCCAAGGGTTAGAACTAACTTTCCCCTTCTTCCTTTTTGAGTTTTTTTTTAAGGGAAACAATTCAGAGCTTAATAAGGGTTAGATTGTAATGTTTTATGTAAGGCGGGGAGAAGTAGTACAAGGTATTCTTCCCCAGCTGTACTTACCCAAATCAGGAGATGGCTATGTAAGGAGAGCAGGCTCTATTGAATACTTCCCTCCTCTTCATAAGCAAGCCGAAAGTTAATACGGATGGGCCCATGAGATAGGATTCCATCCCCCAAGACTTCGGGTATGTGAGAGACAGCAAGATGTGTTGGGTAATGGGCTACTACAGTGTGCTCATCCCATTTTGCAACTCAGAGGCTTAGGGGAAATTGTGACTCAGAGAGGTGGCTGCCTGAGTCACAGTTTCCCTGTGGCCTGGCATGGCACAGTGTGCTGCCCCCTGTGTGACATCTGTAAAAATACTCTTTATCTAGCTCTCTGCTTCTTAAAGACAATTAAATTTCATGTTGCACCTCACCCATATTCGGTTCTTTCCTCTGTCCTTGCCCTGTAGCAGGCATTCTCCCTGTATTAATTAGGAGGGGAGGGATCAGCTTCCATTAAATAAGGTTACCTCAAACTGATTCCACAGCCAAACTGTCTAATTTACAGTGCGGGGTGAGGGAGTAGAGAGAGATACATGTTTTAACTGCCAGTCCTGTCCTCAGCCAGGATTCACTGGCTGTTCATTCCCTTTGACACAAACTGTGCAGTACAATCTAAGGGGTTGTACTAAATTATACCCTGTTGTCATCTTATGAAGCTTCAAATTGGAAATGTGTATCTCAAGGCCTGATGTGGTCTGCAGAACCTTGTGATAGTGCATCAGGAGGGAAAAATCCCACTGGACCCTCTAAGCCTGGGTTGAATTGGCAGGATTGGCCATTCAACTTTTTTTTTAAATTTGTAATTGCAACATTTTTGACATTGAATCAGGAATCCACAATGAACTCCAGACCCTATTGACTATTTAACAGGAACTGTGCAGTATAGATTTATAGATTCATGAGATGAAATTTTGGACCCATGGATATCAGAAGTGATACCTCTACTAACTCTACTGGGGATAGGACTTCACCCATAAATGTTAAAACCAGAAAGGAACATTGTGATCAGTTTGTCTCTGTTCATACATAGCACAGGCTAGACAATGTCACCCAGCGAGCCTATATTAACCTCAGTAACTTCTAGTTGAACTAAAGACGTAGCCTAGTTTTAATTTAAGGACAGAGAATCCACTGTTTGCTACTCCTCATGTAAGTCAGTCCAGTGCTTAATCACTTTCACTCTTAAACAATTTACACTTTATTTACCATTTGAATTTGTCTGGGTCCATAATTTGGACCTTAATATGAATGTAATGTTGACATGTCCTCTCTTCTCTACTACTATTTTCCATGAGAGTGAACCTTTAACCTTCCTGTCTCTACTTTGTGATTTGACAGGCAGTCAGAGGTACTGAAATACTATGCAGAGGTTTGCCCTCACCTTATTTAGACCCAGCCCAGAAGAAGGAGGTATCTATCCAGTAAGCTTCTCCCTGCAGAATGTCCACTTCAATAACTCTGGATAATTGTGAGGACAGAACTTTTGGCTGATTGTCCAAACCAAGACAAGTATGAACATGCTAAGGCTCACCCATCACTGGTGATCAACTTTTCTTCATTTTTCTTTCCACTGGGTTCCAGCATTTATGTTAACTCAAAGTCTCTCTTTTTCCCCTTCAACACCATACCCTCTGCTTTTTCCATCCCAGCCTATCTCTTCTCTTCCCTGATCCCCCTTTTCACATAGAGATTTGTTTTTATTTCCCTTGATGCTTAAAAGGCAATAACATTTTAATTTTTCAGGGCCTGACTTGAATTTTTGTTGAAAACTGAAACCCCCCAAATGGAGAATTTTCAGCTCAAAAAAAATCTCCCTCAAAAAAAAAACAAACAAAAAAACCCAACTGGATGAAAATGAAATAAAATGTCAGTAGAATCAGAAAGCTATTTTAATCAAAAAAGCATATGACAGAAAATTTCAACCAGCTCTCTTTGCACTCTGTTCTTAGTCTTCTACTTCCGCTGTAACATCTTTTCCTTTTATTTCATTACACTCTCCTCATAACAGGATTTTTGTCTCCTAGTTTTCCTCCCTCCTCCCTAATTTGATAAGATGCCTTTTCATATTGTCCAGCCTCAACTGAGTCAGTGAGTCTCCTTCTAGTGCCTGTCTTAATTAACAGAATTGCTACAGTATCTCCTTGGATACAGAGATGATCACTGTAGCCTTGGCTTTGATGGGGAGACTTTTGGAAGATTAGCAAAAAAAACTCAGCATAGGTTCAAAGGCCTTGCATGGGAGAAGGAACAACCTGCAATATAATACTGCACTTAATTGCTGACCACTGAGAACTCAGTTAAATTTAGTTTAAGAGAAGACTCAAGGATGTCATTGTTTTGGAAAAGGTATCTTGTTGAATAAACACAGTCCAGTTTGAGTTCACTATCCAGGAACTGTTCAGTAAGGAAGAAAGAGAGAAGGCTCTATAAGTTGCCCTCTACAGGAATGGGAAAAAAAACCCTGAAACATGTAGTACCCCTATAAAGGAAAAGATTCATCACAACAGATTGTCCCCAAAGTAGAAGGGTGCAACTTGGCCAGCAGGGACCTCTAGTGAGACAGTCTTGGTATGGTAAAAGGGAAGAAAGAAACAAGAAAGCTACATGCTAGTAGTAATAATTTACTAAAAGAGAAACCAGTTCAGACCTACTAGTTGCCTTCTTATCCAGGTCAGAAATAAATTGTTAGGGCTAGAACCTCACCTGATGTAAACCAGCATATCATTGTGGATTAATTTAAACCTGCAATAGGTCCAGTCTCTTTTTCCAGTCATACCATAAAGCCTGTTCTGATGGACATGCTAATGAAACCAGAAAAGGGACAAAGCAGGAGCATTGTCTTTGGCTAGGTAGGACCCTGCTGAATAGAGGAAAGAAACCAGAAGAGCAAAAGTTCAGGACCCTGGCTAGTATGGCAGGCTCGTGGTCACTGTGCCACTGATGGTGTCCTGCTTGTCTGAAATGTGCCACACCAGGGTCTATTCACCCACCATGACTCATTGTTACAAGAAATTTTACCTGGAGGAGCTGGTTAGTGGTCTTTCTCCAACCCTGGGTGACTCTGCTGGTGCTTCTTCTGTGGGGCTTCTCCTTCCCTACACCCCACTTAAGTGGTATGGATCAGCCTCAGTGAAGATTTGGCATAACAAGCATGCCATTCCCCCCCAACGGTAATGTCCAGCTTAGAGGTTACCTGCTAGGGTCTGACTGAAACATTGTTAATTAACAAAAATAGTAAAAAACAGTATTTTAACGAAAATGGCTCAAATGATGCAGTGGGCAGGGCAATAATGCCCAACATTCCATCTTAGCACTTGGGGCTTCCAGAGGCATGGTTCACCTGGTTCTCACTTGTTCCCATGTTGCAGGTACACTGAGGCTGAACCTGTGCCTTGGGCCATCCAGCATCTGGCCATATACTGTAGTGCCCTGCAGAGCATTCCTTCATGCCTATGCAATACTTGGGCCATCCAACTGGGGAAAAATGGATTACTGGGTTCCTGAATGGGGTTTTCCCCTCTGCAGATTCTAGTGATGCCCACTGGGCTGCCCTCTCCCAACCCCAGCTGACCCCTGTGCGTTTCTGTAGGTGTCGCCGTTGGTCAGTGAGTGCAAGGTCTGGCCCATCGGTTGCTACTCCTTCAGTGCTGCCTGGGCTATCTTCCCCAGGTGCCTTGGGCTTCATGGCTGCAGGTGTGGGCTCTGCCCTGCGGAGAGTCTCTGGCTCCCAGGTGGCAGAAGAGCACATGCTCAGGCTCTTGCCGGATGCTTCAGTGGTGGGATGAGCTGATATTGTTTTGCCAGGCGAACCCTGGAGCAGGGACATGCCAGCTTCCTCCTGGCAGTGCGGAGAGCTTCCGGTTTTGCTCCCAGTGCTCCCCCCTGTGGTCTGGCTCCTGAGGTCTTTTTATGCCTGGAGCCTCCAAGCGATGGACCTATTGACAGGGCTCCTTCCAGCCGTGTGGCAATGGCTGACTCTCCCACAGACTGGCCCCCGGGATGCTGGCACCACAGTGAGTATGACATGAGCCTGCCACAGGAAAGAGCACTTAGAGATACAAGGAGTTACCAAGAGAAACCATTCAAGATATTTTGTCCTTGGCTCATGCAAACATTCTGAAACAATTGAGCAGTGCTAGTGCAAAATGTGGCTGTCCTCTATTTAACATGGAAAAGAGAGATTTAAAAACAGGTTGTACCTACTTTTTTATATTGCAAGTGGGACCAGTTATTATATCCTGTATGCTTGAGTGTGTGATTCCAGGGGAACAGTAATGCAACACTGGGGGCACTTCTTGATTCCACTTGCTTTCCACTTACTAGCAATAATTATTACTTCTTGGCTTGTTGCTCCTCTTCATAGTGTAATGTTATTGCTTGGAATGGTATGTTAACTTAGTTTTTACCAATGCCATGTGTTTCCCCTCTTTTACCCCACTAGCATGTTAAGAAATGTTTGTCTAAGGATGGTCAAGGGAATATGATTCTAATATTACTATAGATGATATATAAAATGTTATAGACAGTATTCTATGTTTGAACTGTGAGCCCAATTTTGAAACACATAAAGTTGTTAATAAGATATTCAAATCCTACATTTGAATGCTCAAATTGGCTGGCTAAGTAGAAAAGGCACTTACGTGATTGCAGGTGACTGCCAACTTGAGTGTTAAGATGCAACATTCTTACTTTTTTTTTAAATCCTCTCCATTAGAAAATTGGGCTTGGAATTTTGAAGGCATGGTTTTGCTCAAGAAACATGATTTACAGTATTTTCTGAACACACCAGACTCCACTTCTTATGTCCTTCTTATGACCCAGATGAACATGGAATGGGCACCATATTGGGCAAGGGGCCTCCAGAATTGAAAATATGAGTTGCTACAATTTGAGCTAAAAAGTTAGGCTTTATGATTCTGCTCTACCAAAGTCACATTCTTGCTGCACTGGACACAGAGGGGATCCTCCACGATACGCTCAGCAGCGGCCTGCATTTCCAATCAAAGTGCTAATGCTGTTGAATAGCTTCATGACTCAGATAAACACAGAAGGTACATCCAAGAGGGCAGAGTTCTGCTTGGTAAGGGCTAGAGTTGAAAAACTCAGGAGGAATACAAGTGAAGAATGTCATTTCTCAGCTTTTGGAGTCAAGAGTGGTGCAGAATGTGGTTCTTCAAAATAAGTGGTAAGGGAAGAGTTGAGGATGTGTTTTTTGGCCTCAACTCCCTAATCATAATAGAACTGGAATGAGATAAGATGGAGTGTTGGAGCTGCCTTCTGGAGTAGAAAGAAAGACATATTTCTAAGCCATAATCCCTGCTTTAGATGGTACAGGTTTTGTGCCACTTCTTACTTAGAACTTTGTCTAAAGGCACTAGCTAACCCTTGTTACCTGCCACAAGTTCAGTTGTTTCGGTTCAAGAGGATTAGGCAGATAAGGTTCAGGAAGTTGCCTGCTGTTACCTAACAGAATCAGTTCATTTTATATCATGACATTTTTGTTACATTTTATAGCTTCACTTTTTATGGGAACTGGAACAAGCCAAAGGTGCATAAGGGGAAATTTCTAATACAGATAGTGACTGCAGGGAGAATTTCCCAACCCCACTGAACTTTTACGAGCTCTACCATAATGGCAATTCCAACACTAGGGCTGCAACTGCAATGGCAGTTGACGCCTAATACATCATAATCTGCTTTCTATTTAACAAACAACTTGGGTTTATTTATTGCAGGCGGTTACCCTTGCATAGGCCTGAAACGTATGGGAATTCCAACACCTTTTTTTCAGCAGCAGGCGCGTTTCTGCTCTCTGACAGTATGTTCATCATTGTAGCCATCACATGCATTACAATTTGCTGATTTCACAGGTCACAGCATTGAACTGAAATGCCACCTACAAGAATGGGATACTCTAAGTTAAGTCACACAGGTTCTCTTTGGAGTAACTGGGATTCCCTTGATTGTTACTCACTTATTTTAAAGGCTAAGAATAGATATGCTCCAGTCATGAGTGTCTTACACTCTTTGTGGCATTTAACATTACAGAATTTAGAGACAGGTCGAGCCAGCATATATTTGACCTTACAATATTAGAGATATGGATTGTTTTGCAAGCTAATGATTTCCTTAGCTCTCTGATTGCATGTTAAAAGTTAGATGGAGGCAGTACTGGTGATTTTGTACCATTCTCCTTGCTACATTATTGCAATATTGTCAGGATATATAGTGAGTTTTCCCTTTAGCAAGGGATATTCACCCATTTAGGGAGTGGGAGATGGATGGAGAAATGAAAAAAGTTCAATGCAACCAGTTCCTGATGTGATGTATGCAACTTTTCATGCCCCCCATGCTTTGCATTTCATAATTATATGAAATTAGCTGATGTTGCTGCATCAGCAGCTTTCTGTGCACCATCACAGTCTCTTTCCTTTCAAGATGAACAGGTTCTTTTCCCCAGTGCCCTTGTTCTGAGAACCATCTCACCCTTTCACATCATGTGGTTAAAGTTGATAAGCAAATATTCTTCTTCTGTTACAGTAGAGACCATTCTCCCAGCGGAAACCATACGTAATAAGCAGGAATCCGCCATATGGTACTTTGTGCATGCATATGTTGTTTTCCACATGAATGCAGAAAGTACTTTGTAGCTGATTCCTGCTCTTTACCTGCATGCCTCTTTACATGTCTCTGCATGTGTGTGCATCACAACATTGAAACATTCTACTGGCGACACTGGCAAGGGCAGCATTGATGGGTGAGTCAAATGTCATTACCAGGGACCCTGATTTTCTCTGTTTAAAAATAGCAAATTCTCCGATAAAAATTGCAGCTTCTCTGATTTAAACCCCCCAAATCCACATTTTTCCATGATTAAAATGAAACATCACTATATATATTGGCATCAGTTAAACACAATGTTTTATTGATATATTTAGAATTTTAAAGCCATTTGGAAGTCTACCCATGCCTCAATCACTATAATAAAATAAATTCTAAATACCTATATATTTTGGCATTTGATTTTGGGTGTTCAATTAGGATGAGTAAACTGCATGCTGTGCTTAATCAGGTAATTGTATGAAGAGTCTTTATACATAATCTACAATTCACTGATTGAGCAGCATTTCAGCAGTGCACCCAGAAACTGAGTCACCTTCTCAGTTGGTGTTAACTTTTATAGATTAAAATCAAGGGAGCTATGCTAATATACAGCAGATGAAGAGCTGGACCCAGATATTTTCCAGAGTTTATATGTGTATAAACTCTCTCTCTATATATGTATATATGTGTGTATGTATATGCACACCCTGATCAAAGCATCCAAATACAGGATATGAACACCTGAGGAAGCCCCACCCCCAATGTTTAAATATCAACTTTATGGGCACTATATTTTAATCAATGTTTGTATTTCCCAGTCTGTCAGGCAAATATTAGTCTTTATTTAGACATGTGAACACCTACTTAGACATGTAAACACACATCTAGTGTTCAGAGGTGCAGGTCACCCACAACCCCAAGTTAATAAGTCTTTCTGGTGATCAGCACCACTGAAAAGTAGGCGCCTTTATTACCCAGGTGACTCAGTCTAAGTCATATCATCCCCTTCTTCAGATAAAGTTTCTATGCAGAAATGTTATAAATGGGGGATTAGTTCCTGAACCAAGGCCCGATACCCTATTTTCACCAAAAATAACCCAGAATTTTGTACTCAATCAATTACAGATGAGTAATATAGCTTTACATTGTAAGTAGCAATCATATTGATTTGGAAGGACTTCTTTGAGGTGACTTTGCTGGACTTTTTGAAGGGCTCTTGACTGGAGTCTTCTCAGGAGTCTTGGCTGCAAGTTTTTCTAGAGTCTTGTCTGCTTTCTTAAAGGCAGCGTCCAAGGAAGTTTGGACAGATGTTCTCCAGGGAGATGGGAGATGACATAGCAAACTTGTTCGCCGACATGGTGTGGTATCAGATCAAGCATTGTAAAGTCAAAACTGATGGCAGAAAGTTGAAACAGGGTGTCAATTTATAAATGTTGTAAGTGTGAAACATTGTAACTTGAATCGTTGTAAGTTGAGGACTGCCTGTACAATGGAGCATAAAGAACAGCAAAACGAGAAGGTCACAATTACAGCTCCAGAGTCCTCTCTCTCTCACATCCTCATGCTTCAAATGTGATAAAAGCCCCAGTTTGGTTGTATGGCTTACAAATGAATTCTTGTATTTCCCAAAGTATAGAAAAATCCTTTGCTATTGATAGCTGAGAATTTGGGGAGAATTGCATTAGAGTTCACCAGCATATTGTCATCTCAAAAAAGATTACTTTCTTTTATTATTTCTTTTTAAACTCGGCAGCCCTGGAAAGCATCAACCTAATTCCATCATGAAGAGGCATTATTGTGGGGGGAGTTTGACATGCAAGCCTCTGATGTTGAAATTGAAATTTCACACTGCTGTGGGCTTAGGACATTTTATGGATCAAACCAGTCCCATCTCTAATCCATCCCTGGATGAGTAATGAGACTGAATGCCTTCTGGAATTAATGCCATGACAGACAGTTCTGCATTTCAGGACTCTCCTTTTTGAAAAATTACTATTATCTTGTTGTTGTCGTCGTTGTTAGGTTCTGTTATTGGGTGGGGGCGCGTCGTCGCGCTGATCTGGTAAATGCATCATCTAAATACAATCTGCTACAACAAACAGACGACCCAGGGGAGATGAAGGAAACCACATTAAAAACATGATGAAAATTGCCTCCAGGCTCCTTAGGTCACACTTCAGTTTTAAGCAGTTGGAGTTTTTATATCTTGCCGGATTCTGTCATTAATAAACAAACACAGAATTCGTCAAGTTGGTGTTAAAATGTCCAAAGTCCTTCTCCCTAAACATATGCTCTTTCTACCATCTAATGCTGCACGTCAAGAAAGTAGAGGTCAGATTCTTAAAAGCACCTAACCCCCAGTGAGTACTGAGGATCCTGATTTTCATTTACACTGAGGGTATGTCTGCACTGGAGAACGACACTGTTGAGCATGCCCTGCCTTCCCCTCTCCCACTTGTGCGTGCCAAACCCACAGATACAGCAATGAAGCTGGCCTAGGGGTGCCCTGTGTGGCCTCTGTCAAGCACAGGAATGGCCCCATGGTCTCTTTGGGTCCTTGGACATGATTTTACAGGACACATCTACACAAAATGCTATATCGCCATAATGACGAGCTACAGTGATGTAGCTCATCACTACAGCAATGTAGCATTGGCAGGCTTGAACTGTGATGCCAACACTACTGTGCAGTAGCAACAAGCTACTGTGTAGTAGGGTTGGAAATGACTTGAGTGCCACTGGGACTGCACAGTAACAGCAGTTATTGTGTAGGCATTTAGTACATGCAAAAGCAAATATCAAATGACTGTGCAGTAACAACTGTGCAGTCAGGGGCACATGTAGGTATGCACACCATGAGCATAAGTTACCCTCTCAGAGCAAAGATAAGTATTAGACCCACAGTTTGTGACAGGGACAAGGCAAACCCATCAGTACTTAACTGCTGCAAGCACATTTGGAAACCCACTGATGGCAAAGCACAGTAAAGTTGTACATGATTTATTTTTAGATTAAATCTCCCCACTTCCCTCCTCCCCTCCACTCCAGGATTTATGGCACCATTGTTTCATTCTCTGACCTGACATAACAAAAGCTTTGAGCTTTGCAGCCTCTCTCCTTTCTACAAATCACAAAGGTGTAATTGCTGCAAAAGCAAGAGGTGGGGAGAGGAGGAGGAGGAGAGAAAGCGATTGAGAGGCACAGCAGGAGAGAAAACAAGGAATGGGGGGTGAGGTCTACACATACACACATCTGCTTTCTGACTAATTCAGTGTATGGCACACCCGTATGGGTCCCTTTTTATCTCTGACATTCCTTATAAGTTAGCAACATCCCCCCCCGTCCCATCCCTTTCCTCCCAACTTCAGATGTCCCAGAGGAATGTTAAAATTATTATGGAATCCCAAAGGAGTTTGCTGTTTCCCTTTTTAATTTGTTCCTTGCTATTTTGTATGTATTGAAGCAGCACTCACCTTACTCATTCATAAAGGTAAGCACGGTGCATACCAATATACAGTAGTTCCCTCTCTGGCACAGAATTCATTTTAATTCTGTTCCCCAGCCCCTCAGGAATTATAATGCAGTGGTAATAATTTACTTCATGTTGAAATGTACAGTTACCTGCTCTGGGTCTTTAACAATATTTTTAAATATAAACTTTCAAAAAATCATTATTGGTCATTATTAAGTTTTGGAACTTCCATAAAGAAGGGTTCATTCCTGAAAGGTCTTGGAGACAGGCTGAATTTCAGCTTAATGCTACATCTTGACAGGATTGTGGCCAAAATAAATCAAGAACAAGGGACCAATTTTTTATAACATGGAAAAGAGACGCAGAAATTAAGTTTCAGCTGTAGTAATTCAACCTGCCATTGGGTCTCAGGGCCTTCTAAAAGATACTAAACTATTCTCTGACTCACCTTGGTGTCATACCAGGTAGCTCTTATGACATTATGACAACACAGCAACCCTGTGACAATTGACAGAGGACTTGCTCAGTGCTAGCTCAGAGAGACAGTGACACTTCATTAGTCACTAATGCCGTGTAATAGAGAATCCTGAATTTTCCCTGGGTGTTTCTCATCCAGGACACTGGCTATCAGCATCAACTCCGCTCAATTTTGAGAGATCTGTTGTTGTAGACCTGTCTGAAATGGTAAACCATAAACACATGCTGGTTTCTGCATTCAGGTACTGGGTCCAATCTGCGGTGTCAGTACATTCCTGGATGCTTCAGCGTATATGAAGTGCAAGGTTTTTCTCAGCAACAACTCTTTGGGGAACTTGATATGTTTACATCAACATCTTCATGTCAGAGGTAGTCAGTTATAACACTAACATCTTTACTGGCAATATTCATACTGTAAAATCCATATTCCACATTTTTCACTGTTGTTTCCCTTAGTATTCTCCCTACCTGCTTTTATATGGATCCTTCACTGAACAATTTTAGGAGCTGATAAAAGCTCACAAGCCTGTCTTTGCTCTCTAGAGGCTATTTGCAGTCCTCACTTTCAGGCATATGCATGCATACAAACAAATCACAGTTAGTTAATTACATTGAAAGGTCGCCACATGGATAAAAACTGGGATCAACACTGCTCCCAAAGTTCCCAGTTTCCAACTCTATAAACAGAACTGAAACAACAGACCAGCTGCAGTAACTCTTGACAGTAGAAAGTATCCAGGTCTGCACCCAACGGGAATAAGTATTGGAGCAGTTGATGAAAAATCAGGTGTTACAGGTCTCAGGCTAGTTGTTGCTATTCTTGCATTTACAATGGAGTGCAGAAGACTGAGTCAAGAAAGGAGCCCATCCTTCAAAGCCCATGCAGGGGGATGTGGGAGCATAAGGTACTCTGATTTTCCAGGTTAGATTCATGAAGACTTGTTGTAAAAAGCTGAAAAAAGGGCTCAATTACTTTCATTTAGCACCTCTGAAAAGTGGACCCTGCCCAATTGCAAGGTGATTCTCTAAACAGGTCCAGCAATACGTACACAGGAAAAGCAAAGGGAAGCATAGGACCCTAACCTGTGCTAAAGGCTCTCTCTCCTGAACTTGGCATGGGTGAGCAGTTCTCTTCACAGCTCGCTTTCTTTGCTGGGGAGGCAGCTAAAGCACCCTCTCATTTCCATCCCTGTAGCTGTTGTTCCTAAAAGGTTAACTCATTATTTCTCCTTGCCTTTGTCTCTCAGACTTCTGTCATTGAGAGTCTCTATAAAGTAAACCATGTGGTATCTAAAACAGTGGGAACTGCACTGAGCCTCCTTCTTAACCTGCAGTACAGGTCAGGGAGGAGTGCATGTGTTGTGCTCTTTCAAATAATGTACACATTTCTTTCAGGAGAACCAAAACTCAGCTCTCATTAGAATATTTATTTTAAGCACTGAATGCAAAACAATCATCTCTGATGCTTCACTTCTTGCCTGGATTCAGAAAAAATGAGTCATTCTCTTGGGCACTGGGAAGTCAAAGAAGAGAAAATAAACAGACACCTCAAAGGGAGCTGCAAGCTGTTGTCTCAGTAAATGAGGCAAATAGGAAAGAGGAAAAGCAACAAGAGCTAACAGGAATCAAAGAAAAGCTGGAAATTAACTAACGACAGTCCAACCTTAGGACCTTAGTATACGTTATAATAACAATTGTACACAGCCCCCCACTATGTTAAAAGATCTGTAGTAAAGTGGCAGTCAGGGACACCGAAAATTAGGAAATGCCAAAGTGAAAGTGGGCCAGGCAACTTTAATTTAGTTCCCTTCTGCAGATGCATGAATAGGGCAGGATCCTGTACAAAAAAAGAGTTAATGTAATTAATTAATCAAAGCAATGATTAAACTGTACAGTAATCCACATACCCAAGAGGTTCAAATTAAGTTGTACAAATAACTCCAATTCTGGTATTTCCTACCTTTTGAGTTCTTGACTTTGCTGCCTTAATAATGTTCTTTTAATGTGGGTTTATTTTGTGGGTGTGCAATTTCCTGTTTTTTTAAAACAGAAAAAAACAAAAGAATTCTATTATGTGGCACTGTATTTTCAACCTCATCAGACAGCCATTAGGTGAGAGAAAACCTTTACTTTCACTGCACAGACCTCCGCCCCTTGAGCTCAATAACAGAAGATCACCTCCAAGCAGATCAGTTCTAGAGAGAGATGTACAGCAAAAGCATTGTTATCCGGCACCCATGGGGAATGCGGGGTGCCAGATAACAAAATATGCCTGTTAATAGAGTCACCCGGTATCTCCTACTTTTCTGGTGGGTTTCAGAGCTATTTGCTGGCAGCAGAGACAGGCAGGGTAAGGGTTAGTAGGCACAGAATCCTATGCCCATTTTGTTCAAAGTTGACTTCTGCCTTGTCTGCTCCAACTTATCCCTCATCTAGCCAGTCCTAATCTTTTCTCTACTAACTTTTCATCATAGGCTCAGTTTCCTTGCTTTGCCTTTTGGACTCCTCATCCCAAACTCCTCATCCAGGTTTTCCATTGCCCGATTTTGGGCTCTTCATCTGATCTATCTTTCTCTTTCCCCAGTTTCCAGTCATGTCTTTCCACAGAGCCCAGATTCCTCATTCCCACTGGCTTCAGTGGGTCCCAGTCATCCTCAGCCAACTCCTTCTCCAATCTCAGTACTCCTTGCCCCATGTCCCAGTCCCTTCAGCCCAGAACCCAACATGTCTACCGTGGATATGGTTTCAGCTGGATCTGCCAGGAAGGAAAGAAAGAACTGAACACAAATCAGCGGTGACATGTCACAGTAAGAGTCGTATTCTTGCTCCCTTGAAGCCAGGACTTTCATGACTCTTATGTTCTGATTTATTTCATTTGTAGATTCAATCAGAAACCTCTGAGATGGCTTTAGGTATGGAATGGACACTGCAAGAATACCCATCCATCTGTCCTAAGTCTTATGGCACTCATTGCAGGTCCATAGCAATGGCTGGTTTCAAAACCAAAAAGAAAAATTGCATAACCACTGCAGTGTTTGGGATGACTATGTATGGGGATGAAAGAGGGGCTAACTCAAAAATGGTTCCTTTTCTAAATTGAGCACAAAGAAGAAAAAAACAAAGAGAAGAAGTCTAAACAATTCAGAGGAGGGAAAGAAATAGCTGCAGCTTGCATTCTTATTAGGGTAGGTCAACATGTTTCATTGATTTTTTTTCTTTAATGAAAAGAAGCATTTTTTTAAAAAAAATCCACTTCCATAAAAGATGTTTCAAGAGCATTTGCAATGGAAATCAACATGTTTTGTTTTCAATGGCATTTTTCATTGGTGAAAAATATCATTTCTCAAACAGGTCTACACCAGATGGCTTCAAAGAATTAGCAAAGGAATTTTCTGCATCACTGACCCATGTTCTTGTGAGCACTAAGGCAGGAAGGAAAAAGACAAATACAATTTTGAAGTCTGAAAAACAAGTAAGAAGGAGCTTGAAGGAGTTTTAATTAAAGCGCCCCTGCAGAAATTTTGAAGTGTGGGGACAGTGATACATGAGACACGGAGACTGGCTGGAGCATGGCAATTAGCATGCTCCAGCAGTCTGGTCCAATGTGCTGTACAGCCTCCCCGCACATCTACAGTAACCCTTAAAGCAGGACTTACCTAGAGCTGAGGTGACCAGATCTCCAAAGAAAGCCTGCCACCCTAACCTACTAGTCACTTCCCTGATTGATATAGGTGCACACACAGGATTGTCCCGGAGGGGCTAAGTGCCTGGCTCCTGCCGAAGCCCCATAGGGATCCAGGGGTTAAGTGTCCATCTGCACTGTGATGAGCATGACTCAGTTAGGGGAGAGACACCTTTCTGACAGCCCATAATTGGCTGCTGTGCTGTCAGGAAGCTGACTCCACCTCACACCTAGCCTTCAAAGCAGATAGTGCCTTGCTCTGATCGCAGTCCTGCTCTTGCTCCTTGTTCCTTCATGCCTGGTTTCTGTGTCTGGCTTGTAACCCCTGGTTTGCTTTTGACTGGGATGTTCAGCTCCTGATTCTTTCTCCCCAAGCCTGGCTTGC
Source organism: Gavialis gangeticus (assembly GCF_001723915.1). Classification (NCBI taxonomy): domain Eukaryota; kingdom Metazoa; phylum Chordata; order Crocodylia; family Gavialidae; genus Gavialis; species Gavialis gangeticus. The sequence goes on from NW_017729031.1 coordinate 90,983,231, forward strand.
CCTGTGGTGTCTTGATTCTGGCTTCTTGACCTTGGCTTGTTTCTGACCACCACTCTGACTCCCTGTCCCTGGCTTGTTCCTGAACACATCTTTGGAATCCAAGTTGCAAATTGGCTGCTAACTCTAGACCCTCACTGTGAGCCTGCCTGGACTTCTGGCTCTAGACTCAGGTTCCTAACCACTAGGCCTGACCAATCGCTCCTAGTACTGGCAGGAGCAATTTGATATGCATTCTTGGAGCACACCTAACACAAACTGAGTTGAACAGCCTTGAGTAAAATGCTGTGGTAGCCATTTCTCCCAAGAGGTTGTGGTGGCAGTGCCAACCCTTTTCCCTCCTCCCCATCCCCGACTTTTATGTGCCATATCTATGCAATTCTAAGACACGTTTTTTCCCCCGCATTTAACTTGGGGGGTGAGGGGAAGTCCCTCATCTTAGAATCAAGTATGAAGGCAGTGGAGGGTAGGTGGCTGTTGTGGGAGGGTTGGGGCTGTAGCTGCAGCTGCTGCCTGCCTCTCCTGCTGTCTCTTCACTGTGCTGTCTCCCACCTGCATGCTCTTCTTCCCCTCTGCACCCCACTACACAGCCTCTGCTCCCCTGCCTGCCCCTCTTCCTCTCCCCCTTACCTTGCTTTGACCAGTAGGCTCCTTGCGTGCTGAAGCCTGGGGCACTGAGAACAGCCCCAGTCCAGCCCTTCAGCAGTGGTGTACAGCCCACATGGCTGCTTTGGGGGCTGGGGCCTTGCTCTGTGCCCCAGGCTAGAATGGGGATGAGGCATGCCAGCACAGAGCAGAAGCTGGGGGAGGGGGAAGTGGGGAACATAGGCTGTGGGGGAGGGAGAGCAGGGGGCAGAAGTGGCCTGTCCTCTGCAGTGATGGGGGGAATAAATTGAAGATGACCCTCCGTTAATTAGATTGTATACATGGAAAATTATAAGAAATGTTATGTGCATTGAAGCTAATTTTATGTAGATAGAATTTTATGTGGATAGAAGCTAATTACTGGGGGGTCATCTTAAATTCAGAGTTGTCTTAGATTTGAGTAAATGTGGTAATAGTCTAGTAGTTCAAAAATAATCACCCATGAAATAGGAGAGCTGAGTTCTCAGACTGTGGGTATTCAAACACACAACTCCCAGCTAGTCTGGCCAGGGCATGCTCCATTCTTCCCGATGAAGATGTGCTGTTATCATAGGGTAAACAGGAGAGAAACAGGGATCTCAGCTTTGTGGGGTCACTTTCCTAGAGATCTTGGATCTGTTCCTACAGCAGTTAAATGTAAAACAGAATAGAATAAACAGGCCACAAATATATCTAGGCAGGAAATTAGAAGAATTCTAACCATTGGAGGGGGCTCTGAAACAGCCTTTCACTAGGAGGAGAGAAGATATCTGACCTAACTAGTTTTAAGATGGAACTTGATCGGGGAGTTCCACATGGTGACTAAGGATATCCCTTCCTTGTTCATCTGAGTTCATGTGCCTTATATTGTATACTGTATTTTCTCATGCACAACTTGCCCTGGAATAAAATATGCACCTTGTTTTTGAAAGGCAGAATGAAGAAAATGAGGTATTTCCTTGTCGTAAATATTGGGTACATCTACACATGCATTAGATCTGGGATCAGTTTACTCACAGGTAAACTACTTGTGAGTAAATGCTTCTGGGCAGGCATCTACAAATTTAGGCAAGTGGGAGCAGATCTGCTGGTAATGGCAGCAAATTGCTCCCGCTTCCTGGGGCCCTGCAATGGGCCCCTGCCACCACCACAGGGAGCTCTAGGCTCCCCCTGGGTGCTAGCCTAGGGCCTGGCAGGGAGCAGCAGGGAGCACCCAGGCCAGGAGACAGCTGTCTTCTGGCCAGGGCTGGGACGTTACACCCTGCCCCCGGGGGCTGTCTGCTGCCAGGGTGAGGAAAATGTCCCCTTGCCTTGGCACCAGGGAGGTTCTGGCCCTGGCTCCCTGATCAAGGGCAGGGGACTTGAAAAGAACTGCAAGGGAGGGGCAGGTCTCAGCCCCCTGCCCTGATCCACCGGTGCGGCAGCTAATAGTTAGCTCACTGCTAGTTACCCCACTGGCAGATCAGGGCAGGGGATTTGGACCTACCTCACCATTGCAACTCTTTCAAAGCCCCATACCTCTATCACCCAATCAGGGCATGGGGCTGGGACCTGCCCCAGACCAGGACAGTTCCCAGCCCCCGCCCCAGCTCCACGCTCATGGAACCTTATCTCCCAGCACTAGCTCCATGGTTGTGGGGCCAGCACTGGGAGATCCTTATCTCCCAGCACCAGCCCCATGACCATGGAGCTGGCACTGGGAAATAAGGTTCTCCCAGTGCTGGCCCCATACTCATGGTCCTGGCACTGGGAGATAAGGATTTCCGAATGCCAGTCTTGTAACTGATAAGCATCTCCCAGCCCTTGCTCCCTGATTGTGATCTCAAAGCAGGAGGCATGGTGCTCCCTGCTGCTGGGGCAGGGGGACATAATCCCCTCCCATGCTCTAGTGGCAGAGCCTGCCCTGGCGGGAGGCAGCTCCTGGGGGCAGGGAGAAATCTCCTGCCTCCTGTTGGATGGCTGCCTGGGAGCAGATTTGCTGTCAATCAGATGTCTACACAAGTGCTACTGCGCCATGTCTAATCCAAAGTAAATTTGCTACTTGCATTTGCGATTAGTAAGGTTTACAGCATAGCAAGCCTGTGCATGTGTAGACACACATGCTTACTGCGCAGTAAACTATGCTACTGTGCAGTTAAGCATCTTGTGTAGAAGCACTCGCTGAGTAGTAGCAGCCAGGGAGCCAGGTCTGATCTTTGTTCTGTTCCCTGTGAATCATGTGCCGATCTTACTTTGGGTCCCCACATCCCCATAAGGCAGACATTGCTCTTACTATATTTATTGCATATAGTGCTCACTACAATTTCCAGCAGCTGTTGTTTTGAAAAAGTGCATGTTGTATGCAAGAAAATAGTGTAATATTCTCTGCCTCTGGTAGATCTTCAAAAATTTGAGAAGTCCTGCTTTGAGCCACAAAGACTACAATATTGTTCTTACTTAATGTGTCTACTGCTATAGCTATTCTTTGAGACATATGGTTATGTCTGGCATGGCATGAATTTCACTCTCCCTGTAACAAATGAAAATGAAAGACCTGATTTCCAAGTGCTCAGCACCCTCAACTGAAACTTGATTTTAAAAAGAACTCAACTCCTACTGAGTCGCTTAACAAGGAGCAGATTCTCAAAAGTGCCCAGCTCCCATTGTGACACTTATGAATTGCAAAACAACTCAGATCCAACATATTCCCAAAGTACTGAGATCCTTTGAAAATCTGCCCACTGCTTTTCCTGCGTCAGGAGGGGCTGGGCTCTGGAATACTCTACTCTGGCTGTGGATTCTGGGCTGCAATGAGCATCCTGGCCCATATGCACATGAGAGAGGGAGAATACAGCACACCTCAAATATGTCAAATTCCTCCTCTAATGCAAAGAAAAGAATGGATTGGATTTCTGTGGTCAGATCACATACAGTTTACAAATGGCCTCCAACTCTTTCCCACTGGGCACCGGGTGTTCTTGTCAGGTTTCCAGATCGCTCAATACATTTCTATGTCCATAATTAAAATTAGATTATTTCAGTTTGTTTGATCATTATTTAAAAGGGTAGGAGACATCACAGGCTGACTGAAGGATTTTATCACTTGACATGTATAGTTCAAGCATATATTTCTGATTTCTAAAAGCCTATAAAAAATGGCAGATAGAGAATGTCCCCAGAAAACAAGCTTGGCCTCAAACAGGACTTGCTCCCTGACAGCAGGCACTCTTGAGGTCTCAGCTTAGTTTTGGTATTCCAGGTCTCTGTAAAATGGGAATGATACTTTTCAATCACACAAGGGCTGTTGTATAGGGTGATTGATTTTAATGCTTTAGAAGCTTCATGAGAAACTAAATATATACTGAACCTAGAACTGAGTGAAGGATCTCTGTCACCACCCAAAACCATGTGCAACTTGCCTGCTTTAGTGTTTCATTACACTTTTGAATCTCAGGCAAGGTTCACAAACATTTTGATCATATCAGCCTCAAATGATGGTTTTGCACTGAAATCATGTGGCTTCATTTGCATTCTGCTTTGAGATCTCAGTTTGTTAGTACCCAGAATTCAAAGTGAAACCTAAGGAAGGACAGTCCATATGAAACAAATGTCCACAGAAATGTCTGTGAAGTAAGACTGTGCTCCTTTATGGATAAAATTAATTTCATGTATATTTCTCCCTTCCATTTCAATGTGTGGTATCCATGTTGTTTCAATTTTTCTGTGACAAAATGTATTATTGATAGGAAACAGACCTGTGGCTGGTTTAGTACTTAGATATCTAAATAGTTGCCTGCAAGTACTGTCTATCACTAAAGTAAAAAACCATGTCACTTGCTATGTCCTCTGGGGAAGGAAAAAACCACAATTCTTTCAAGATTTGCCAATTACTTTACAAGTTAAGCCTGTCAGTTTAGCACTAAATCTTAGTCTTAAAATGGCAAAATGAGAAAAAAAATCCCTTGTTTCCAAGCTGGAAAACTGAGTTTGTCTGAAATATATGTTATGCTTGTGTTTTGGAATTTTGCTGATTGATTTATTGATTTAGAAATGAACTATGCTGACAGCTTCTAGAGTTTTGCCTATACTTCAACATGAAGGCAAACATGAATTAATTTTGCCATAATAGATTCATAGGAAGACTGTCAAGTTAATTGCAATCAATTATAATATTGTGCAATGATAAATTATAATATTTTGCAATGTAGCACTTTATGTCTGAGGATCTCAGGGTGCTTGTAAAGTATTGATGAATTAAGCTTGTTATGGTCCAAGTGTTAAAGATTACCTTCAGTTTCTAATATGAGAAACTGAGGTGCAGAGAGGTAAAGTGACTTGTCCAAGACCATTCAGAAGCTATTGTCATTGCTAGGAACCTGTGTCTCCTAGGTCCTGCCTTTGTGCTTTAGCAGCAATGAATTAATATGACATCCTTGGCTGGACTTTTGACAGTGGAAATTGAACATGAGCATGGAGTGCTGGGGCAGCCACTACACGGAGGCAGACAGCAGAACCATATAAGTGTGGTTGACATATATATTTTATGGTACTTTGAAGCACTACAAACATAAGTGTAAAAGGTCCAGAAAGAAAATAAATGAAGGTTCCTTTAAAATTTGGGAGACATCAAAAGGCTAGCATGGGACAACTTACTTAGCTGGCAACTTTTATCCAGTCTGAGGACCCCAACAAATGACGGGACGAGGGTGGAAGCATACTGACTGACAGCACTGAAGTCAGCTGACAAAACAGGTACATATGTGAGTTGCTGGTTTGCAGAGATACAGGATATGGAAACAAAGAAGGCAGCAGTGGAGGGAAACAATATAGGGACTTCCATGTCACTCATTGAGTGGGGTTACAGGACAGTGGAGTGACACAGAAGGAAATTAGTTGCCTAACTCATATGGGAAGTCAAAGGGAGTTAGAGATTTAACCACCATGTGTGCCTTGGAAACCTTTGGCAAGTAGTTTCAGAGACAGCTGTCAGCATTTATATACAACGAAGCATGCTAGCCGCACACACAAAATACAATAAAACTGAAGGCTTGCTGGGAAGAGAAAAGATTTCTTTGCCCTTTTTCCCCTCGTATTTCAAAGGGACCTTGAATGCTAATCCCTGTGCTGATCTCAAAGCGCTTAACAAAGGAAGCACAGATTACTCCAGCAGGCGAGGGGTTGCAGAGCCAGCAGCAGAATCAAAGTCCCTGTGGCAGCCACACTGGTGTCCTGCCTACTGGACTATGCCAATTTTGGTTTACGGCCTTATGCTTTATAAATCAAGGCAATGGGAGAAATTTTGCAAGAGTTTTCCTTGGATACAAAGAGGTTACGGCTGAGGTCCCTACACATCTGTTTCTCCCTCTCTTCTCTGACAATGGAATCAGACAAAAACACTGAGAATTTGAATTCAGAGTTTTCTCCTGAGCTCTTCCCTTCCAGTAGGTTTTTCTCTAGCATGGCAACTTGTTTGCCTGAAGCTGCCTTATAAGCTCTATTGTCATAAAATTAAGCAGACTTATGACACTCTAAGGCTATGGAGCTGCATTATCTCCTGGGATGAAACACTGTGGAGTTAGATAAAGCTGTGACCATTAACAGAGGAAAATTTGACCCGATTGGTTTTTTAATACTGTCATGTTGCAGAAGATATGCCAAAATATTTGCAAATGATTGTATTTGCTGTCAGAGTTGTTCCCAGATAATATATTGACAGAATAGCTTGGGAATCTATTATGCTTTTTGCAGACACTTTTAATACATATGCTGCATTGTGGGTGGGGTTGTTAAAAGCTTTCTGTGTTCACCTAGTTGTGCTCCAATTTAAATCTATGATTATTCTGTTGATTCCAGGGAGAGCACATTTAGTCTAATACTGAAAATCCCACTGCATGTGATCATGAGGCTTATCCTGTTATAAAGGAGTTGATGGGTCAGTAGAAGAATACCTCTTTCCCAGCCCCATGGCAGTAGCTGGTATGAGGCACAAGGTGAAGAAAACAGGTTTGAGGTAAACTGGTTGAGTTTTCATTCAAATTATTGAATTAGAGGCAGTTTTCATCCAAAAGCATATCTTTGCCTGGAATGTCTGTTTTCAGGGTCAGTTTTTTAATGGGTTTCTTAAAGAGGAGAAAAGTCAAGTTTTCATCAGTTTCAGGTGCTAGAAAATGAAATCCTTCCATCCAAAATCCTGACCAAAGACTTTGATGTTGCCCCATTCCCCAGAGGGAAAAATACATATATTGTAGCCTTCATCCTGTACCATTCTGTAGTCCAAATTTTAAAAAAAATGGAGTGGATCCAATTTATTTTCCATCACTGTGAACTCTTGCATGCATAATTATAAGTAGACTTTAATCATGGCAAAGCAAAGAATAGAATAGTTCATTTGGGGTACTGAATACAATCATCAGCTCCTTTGATACATATTTTTGTCTGTTTTCCTTTCATCTTCATACACACTGGAAAGCAGAAACCCCTGTGGTCCTGCTGCCATCACCACCTGACAGCTTTATGGTCAGCTCAAATGTAGCTCTGAGGACTGAACCAACAGTGCTGCATGGGAACTGATGACTGAAACTGTCTGAACCAGATACAGTTTAGAAAGGCAAATGCTGGGTGTTGCAACAGGACTTTTACTCTTCTGCAACGAGCTTTGTCCTGCTCGTCCCACTGTCTGCAGCTTTTTCTAGAATGTCTTCTTTTTATAGACCTCACCCCTCTGCTGCCCACCCTCCAAAAATATGGTGGCAAAGGCCTTTGGAAGAGCTCGTTCAAGTTGATAACTGAAAGCATGTGGAAGGAAAGAAAAATGTATATTTGCAAAAAATAAAAAAGGAGGGAGGGGGAAGAATTTGTTTTGGATGTAATCTCCCCTGCAAAAGCATCTAGAACTTCCTTTAGTAACTGTGGTGACTGCAAGGGCTATTTGTAAAAGTGCCATTAATTTGAGCAAGGGTCCTAATAAGTTTCATAGAGAAGTAAGGCTGGAAGGGACCTCAAGAAATCACCTAGTCCAACCAGGATCAAACAGGCAACCTTGGTGCTATTAGCATCACGTTCTAACCAGCTGAGCTAAAGAATGGACCATGCTGTACTTTCAGGGTGATTATCAGTTGGCTTTAGATGGTTAAGCCAATGTAAATAAGAACTTAATACTGAGTAGTTTAAATGCAGTAGAATAACAGAATAAATGCTAGAGAAACACCAAAGTATTGCTTATGGCCCTTACACGGAGAATGCGATACCAAAGGATGTAGTAATGATTGATATTAGATATGGTTTGAATGGTCACTACAGGTTTCGCTCAATTTAGGCGGGTTCTGTATACGCAAATTCGCTCTTATCCGATGACCATTTTTAGACCCATAATTCATTATATGCAAGGTGAATTCTCTCTTATGTGATCGGCAAAGGTGCCCCCCTCCCCCTGCCTAAGCAGGTGAGTCTGTGTGGGGAGGGGAAAGGGCCATGGGGTTGGGGCCCCACTCACCCCAGCCCCAGCTGCAGCAGCCCTGCCCCCCGCTCCCACCAACAGTTTCCTCTGCAGCTGGCACTGGCCGCTCCTGGGGCTGCTACAGCAGGGCTGGGGTGACTGCGGACAAGCTGCACCTTGCCCTATGCCTCCCGGGGCTCCGCTTGTCTTCACTCACCCAAGCCCCTGCTGCAGCAGGCCCAGAAACAGCTGACACTAGCTGCCTGCACCACAGCACAGCCCAGGAGCTATGGTGAGTGGGGACAGGAGGAGCACAGTGCAGCCTAACAGCTGCCAGCAGCTGGTGCCAGCCACTCCTGGGGCCTCTGCAGCAGGGTCTGGGGTGAGTGTGGACAAGCTGCACTGTGCCCCATGCCACCCAGGGCTCCGCTTGTTCC
>NW_017729031.1:90996702-91013579 GCF_001723915.1 Gavialis gangeticus
TGCTCCCTTGTGCAGCCCCAGGAATGGCACCCCTCCCCCACCCCTTCCCTAGTTCCAGCCTCACTCCCTCCCTCACTGTCATGGGAACCTATCCCTATTTGTTACATTATTAAGTGGGTTCGCTTTATGTAAATTTGATTTATGTGTCATTCTCCAGGAACACATGTACCACATAAATTGAGGGAAACCTGTATTAGCCCACATTTCCTTTGTCTGCATTTGGCTAGTGCAGACTGATCTCAGTTGGAGCAGCATGCCATAATGTAACTAGTGGGAGGCAAGTGGGGCACCAGCCCCAGGCACTGACTTACAGGCCTGTGCGAAGCGCCTAGTATTTGCTTTGGATTCAGATTTGGCTGATTCAGGAGACAGCGATTTGATTCAGTGATTCGAATCACTGTTCCAATTCAATTTGGCCAAATCTGATTCAGAGATTCAGCTGCTGCTGAATCTCCAAATTAGCTAGGCCAGGCCCATCCACTGCCCGCTCTCCCAGCCCAGCAATGGCTGTCCCACCCATCCCAGCTCCTGGCACTTGTTAAAAATAATGCCCCAACTCACCAGGTTGCGGGGGGGGGGGCAAACCCTGCTGCCTCCCACTGCCCCACGCTGCATGGGGGCTCTGCATGAGCCCCCAGAGCCCCCATGGCTGCCCTGCCTAGGCCAGCTCCGGCCTTTTAAGAAAAAAAAATGAAACCCCCTCCCAGACTCATTGTTCCTGCTGGCGGGGGGTGATCCCCATTGCCCCCCATTGCCCTGGAGCCCCCAAAGCCCCGACGCTGATGCAGGAGCAGTGAGTCCCAGGAATTTTCTCCATTTTTTTTTCTTAAAGGGCCAGAGCTAGCCCTGGAAAATCTCTTCTGAAGATTCAGAAAGCTTTGAATTGATTCAGACCATTAAATTGGTCCCCTGTTTCAATTTGGATTCAGAGATTTGGCCACTGAATCGCTCCTAATCTCCTCCGAATTGAATCACCCACCCAAAGCTTCGCACAGTCCTACTGACTTAAGGGGGATAGAAAAATAGCAGCCACTGCCAGCCTGGTGCTGTAGCCTCCTCCAGCAACCTGGGCACTGCTGCCATCCCATACATAGTTGCTGCCCTGTACGCAAAACTGCACAGCTATGACTGGCAGCATGTGTACACCCAAGGGCTTAGTTCATTCCTTTTCATCAGAACTAAAACCATCCTCCTTTCCCTCTTCTTCTTCCCAACAATCTCTGTAAAGGTACATCTCTATTGCAACACTAAAAATGGAGGCACAAGTGCAAACAAAACCAGCTGTAAAATCTGGAAGCTTTTCATGAACTTTTTTTGACAGAAATACTTGCCCTTTAAGAGGCTCACAATTCAAATATTTCTACCAGCTCTAGTTGCAGGAGTTCAGTAATGCCCTAGGCTCATCCCAAACAGAGGAATGGTCTGACTTTAAGATTTTTCTTAGGTCTCTTTCTCATTGTACCATAGCTTACGTTTAGAGTAGGGGGGTTGATTTCTGGTGGTGTAGGCTAGTTGTCTAATGATGTGTGAAAGCCCAGAGCATTTGTGTATGTGTATTTTAAAGTGTTCTATTTCATTTGGCTGTCTGGTGATGTGAGTTTTAGCTTGTATATTTTTTTCAAGGTTCTATGGCTGAAAAATTTTAAAATGAATAATCACACAGCTCGTGAATTTCCTTAATGGCATTCAGGGTAAGGAAAACAACCCCCCAAAACAACTGTGATAGCCATTTCAAACATGAAAACTGAACAAAGACATTGCACTTCAAAGAAAAAATCAGGAGCAAAGACTAAGTTTTCCCATATGCTAATGACTAAAAAAAGAAATGGATCAGGGTTGCTAGTGCTATTTGAAGTGTAGATGAACTCTGAAAAGTGACTCTGTCACAATGGCATCATGAGCTTTCATATATATTTCTTACCAATTACTTTGAGATAAGTTTTACTAAAGTTACAAAGCTAAAAGATCGTTCCCCCCACTAGTTTTGCCAACACATGCCCCAGACTAGCATAGCTTCCATATCCAGGAAGGACTGGGAACATGGGCTTCTCTTTTTAAGTGTTTGAAGTTAAGCACATGCTTAAGTACTTTCCTGAATAGGGATTTACTTAAGCATGCTTAAAGGTTTTTTTGTTTGTTTTTTTTAAATCAGGCTGCAGTCTGAAATTGGCTGCTTGCTTTCTGGCTCAAACATTACCAGCAATAAATATATTGTAATCTGAATGTGACAATTGTTAAATGTATTCATTTCTGCTTGTGATGCATGAGGCACAAGTAAGACACAGGATGCCAAGACCCAGGACTTGATTGAAGTGAAGCCTATTTTCCCTACATACCTAGTATGAAGCTTGTTAGTAAATAGTCTGTAGGATTAATATATGATCAGTGAACTCATTTCAATTTTGCACACTGGAAATGTATGGTACCTTTATATTTATCAAGGGCTGGTTTGTACGCCGTTTCTCAAATTTTGCTGTCTCAGTAGTAAAAATTAGTTATAACTAAGACATTATCATCTTTTGAAATAGCCTGTTGTTCTCTTGAGTTCTTATTAGGCACATTGGGCTAACATTTTCTAAAATAATTTGGCCAATTTGCAGTGCTCAGGTTTATTTGCTGTGGTTTACCACAATGCAAAAATCCACTAGTGATCTAATTGTTTGGATATTTCCAGCCCCATTCTATTCCTAATATAAAGTGGCATATTATCAGTTTCTTTTGCTTTTTCCTTGTTTGGAGGTTTCTAGGTATTATTTCTTCTCTTGAAATAGGAGAGAACCATGAACTCCCCATGATACTCACTAATTGAGTTCAGCAGTAAATGGGCCTGCAGTTGATCTGTTTCAGCCCCACTAATTAACTGCAACTATAGTAAAGTGGTTTCTGAAAACATGGAGACCATCAAATCAGCCCTCTAAAAAGGCAATGAACCTCTACAAAAAAGGAACCTCAGGCAAACTCAAACCAAACATCACAGCAGTTTCAGGCAGAGCTCAGAATATTTTGTAAGAACTCTTGACTGAAACGAAAAAACAAAAATGAGCTCATCCATATGCATCATGTGTACATTTTTCAAATGCGTCTAAACAACCTGCATGACCAGTTCCCTTTGGGTTTTATTAAAATCCTCTAACTGTACAGCCTCAGGCTAACATTTTCAAAAGCTCCTGGGCTATCAGTGGAACACAGGCTTGTAAGTCACTTGGCACTTTTGAAAGTTTTACACGTTGTCTAGACTCCATACAGTACTTTTAAAAGTGCTACACAGTTAGGCACTCAGCTATCACTGAAACTTAGTGGGGCTGAGCTACCTTAGGATCTCTTGAAAATTCCAGCATAAGATTTATTTGTTCCAGCTGTGTCATCTCTCCCTGGTCAGCAGTACTTCATTCATCTATGCCTTGATGGTTAAAATGATTTCATGCCAGCTTTTGCCCTCTGTGTAATTATAAGAAACTCAGCTACCTCTTCTGTTGTTCATCAGTTTGCTCAGGTTTGCAGGGTCTCTCTGCTTGCTGGGAGAAGTCTACAACTGTGCCTTGCATGAAAAGCTTCTCCTTTGTTGCAGAATGCTATATACACTAAGTTGTTACAGTATTTTAATCATTATGGGCTCAGTGACTTGCATAGAACTGCTTGTGCTTAAAATTAAACATGTGGTTAAGTGCCTTCATGAAACAGGGCCAGAGGCCCTGAGGTTTAGATTCTCAAAGATATTTATGAGTCTGATTTCTAAATCCAGGCCCAAATCCTGAAAGGAGCACAATACCCAGTAAGAAACAGAGGGTACAACTATTATTTGCCAGGGATCATGGAATGATAGGCCAAGGAGAAAACTTAAGGACGGAAGGATGTGTGGAATCTGTGGAGGAAGAACTTTATAGAGAGGGAGAAAATACTAGCCTAGGTCAATGAATATTCATGGACATAATTTGCTGTTACAACCTACCAGAACTGATTCTGAGGAGGTTTTGATTCCCATTCATAGACCAAGCTCACTTCCCAGCTGAGGATTTCCAGTATCTTCAGAAGCACAGGTGTACCCATGCAGGAAGGAGAGGTTATTCAAGGAACAATAGAAATGATACTGGCTGATTTGGCAAAAGCAGACAATTGAAATCATGACTGAATGGTCCATAAATGGACTGTCAGGCTAGGATTGTTAGAGGCCAGATGTATGAGACTAAAGTAGCAGGCTGGCCGCTGGGCTCACCGGCAGCCTGGCTTGTTGGCTTGAGTCCAAAAGGATCGGGCTAATTGGTGGGGCATTTCCCTTCCCCAACAATTAGAAGGAGGTGCAAGACAGGTTTGCTTTGCCCTGGCCCAAGGGTGAGGTGAAGAAGAGGACTTGAGAGGGAACTAACCCCTCAGGCTTTCCCATTGATCCATTTTCAGTCTGGGGTGGAGACTCCAGAAAGGATAAAAGCCTGCATGCCCAGCACACAGGCAGCTTTGATGAAGAAGGGCTGCAAAAGAGCTGGTGGAGCTGACCAGCAGGGCAGAGTGGTTTCCCCAGAAACACCCCGCAGACACCCCTGTTGAGTGGGAAGCGGCAAGTGGCTGCATTCTAACCCTGCCATGGAGGGAGCTGCAGCGTCAGTGCACAGACCACCACATGGAGGGTCAGAAAGAAGGTGAAGGGACCCCACAGCTGCACGAGGCAGTGTGGGTCCCCACCCCGGCAAGAGGCAGAAGCCCCATGGTACAGGGAGCGGTGCATGGGGCTTGGAAGAGCTGAAGGGACCCCACGGCTGCACGAGGCAGGACAGGTTCCCATCCCTGCAGAAGACAGGAGCCCCTTGGTGTATAGAGCAATGCACGGGGCCCAGAAGGAGCTGAAGGGATCCAGTGGCTGCACAAGGCAGTACAGGTCCCCATCCTTGCAAGAGGCAGGTGCCCCTAGGTGCACAGAGCACAGGGCCTGGACAGAGCTGAAGAGACCGTGAGGCTGCACGAGGCACTGCAGGTCCCCATCCCTGCAAGAGGCAGGAGCTAGGGGTGTGCAAAGTGGGCCGTATTCAATTTGGATTCGGATTTGGCCCGATTCGGGCAGGAGGCAGTAATTCAATTTGTTGATTCAGATCACTGTCCTGATTAGATTTAGCTGAATCTGAATCTGAAGATTCGATGCTGATTTGGAGAATCAGTGATTCAGCCATAGACACAGCTTCAAATGTTTTTTCTACATACCTCAAGGTACCAGGTGCAGCTCGTGAATGCTGAGATGCTGGGGCAGATGGAACATCCCACAGCAGGTGCCCCCCTGCGTGCTCGGTAGCAGACCCAGAAGTGGGCTGAAAGTGCTTCTGGTCCACTTCTGGGTCTGCCACTGAGCACGCTGGGGAGCCCCCCGCACTCCCACGGGATGCCCCATCCGCCCCAGCATCTCAGCATTCATGAGCTGCCTGGTACCTTGAGTTATGTAGAAAAAACTTTTAAAGCTGTGTCTATGTCCAAATCATCAAATCTCTCCACATCAATTTGGAGGGTGCTGATTCAGTTCAGAGAGCTTAAAGGGTCTCCTGATTTGATTTGGATTCAGAGATTTGGCCACTGAATCAGGCCAAATCTATGCCAAATCGAATCAGCAACCCAAGCTTCACACAACCCTAGCAGGACCCCCTTGGTGCACAGCATGGCACACGGGGCCAGAGAAGACTGACAGGTCAGGTAGCTATACAAGACAGCTCGGGACTTCCTGCAGCAAGTGGCAGCAAGATGGAGCAATAATCCCAGCAAGGGGGGTGGGGGGGATCCTCTTGGGCAACCCACAGAGAGAGAGAGAGATGAGCCAAATCCACCTGAACTGCTGGGAGCTGGAAGTTACCTGGGAAGGGGATTGCAGTCCCAAGGAGGGGAAGAGATGAGGATTTCCACAGGGGAGGAGCCTCACCCCTTTGGTGACTGAAAGGAAGCCCCATGACCAAGAGGGGTGGGCGAGGGGGAAAGAAGACCCCTTTGTGGCTGGGGTAGTTAAAGGCCCCATTCATCAGTGGGTGGCTTTGTGGTCACTGAGCCATTCTAGTCATGCAGCCTAAGAGAGGGTGATAGTGTTTCTTTATGGTAACCTGTTCTTTTTCCCTGGTGTTACTCCTTCTCTTTGGGAACATTTGCTATACCATTGTTGTTGTCTTTGTTCCTTAGACTGTTGGGACCTTCGCTGTAAACTTGCATACTTTAATATTGTATAATGAAATGATGAAATTATGAACTGCCTTGCTTAGCCTGCTAGTGGTTCCATTGCTTAAGGGCCTGCTAGAGCATCCCTTATTCAATATTTGCTTTTATTGTGTTTGTTATCTTTATGTATTGAATCTTATTGTGTAATCTCACTTATGTATGATTAGACTATTATCCCTGCCAGGTTTTCATTTGCTGACCTATTGTTTAAACTGTGTTTTTATTGTCATTTTTTCCTATGCCTGCTGCCTGGAGGTCCTGCTGAAGGTACGGGCTGTACACCCAGAATTTGAGTCTGATTTTGCTATTTCTCCCAGATTTCAAGTCTTTTACTCTGCACCCATCATAAAGTCACTCCATGCCTGTGTCTTAAGGACACATCCAGTTTTTGAAGCTAAACTGATGCAGTCCCATTTGTTGAATCTGTAACATACTATCGTACTGATTGTACAGAAAAACAGTGCATTCAGTAATGTATATGTGCAGAATGTACAGACTGTTTGTAGCCCTGAATTCTGAACCTGGTGGGGGAAAGAGCTGTTTGTGATTGACACTGATGTACTGACAGGTTGAGTGGGCTCCATTTGCATGGGTGACACCCACTATGCCATCAGGATTATATTGGTCGTTTTGGTTAAAAATAATCTTAGTGTTAGCTGATGGGGAATGGATAAATGCAGTGATCCTATTTTTGTGATTCATGCACAACTCATTTATCCTTGATATTCTCTGATCATAAAGCTATTCTTCAGTGTTACTACAGGGCACCAGAGCTTGGCCAAATGCAAGATGGAAAAAAAGAGGGTTCCATCGTAAAGTGTGGAGTGAACGTCTGATGGTGAGGTCAAGGGTCCTATATGAAATTCAGTTTCCTTTACAGCCTCATACCCAGCTGAATGAGCTCTAATAGAGACTTGCATCTGAGATGTACTGGGCATGCCTAGAGGTATAGTTGCTACAGCTGGGTTAATAGGCTGAAGAACTGAATCCAGCATGGTGGTGAAGGACAATGTGTAGATGTTGAGATGCCCCTACCCAGCACCAGTAAAGATGCAATTGCTGAACTACTACTCCCTCAGCTCCCCAGCTCACTCCTGGGCTCTGGGGCTTTGTTACATTAAGTGCACAACAAACCATGAATGTGCACACCAAAGAGGAAATGGGTGGAGGGCATGAGTTATCAAGAGGTATCTATAGTGCAAGGGGAAACTGAGGTATGGGACTGCTGCCAAAGCTCTTGCAAGGACAGTCTTTTCACTTTATATTTGCAGAAACCCATGCTTGATTTTATTTTTGCTATTTTCCCTTTCCCCTTGCTAATATATTCTTTTGTCTTCTGCAAAGTCTTAGTGCTTCCAAAAGTTTTGTTTGTTTAGGGCACACAGGGAATGTATACATTTTTCTCAGGTTCTAGCTTGGGATGATTGAGTGAGGGACCTCTGACAGCACATGGCAGAAGAGTTCCATGCGTGTGGAACCATGAAAATTTTACTGTTGTTCTTGGAGACCCAACAAACTACTAACTGAGCTTTAACAAAGGCACGCAATAACTGAAGATTTATGGAGAATGTTATGTGTTTGTCTTTTGCACATACTTCTAATACTTGTGCAAGTTTTACATGACTTTTTCACATGTTTTCAAAATGAACAGCTCATAATGTGCTATTTTACTATCTGTGGTGCTCAAAGAGATGGCATCACATCCAAATAACTGCCAGCCAAATGTTCTGCTCTGAAACAAAGGGAACCAAAATAAGGGCATGTCATAGGACTCATAAGTGAAGTCTCTGAAGGGTTAAAGACTCACCTTTGGCCTGTGCTTGAGGCAGAGGAACTAAGACTGCCAAGAATCTGGAATCTCGCCTGAAGCTGGCCTGCCCTGCTGTTCTGCACATCAGCTTAGATCTTGTGGTTTAGCTGAGTAGTAGGCAGAAGCTGCAGCTGCTGCAGTAACCAAAGATTTACAGGCCAAGTTCACCTTGAGACAGCTTATACCTCAGCAAGGGCATGTAGATGAGGCTGTCATTTATGCAACAGAACTCTCTTTGTCCTGGGGTAGCTTTGTGCCAAGTGTTCAAGTAACAGGGTTGGGACAGCTGCTCTGTGCATTAGTGCCCCCAGTTGTCATGGGATTTGAGAGGCCTTATGGTCTGTAATACGCTCTGACGCCAATTCCATGCATGACCTTGGGTCTGTCACTTGATCATCCTGGGCACATCTACACATGCATTTAAGTGCAACTAAATTTAATGTGCATTAAGCAATTTTTGGCAGGTGTCTACATGTGCAGGGACTTGGCACTGAAGTTAGTGGCAAGTCCTTGCAGCCCTAACATGTGCCCCTGGTGGCTGGGCAGACCCAGCACTAAAGTTAGTACTGGGTCGCATCTACATGTGCATAAATGTGCTTTAACTAATCATGTCTAAATCTGATACCTGCATTTGCAGGGACTTGCATTTGCAGGTATCAAATTTAGATAAATTTAGACATGTAGATGCTTTAATGCACATTTGCCTAATTTAATTCACGTTATGGGCATACATCTTGTGTAGATATGCCCCCTTTGCCTCTGATTTGGTCTCTGTAGAATGGAGACCCAACTATTTAATCTTCTTTGTAAGAAATACAGTGACACATGGAAACAATGCATCCATTAAATCCAGAAATCAGTGAAGCCACCTTACTGTGGCACTGGGCCAAAAGTGACCTTTCGGGGCTCTTAGGCATGTGTTGTTGTTTTTGTTTTTAGATGCAGCAGACACCACTGCATTTTGTATGGAGCCCAATTCATCCAGCATCTGATAGGTGTGCTCTGGAAAAGCCGACCATATTGAGCCTCTCAGGGCACTTAGGCTGAGGAACATTTCTCTTCTGGATCACTACTGGGGTAAGATGTTAGCTAGATGCTGAGCTGCTTGGCTCTGGTGAGTCAGATGTTTCCACAGTCACACAGATGCAGAAATAGAATCTTCAAGCACTTGCAGAAGTCCAGGCTAGCAAATTAAGATGCTTATGGAGTTAAGGAGTCTCCAGATGAAGGTGACAACAGCATGAGAAGATTTCAGGATCACAGGTTTGGACTTCAGTATCTAAATTCCACCCAAGTCCTCTATTGCCTGTGAGACTTAGTATTTCCAAGTCTCATTTCCCGATATCGGGTTAACAGGGCTGCCCTTCCATTGTCCATCAGAGGAGAGATGTGGTTACACATACTGAAAGATAGAGAAGTATTCAGACATTCCAATGACATTGGTAGTACAAACAACATTATGGATATATGTTTGTGCTAAGAATCATTAATCTCATAGGAGACTGTAACACAAATTAATGCTAACCTGACCAGCATGGAGTGAAGGCATGAAACCTCTGACTTCCTAGTTGCTTATAAGTGCTAAACCCATGAGAGGAATGATCTGGACCTCTATGAAATATTAAATAGACATTATGAAATGTTGAGAAATGAACTACTATCAGATCATTGCCACGTCTAGCCAGTAGACTTACCTTAATGTCCAAGTCTGCGAGAATTTCTTGCCAATCATTGTGCTAGTTGTTACATGTGGTCCTACTGAAGCCAAGTGACTGCTCACAGTAGTAAGTGTTAAGAGTTGACATACAGAGCTTTATAGAGAAAGCCATTTGTAGGGCACAGCTACAATGAATTTTATGGGTCCTACAAAATCCAGAAGCTATGCTATGTATTCTTGAACACTATCTACTGGCACCTTATTTAACTAGGTCTAGCTCCACGAAGATAGAACACTCTTGTTACATTAAGCACTACACTTGGTAGTAAGTGTTTGCAGACTTGGGCCCTTTCTCAGAAGAAGGCATTACACTGTTTTTAAATGAATATGTTTTAATTTTACTGAGCCATAAAGCTGCCTAATTCACCATCATTCCACATGGATGAAATTAACTTTTAACAGGAACCATCGTGTCTAGCAGAGTGGGAGATTTACATGGATAGTTCCCATTAGAGCTAATGTGAGTCATGTGTGTGTCTCTGTGGGGAGAGAATATACTTCAGAAGGGTTCAATTAAAGACTAATTGTGACAAAAAGACTTGGGAAGTTTGGGTGAAGATTAGGGTGGATAAACCCAGTTCCTTATACAAATGCCTCATCAACTTCAAAATATGTACTAGCTTCCTAAGGTTCTTTGGGTAAATCTGATATCTTTTATTAGACCAACTCAAATAGTTGGAAAAATTCTTATTTGCAAGCTTTCAGGTACAAATACCCTCTGTTAGGCTGAGGAAGCATCTACAGTTGGTCTGTGCTCTTCCTGGATAGAATAGTAAAGAAGCCAGAGGCCAGTCTGGGAAGTCAGGTGTTAGGCAGGTTATAATGTGTCATAAATCCAATATCTATATTTAGCCCATGATTATTTGTATCTAATAGGTTGATGAAGTGAAGTTCGTAGGTTTTTCTGTGAAAGGTGTTTTGTATATTCCCTTTGAGGATTAGAATTGATAGATTGGAGAGTGGTTTTCTTATGAGAAATGTGCCCCCACAGGTAATTGGGTATTCCTGTCTTTGATAGATTTTTCAGTGTGCATTCATTCTGGTATGCAGTTGTTCTTTGGTTTCTCCTACATATTTTCCATCAAGGCATTTGGTGCATTGGATGAGATGTATTACATTTGTGGAGGTGCAAGTGTAAGATCCAGGAATGGTGATGGTTCTGTTGCAGCATGTAGTAATTGCTGGGGTGGTGGAGATGTGTTGGCAGGTTTTGTATTTCTTGTCATGGCACGGTCTGGATCCAGTTGGTGTGTTTTGTGCCATAGGAAGCTTGCTTCTGCTGATGAGGTTGGTAAGGTTCGGTGCTTGTTTAAAAGCTAAAATTGGTTGTTCTGGGAAGATCTCTTTAAGAATTGGGTCTTCTTCTAGTATGGGTTGCAATTGTTTGAGGATTTTCCATATAGGTTCCAGGGAGAGATGATATGTCATAACCAGTGGTGTGGATTCATGGGGGGTTTCCTTCTGTACTGCAGCAATTCTTCACATGCTGCTAGGTTCCCAGCACTTCAGGAAACACTTCCTTTGCTGTGCCATGTGTTGACAGTCCCCTGTCAACTTCTAGATTCTGACCAACACCTGACTTACTTCTCATATGCGTTGTGAAGTAAAAGTAGGGGGGCCATAGTAGGTCTCTCTAGGAGCTACAGTGGTCCCCAAAGTTGGCTGTAGGCATCAGGTTCCCTCTGCCTTGTTCAGAGCTGTAGCAAATTAAACAAGTTAAAGCAGGCTAATGTAGCAGACTTACTTTTGAAGCTCTGGATAAGTCCTGGGCTCGAGATTCTGCAATTTCAATTGGTGGAGCTCATCCACCCATCAGAAGCAAACCAGGGTAAGAGGGCCATGCCCTTTCCCCAAAGGGAGGAGGGCAAGGAGCAGTCTGGACCTGGTTCAAGACTGTGCCCTGCCAGGTCCTGAGAACTTCGGGGGTGGAACCCCTAAAGTGTATAAAAGGAGCAGGATGCCTGGCATGCAGGGAGATGTGACAGGGAAGCTGAAGAAGGAAGATTGGAGTGGGAGGGTCTGAGACCCTCAGGCTCATCATGGTGCGTAGTCCGATGCATGGAGTCCAGGCCCTAGATTCTAGGGCCTAGAAGCACAGCAAGGCAGCTCAAGCTTGCACACCCAAGCAAGTGGCTGGCAGCCACTGTGCACAGGACCTGGGCAAAATC
Source organism: Gavialis gangeticus (assembly GCF_001723915.1). Classification (NCBI taxonomy): domain Eukaryota; kingdom Metazoa; phylum Chordata; order Crocodylia; family Gavialidae; genus Gavialis; species Gavialis gangeticus. The sequence goes on from NW_017729031.1 coordinate 91,008,578, forward strand.
CAGGAGTGGTGAGCAGCGAAATGCTGCTCGGGTTAGCCACCCGGTGTGAGACCAGAAGGCTGGAGGCCTGCATAGGGCCCCAGCGACCTGAAAGAGCCCTGGTGCCGAGCGGGGCATGGAGAACAGAGAAGGCTGCCCCAGTGTGAGGTGGGCAGTTGGGAGCCCAGCAACCCCACTGGGTGAAGCAGCTAGCCCTCAGTGCTCACAGTGGGTCATAGAGTGGCGCAAGCAAATCTGCAGTGGGCCGTGAGGACTGAAATAGGTGACATTGCAAGGCTTTGATGCCCAGGTCAGGGGCACCAGGCCACAAGGGAAGTCCGGAAGCAGTGTGGGAGAAGAGACCCTGACAGGGAGCGTTGTGCTGGGACATGCTAGACCATCAGAAGGGCCATGAGTTATTGGAGCATTGGGGCCCTGAAAAGGAGGGGAGGTATTAGGAGTGGCCTCACTAGATCTGGGTGGAAGACCTCTCCCAGTGGGTGGGTCCTGAGACCCTGTTGGGAGTGGGTGAGAGGACCCCTGTTCTCCAGGCTCAGGGAACGAATTCATAATTAGACTTCTATGTGGTTGAGGTTCTGAGTTTATGTTGCACTTTATATTTTATAAATAATGTTCTTATTATTTTAGTGTTGTTAACCATGATGTTGATGAGTCTGAGAGCTTGAAGAAATCTTTGGGTCAGTTGTGTACATATTTTTTTTAAGTATTGGGTTTTACCCACTGGGGTGAATATTAGTGGATTCATTGGGTCGGGTAACTCATTTCTTGACTTGGAGATTATGAAAGGTATTTTGTAATATCAGGTATTCAATTCTTTCTGGCATGTAAATGTTTTATTTATATTTGTAATAATAAAACTATATATAGTTAAGTGTACGCTCATGGGGTTGTCTCTATAGGGAAATGGAGGGATCTGCATGTAGGGTGGTGACGTCCCTCCCTAGCCTGTCACCACTTCCTCTCCATTTGTCTGGGAGGGCACACCCTCGGTGTACCTGGGTTACACTAATAAGGAACGTGATGTGCCCACAGTGTATCATTTACTCAGTGTCATTGCCCACAAGCCACTGAAGGCTGAGACACCTGACTTTGCAGCTTAGACAGCCACACTCCATACTGAACAAATGAAGCAAAAAGACAGCCTTTGCCCTAAGAAGACTGCAATCCAAGCATAAGACAAGACACAACAAAGAGAGAGATCTGCCAGGGAGAAGCAAAGCAGTGGAGAGATAATACTAGTCTATCAGAAAAGCCCAGATCAGAGTGGGATGGCTCCCAAATAATCATCATGTTTCACATGCACCATATCAAAAGAGAGTTTTAAAGGAGGACTTAAAGGAAGGTGATGAGTTTGGCACTCCATGTATGAATATACTAAGACACTCTCTCCTGTATTCTCCTTTGGAGTTCATTTTATCATGGCGACAAGTGTCAGCACAGAAGGCAACCAAACTCCACATTCAAAATAGTGTGCAGTCTGACAGAAATGCATAAGGATAACCCCCAGTACCCAATGGAATTAATAAATTGCACATATATCCCCCAAATTACCATAACTCGCTGTGTCCTCCAAGAAAGTTTCAGCCTGAGACGTGCAATCACTAGTTCTGATAGTTTATTGAGATCCCCTAAATGAAAATACAGCTCCTGAGGGGAGAGAGAACCAGGGTTCCCCAGGCCACAACTGTTCACCCTGCCAGTGGGCACTGCAAGGCAGAGCTGAAGTTGACAGCAAAATCAATTAATCTTCTCAAAGAACAAATTCCTACTAAATGCTGTAATGAGCCAGCTAAGCATGTAGTCAGTGGGAGAAACAATAATAATAAAAAATGCTGCAGAACAGATCCTCTTGCAACATCCTTACCCAAGAGCTCAAAAATTGCAATAACCACTGGCCTGCACATCCAGAAAGGTACCTCTGACATTATCTTTCACCCAACACTTCCCTCATTGCTGGCATTTTAAAACCTCACAGAAATTTGCTTCATATGTCTACCAGACTCTGATTTCTCCCCATCCCTCAAACCTGCAATTAGGCAGGCAGATACTCATGCTCCCTTCCCCCAATATTCCTCAACCACAGTTGAATTTCATCCCTAGAGCAAGACTCCTTCTGACAGCTTCTCCATCTGTTTATGTCTAAAAGTTCCCCAGTGAAGAAACCAGGTGTCCTAGTGGAGTGCACACAGGCAGTCAGCCACCATGCTTTTAAAACCAAATATAAAATAAAACCAACACTGAGCAGCAATCCATCAGATGTTATATACCTCATCGCCTGTGGAAAATGGCTTCAGTATGTGCAACAGACATGAAGCTGTCTGCTCGAAAGGTTTCACAGCTGAAAAAGTCCATAATAGGAACCTTCCCCAACCCCCTCACTCTCCCCACACACACCAGAAAAGGGATGTACCTGTTTTCATTCATATTAACATGCTGACCTTTCGCTGGAGGTTGTTTCACTTGCTATCATCATTGAAAAGAACTGGCAAAGCTGGGGTTGGTGAATAAGAACAGTACCAGATTTATCAGGGAGTCAAACTGGAACCATATGGATGTAACGCCTTGCAGAGAACATAAGAAAAACTCTGGATTAGTTTCACTGCTGTGTAAGGGTGAACCTTAACCTCTCTTTTCATTTCTCTGGGTATTTTTTTTTCCATTGTTCTAACATTATATTCTTCTTCCTAACATGAAACCTTTTACAGTTGAACATGATATACTTTTCACCAGAGATGCTTCAGAGCTACCCCAAATGCTTAAGCCTAATATGTTGTTTTGATGTCTCACAGTTATTCCCCCATGTATGACGAAACACTGCGCTCTTGGAATTATTCCTCCTTTTAACTGCTGATTTTCTGCATCTCAAAAGGTGCAGAAGAAGAAAGAAACAGAAAGACAGGTTTTTCTTGTGCCATGTGTGTCTTTGCAGCTCAGTAGAGGCAGTTGTAATGTTTTACTGAACTGTTTGCTTACTAAATCCATAATATGGCTACAGTGCCAATGGAGGTCATGACTACTGAAAGAACAGATCAGAAGGTACTTGCCCCTGAATACACCATAAACTAGAGGTTATGGTCTGGTATGGTGCATGCCAATGTTAACATCCCTATTTACTTCAATCGGTGTCAGATCAGACTCACCATGCCTGGTTATGCTACACTTACAGTACATCTGTTTTATGCGGGTATAATTTTGTGGACTTCAGTGAAGCTACCTTTGATTTACACTGTTTTAAGAAAGAAGAGAATGGGAGCCATAATCTAAGAGGGAGCCTCACTCTCCCCTTTTAAATTTGTCTATGAATCTGAGCTAAACCGCTTGCATTGACTATAATAACAATACTTATGTCGATCCTTATTGAGGTACTGAAGATAGTGTGCACTTGATACATCTCTGGAAATAATCACATCCCCTTCTATGAAATGCATCCAGCCTTCTCATAGTCTAGTGTCAATATAATAAATTTCACTGACATTGGTGAAGTTACTCTGGATTCTTAATTGTACAACAAGCCTGAAGTTTATTTCTTGTGGATCTTAAGCTTTCTAGAAATGCTTCATTCTGATATAAACTATTCCAGGTTCCCGTTTACTGCAGCTGAGATCCTTACTCTCTTTAATATGTACATCCTCACAACACTCCTGGGAGGTAGACAAGTGCTACAATCCCTGTTTTGTGGACAGGAATCTGAGGGCTCAGATTCTTGGAGATATGTATGTGCCTAATCTCACAGGCGCCCATAGAAGTTCAGTATCTAAATCCTGTGGAAGCTCTGGGCTAGAGAGGGTATGGGCATGTCTACACTGCAGCAGTCCTGAGTGAGCTCTGTCTAGACCACTCCCAAGTAGGCCCCACTCCTCACCGCACACTCCGGACCTGGAAATACTCTCATGAGCCTGTTTCTGGGTGTCCTTCTCCAGCTCTTTTGTGTCCTCTGTCTCCATGCCAAACCAGCTCCACATCCTGACCAGCTTTGGTAAGCAGGGCAGCACCACCTGCTGCTTTGCCACTGGTGATGCTGCAGCCAGCTGCCATGACAGGTATTTTTAACCCCCCCTTCCACCACCAGTTATTACTACTCTATGCTTGAAAGCACAATCCCAGAGTGGCTTATTGAGTGTATTGCCCGCTTTGAAGCATGCAGGAGGGAGTCAGGTGGGTGGACTACACTCAGGAATGGCCTGGCTTTGACACACTTCTGCAGTAATGTAGACATGCCCTCAATGCTTTGCCTGAGATCAGCCTGGAAATCTGTAGCTACACAGAGAACTCAACAACATGTCCTTGATCCCAGCCGAGACTCTCTGGACCCTCCTTCTTCTCTCACCTGTGACATTTCATGCTGATTTGTTTCACTCTGATGACTTTAGGACAAGAATCTAGTTTCCAATAGGAGTTTAGCTTCTGCCTCAGTGATAGAGACCTGGTTTCTCTTATCAGGAAATATTTGTAAAAGAACCAGTTAGCAAGGCATCATACACAAGTTCTGTAGTATTTTTTAAAATTGTTTATACCAGTCCCCTTAACACCTGGACCTTGAATCTTGTTGTGTACTTTCTCTCACTTTCTCTTTTCATCACAGGCACTCACTTCATCATGAGGTTGCTTATGAGTGTGGGACATATATTTAGTTATATTTTACTTTTAAGCAATTGGTTGATGAGGGTTGAACCATATATAAATAATGAACCATATTTAAGTAATGACAAAGATTTGGGGAGGAGAGGCAAAAAAGGTCCTGCTCCAAAACCGTGAAACCAGCATGGTTTCATTAGGGGCAGGTCATGTCAGACCAACCTGATTGCCTTTTATGATCAGGTCACAAAGGCAATGGATGCAGGTGTCGCCATGGATGTAGTCTTTCTAGACTTCAGCAAGGCCTTTGACACCGTCTCCCACCCCATCCTCATTAAAAAACTAGGCGACTGTGGCACTGATGCCTACACAGTCAGATGGATTGCAGATTGGCTCAAGGATCGTACTCAGAGGGTGGTGGTGGACG
>NW_017729031.1:91018579-91025540 GCF_001723915.1 Gavialis gangeticus
GCCACCCGCATGATCTGGAGACAACAGGGCAGACCCTACAACGAGAGACTGTGGGACTTGAACCTTTTCAGCCTTCACAAGAGAAGGCTGAGGGGGGACCTGGTGACTGTTTATAAACTCACTAGGGGGGACCAGAAGGGTTTGGGGGAGACACTATTTCCCCTAGCGCCCCCTGGCATAACAAGGAATAATGGACACAAATTATTGGAGAGTAGGTTTAGATTAGACATCCGCAAGGACTACTTCAAAGTTAGGGCGGCTAGGAGCTGGAACCAACTTCCAAGGGAAGTGGTGCTGGCTCCAACCCTGGGGGGTCTTTAAGAAGAGGCTTGATGCCTACCTGGCTGGACTCATTTGATTCCACTTTTTCTCCATCCCAGGCAGGGGGGTCGGACTTGAAGATCTACAAGGTCCCTTCCGACCCTACTTCTATGATTCTATGATTCTATGAAAAAGGCAGCATATATTTTGACCTTTTCAACCACTGCAATAGTCCTTAAAATTTCATACCTGCCTCAGAAGTCTCTGTGATTCCATTACTTAACTTAGAGGCATCTTTGGCAAGCTTTCATTGTCTAGAAAGTCCCAGATTAGGATATAACTAGCAACACATTAATAAACAAGCCACTTGCCCAGAACATTAGTGACCAGTGATTAAAGGCATCTAGGATGTGCTGGCATTTGAGTCTTTCATGGACTGCTAGATAGCATCTTCACTAGAAGACTTGCAGGTGATAAAAACAAATTGAAACACTTAGATATTAAAGAGGACCTGAAAGAGGTTTTGAATGAATATTTTTAGCCATTTCCACAAGAACCTCAGGGCCACATCTGGAGTTCCAAGATCACTAAACACTAAATATGCCTGCAAGGGCTCTGTCTCATGTGTGGTTCCAGCTGGCTCTGCATAGTTAGAAGAGTTTCAGAGCACACGATCTCCTTTCTCTGTCTGGTAAGCTTAACCTGTAAAAACACAGTGCTGAATACCAAGAAGTCCTCTGCTACCACAGACTGGCATCATTTTCTGGAGGGTCTAATCAGTAATGTAGTGCTTACGGAGTCTGTTTCAGTTGCAGTGTAAAGCAGCTGTGGTGGTACTCCTGTGTCAATCTTTGTTATGGGAAGAGAAGTGTGGTCTGCTTCTGCAGTAAGTATCCAAAAACTCAACAACAGACCACAATGTGCAGAAATGGCTTGCTCTGAAGTCAGAAAACGCTCATCCCTTGACTTGAATGGGGGATAGCTTGGGGCCAAGGTGGACACCACCTACAGATGTCCTATGAATGACTTCTCCTGGAAAGCTCAGAGTGAGGTTGGCTCTTTCTGTTTTATCAGAGTCCTCTCGGGAGTTAGCGACCTCTGTGGCAGTGTGCAGGACACAGGCCCAAGCCAGGGTTGGAAGTGACCTGATATATGACACTAATTTTTCCCACCACCCCAAGCAAAGGTCTCCTCTTACATGAAGCAGATATCAAGTGTCTGGAGAGGAGCAAAGCACTTCAAAGAGACCAGGTCACATTTTAATTTGACACTGGGAATGACTTATTGTGGCGTTTTGAGAAACAGTAAAATACAAATGTATTGGGATTGCTCCTAGATGCCATTAGTTTCCACTTCAGATAGTTTCCTTAGGAGCCAAAATGGATTCTTGTATGACTCATTGGGTGTGTCTATACTTGCGCTTTCATGTGCAGTAGCCTATTTTACTGCACATCAAAGTGTCATGTCAAAAACTGTGCGAATATGGTAATGCACAGTAAAAATAGGCTACTGCACATTAAGCATCACTGGAAAAGCTCAAGCTTTTACTACTGCACAGTAGGGCAGCCTAATGCACATTTCTTTAGTACCTCACAGTAGAAGGTACCTATACAAAAGCAGGGAGGCTGCTCCAACATGCTGAAATTCCAGCATGAGTGTGGCAATTACCATGCTCCAGCATGTCTCCTTCAAAATAGCGGCAGGGCACTCTAACTGAGCCGTTGAATGACTTATAGATACAGTGCCGCTGCCACCATTTTGAAGTGCGGAGACATTGATACACAAGACAGGCCAGGATCTTTAATTAGAGCAGTTCTCGGAGTCACTCGAATTAAAGCACCCTCCTCCCCCCCATTCCCAGAATATGCATATAAATATCCAGAGGTACTAAATTTAATGCACGTTAGGAAAAGTGCATTAATGAATGTGTAGACATGCCCACTGTGAAGAAACAGATGAAAACTATGAGCCTCTGTGGCTTGAGTTGAACGACTGGTTCCTAAGCTGGCAGCTTGTAACATTCTGATAAGCCTTGTATGTGGACTAACCATGAAAGGGATGTATCGCCCATATTACTACACTAGTAGCTTTGCCTTTCACTATTTGTGAGGAAGCGTACCCCAAACCCCAAAAGACCAGAGCAGCTCAAACCTCTCTACTGCTTGTTATGAAGCCCTAGATGGGAACCTAGCACCTCCTGATTTGCAAATTGATAAGGAAATATGTCACTGCTTAGCTCAAGGGGTAACAATCCATGTTCTTATGAGATGTACAGATGAATGCTTGGAGCCCTTGCAAAAGGCCCACCTTTCAGGGCAGCAGCTGATATGTATTGGTACGCATGAAGGAGCTGAATGATTCAAATGTAGCAAACCTGTTCCAACTTCAACACTCCTTCATCCAGGTTAAAGTTGGAGCAGTCCCTGCCCCAAAGAGCCTCCAGTTAAAAAGATAAGCTACCACAAGGTGAAGGAGATTCACAGCCAAGCCAGGGGGGGTGGATCTGGGCTGAACAGAAAACCTTTGACACATTTCATATTTTTATTTCTTAATTACTTTAGGATTTTTTCTGTCTGCTCTCTTTTTTTCCACCTGCCTTGTATTTTATTTTATTTCTGGCTCTTTATGACCTCCTTTCCCAGCTGTTTACTATTATCACCTAAAATTCTAATCCCCTCCTTAACTGCTCACATAATCACCCCTTTATTCAGGAACTGGATTTCTACCCTTTGATCCACAGGCTATCCTTGTACTGCCCAATCTCTAGTTATTCCACGGCTATCAACTCAGTTTTCTATTGCCCAGTTATTATTGTTTTCTTTACACTTCCCCTCTTTGTCATAGAATGAGAATAAGTGAATAACTAGCAACAAGTATTGTATGCAACTTTCAGCTTATTTCTGTTCATGGTGTGTGTGTGTGTGTGTGTGTGTGTGTGTGTGTGTGTGTGTGTGTGTGTGTGTGTGGTATACCATGGTGTATATATATGGACTGTTCACGGTTTCCTTGAATTATGCAAATAACTTGTGTCTGGCAAGGAATCCTCTCTGTGGACTAATTTGTGAATATCTAATATCTGAGCTGTCCTCCTTCATTGTGACTGATCAGACCACTCATATGATATTAGTTCTGTCTCTGGCAGCATCAGTGTTAAGCTTAAGGTCAGTTTCCATTAATATTGGCACATACAATTGGACTGTTCACTTTCCGCACCTGGTTAAATTTGATCATTCAGATGTTTGCCAAAATCAAACACAAAACAGTCAGAAACATGATAAAAACAAAAATCATGACTCAAATACTAAGCTTTCTAAAGGTGAAGGCATAAAGCCTGTTTAACCCTAGAGACTACTCTTCCTCCCTTTCACTATCTTGTAGCTACAATCCGTTTTTGCTGCTTTGAGTCTTGGCTGAATTTATTTTGAGTAGCCTGCTATATAGGATGGATTGCATTTGTTTGGGGGTTTTTTTCATTCTGGCTAGCGATGAGCTCAAGCCATTATGAAGTACTTTAGGTTTCTGGCAAGTTGCTATGCCTGGAAGCCCATAGGCAGTTGACTTGAGCATCCTATGGAGAGTGAATGCTCCCTCTTCCAGGCTTTAACCTATATTCTGCTCCACTGCAAGAGTCCCAAAGTAAAGGGCCTTTCGTATCTCTTCAGGTAAGGGAAGTATCTTACTTTACTTAAATTTTCATGTGGAAGATTTTCATCAACTCATAGATTCTCCACCTAGTAGAAACCACAGACCAGCATAATCATGTAGTATGGCTTCCTGTGTAACACAGACCAGAAAACTTTGTCAAATACCTTTATTGTGTTTAACTAACAAATAATTCCAGAAACCCATCCACTCTTGAGGCTTTGAGGGATAGTGAATTCATTGCTTTCCCTGATCTTCTGTTCCAAAGGTTAATCATTCCCTTATTTCAAATGTAGTCCACTACAGCCACCAGGTGTGGAATCTCATCAGGTCTTTATGTGCTAGAGTCATCAACTATCAGAAATCCCTATGTGGGTACTTCTAGAATCAGTCATCACCTTTAGCTCTTGGAAGGGTATATGTGCCCCTTTATTACCCTGCCTTGCTCCTGCCTGCACCTGCCTTATGAGTGTGAGACTTGCACTCCTAATACAGTACCCTTCATGATAACAAGCCCCTGTGAAACTGGGAGAAAAGTTCACTAAAAGATGGTGGTTGCTATAATAGGTTTTGTCAATTGATTCTCTCAGAATAATGAAAACTCAGTTCCTGCTCTTAGGAATGTTAAAATTAGAGGTTGTTATAAACAAGGTTGCTTACAGTGATTGTGCAGTGTATTGAATGTAATTTTTACTTAAAGGTTCTATTTTTTAAGAGCCAGGTTGAGATTTTCGGAAGATTTTTCTCTTCCCATCACAGTTCATTCCAAGGAAAGCAGTTAGCTCAAAGTAGAATGCTTTGGAGACTCCTGCCCTTCATGTATCGGTTTTAAAATACCAAAGTAGCTCTACATTCTAGGGGATTGTTATTTGGTGATGACCCTAACCAAGAAGAATCTCTGAGCATTGGCATTTTCTAACATACAGATGTTTTCTGTAAATGGGAAGTAGTTTAGCAGCCCCTAAAGTCAATAAAAGTTTTCAGGAGAGTAGGTCACCAACCTGAGTACAGGACAAGACAAAGTCAGCTTGGCCTCAGCTGACCTTTAGCACCTCTTCACGTTACTGACTGTTTCTTCCAGGAGAAAAAAAAAAGAATTTTTTAACCACTGAATGAATCATTCATGATTCATTGGTTTCATTCATTCCCACATTCCAACTCTACAAACTACTGAAATGTATTCTACCTACCAAAAAATAAATATGTCATTTCTCCTTTATAAGGATATGAATCAGCCCATTTTATCGCAGTTATAGCTTATACCACAAATTAATATAATACATGCGTGTAGCCTCCAGACTTTAATGCTAGCTCCAAAACATTTCTTTGGAATGTTATTAGTTCTCTTTCTGTCTCAGGGCAAAGACAAAATGAAATGATAAGCAAGGAGGCTGCTAAGGGAGGTCTAGTTGCATAATAAAAAGTCAGCAGGTCTGTCCAGAACTCCTTGGCTACAATTTAGATTGGAAGGATAATGGATTCATAGAGTGTGTGTATGCATGCATATTAATGTGATGGAATAAATTCCAGTGCTTATCACTCTGGAGTTTATTGCTCCTGAGTGCCACATTTACACATGCACCTGGAACCGTGATACACTGAGTCAACAGAGCAGCCCCAGTTGACAGGAGGCCCAAGGGATCAGCCCAGGGCTGCTCTGACCCAGCTCAGTATGCTGTGGAGGGGCTGGCTGAAGCACACTCATGCCCCAACCAGCCCCATTAGCATCTACATGTGTGTGGCTAAGCACTAAAGAACTCTGCCATAGAACAGTACTTGTATTTACAAGTATTAAATACAAGTGTTAATTAGCTTCCTCTGGTTTAATAGAGCCACATATGTAGATGTTGAGACATAACTGTGGAGCTAATTAAGCAGTTGCCATCTAGTACTAAAAGGCATTTTATAAAAAAAGGAACATAAAATGTTTGCATGTATAGAAGTGACATGCACATACATGCATATCTACCCACATGCAGCCTAGCTTCTTGTGGACATTGGAGTTCAGCCTGTACGTATGCTGAAAGGTCTTGGGAAATGGAATACCTGATTAAAAAATAGACATTTCAGTCTGCATATGTTTCTACATATAAATACTTTCTCTCAAGTGTTCATTGGAGCTGGGAGTTGAGTTGGAAGAGGGGATGGGATTTGACTCTACCCCATGAGACAAGAGGGTTCATTAAAGCTATTGCTACATGAATAATAACAGCACTAACAGAAATAATAACAGCAAAGAGCTTTTAAATGGTCTGACTAAAAATTCTTTCCCCGTTCAGTTCCTCAACTTTTGCTCTCTTGTGATGTCATAATTTCACTCATTTTCAAGTACGGTTGAGTCCTATGGGTAGACAAGACTCAAGTGACTAATTTAAGAGTAAAGCAGGCAAAAAGTCACTCAAAGAAGCAAAAAGAAACCAAGTCCAGGATTTTTTTCTCTTTTACTTCATAGACCACCTTCAAAGTGTTCAAAAAATGACTGGGTAAAACAATATGTTCTTATATAATGAATCTGTTCCCTCTAGGATAAAAACAAGATTTTACTACCTTTGACACCTCTTAGCTTTGTTCATTCTACCTGGCAAGGAGGCAAACAGCTGGATTCTGTTCTGACCCATTCATTCTTATCAGCCACATTGTTAGCCATGTGCTGCTTGCAGCACCTTGGTTGCCAGTGATAGCCTATGAACAAGAAAGAACCTAGCCTGGGTTTCAGATCCCAGCCTAGGTTTGCAGAGCTGGCAGTTAAAGAACAGTTTTGTCTTTGTGGGTCGAGTCTTTGTGGGTTGATTTCCTCTGAGAACACTGAGAAAAAAAAACCCTCAGAAGGATGTCAGGGGGGAGGTAGCATAAAAACATCAACCCTTTGGGAAATGCGTAGCATGCATCAGTCGCTAACACACTGCTTTCAGATCAGAAGTCCTGGGTTCCAGCCGTGGCTCTGACACTGAATTGTTGTGTGTCCTTAGGCACTCACTTCCATCCAGATCTTGAAATGGTGTTAAATGCCAGACTACTTGCAGTGTTGGCCTTTGTGCCTCTAATTCTTCTCCTTTCC